>NC_090922.1:1421831907-1422141262 GCF_040938575.1 Ambystoma mexicanum | reverse complement strand
AGCAGTGTGCTCCTTACATTCAGACAGCAGTATGTCGCTGAGTTGCATACAGCAGTGTGCACCTTACATTCAGACAGCAGTATGCCGCTGAGATGCATACAGCAGTGTACACCTTACGTTCAGACAGCAGTATTCCGCTGAGATGCATACAGCAGTGTACCCCTTACATTCAGACAGCAGTATGCCGCTGAGTTGCATACAGCAGTGTACACCTAACATTCAGATAGCAGTATGCCGCTGAGATGCATACAACAGTGTACACCTTACATTCAGACAGCAGTATGCTGATGCATACAGCAGTGTGCACCTTACATTCAGACAGCAGTATGCTGCTGATATGCATACAGCAGTGTACCCCTTACATTCAGACAGCAGTATGCCGCTTAGTTGCATACAGCAGTGTACACCTTACATTCAGACAGCAGTATGCCGCTGAGATGCATACAGCAGTGTGCACCTTACATTCAGACAGCAGTATGCCACTGAGATGCATACAGCAGTGTGCACCTTACATTCAGAGAGCAGTATGCCGCTGAGATGCATACAGCAGTGTACCCCTTACATTCAGACAGCAGTATGCCGCTGAGATGCATACAGCAGTGTACCCCTTACATTCAGACAGCAGTATGCCGCTGAGATGCATACAGCCGTGTGCACCTTACATTCAGACAGCAGTATGCCGCTGAGATGCATACAGCAGTGTGCACCTTACATTCAGACAGCAGTATGCCGCTGAGATGCATACAGCAGTGTGCACATTACATTCAGACAGCAGTATGCCGCTGAGTTGCATACAGCAGTGTACACCTTACATTCAGACATGCAACTGAGTTGCATACAGCAGTGTGCCCCTTACATTCAGACAGCAGTATGCAACTGAGTTGCATACAGCAGTGTGCACCTTACATTCAGACAGCAGTATCCTGCTGAGATGCATACAGCAGTGTGCACCTTGCATTCAGACAGCAGTATGCAGCTGAGTTGCATACGGCAGTGTACACCTTACATTCAGACAGCAGTATGCAACTGAGTTGCATACAGCAGTGTACACCTTACATTCAGACAGCAGTATGCTGCTGAGATGCATACAGCAGTGTGCACCTTACATTCAGACAGCAGTATGCAACTGAGTTGCATACAGCAGTGTGAACCTTACATTCAGACAGCAGTATGCTGCTGAGATGCATACAGCAGTGTGCACCTTACATTCAGACAGCAGTATCCTGCTGAGATGCATACAGCAGTGTGCACCTTACATTCAGACAGCAGTATGCCGCTGGGTTGCATACAGCAGTTTACACCTTACATTCAGACATGCAACTGAGTTGCATACAGCAGTGTGCACCTTACATTCAGACAGCAGTATGCTGCTGAGATGCATACAGCAGTATGCACCTTGCATTCAGACAGCAGTATTCTGCTGAGATGCATACAGCGGTGTGCACCTTACATTCAGACAGCAGTATGCAGCTGAGTTTCATACAGCGGTGTGCACCTTACATTCAGACAGCAGTATGCTGCTGAGATGCATACAGCGGTGTGCACCTTAAATTCAGACAGCAGTATGCAGCTGAGTTGCATACAGCGGTGTGCACCTTACATTCAGACAGCAGTATGCTGCTGAGATGCATACAGCGGTGTGCACCTTACATTCAGACAGCAGTATGCAGCTGAGATGCATACAGCAGTGTGCACCTTACATTCAGACAGCAGTATGCTGCTGAGTTGCATACAGCAGTGTGCACCTTACATTCAGACAGCAGTATGCTGCTGAGTTGCATACAGCAGTGTGCACCTTACATTCAGACAGCAGTATGCAGCTGAGTTGCATACAGCAGTGTGCACCTTACATTCAGACAGCAGTATGCAGCTGAGTTGCATACAGCAGTGTGCACCTTACATTCAGACAGCAGTATGCTGCTGAGATGCATACAGCAGTGTACCCCTTACATTCAGACAGCAGTATCCTGCTGAGATGCATACAGCAGTGTGCACCTTACATTCAGACAGCAGTATGCTGCTGAGATGCATACAGCAGTGTGCAGCTTACATTCAGACAGCAGTATGCCGCCTAGTTGCATACAGCAGTTTACACCTTACATTCAGACAGCAGTATGCCGCTGAGTTGCATACAGCAGTGTACACCTTACATTCAGACAGCAGTTTGCAACTGAGTTGCATTCCGCAGTGTGCTCCTTACATTCAGACAGCAGTATGCCGCTTAGTTGCATACAGCAGTGTGCTCCTTACATTCAGACAGCAGTATGCCGCTGAGTTGCATACATCAGTGTGCACCTTACATTCAGACAGCAGTATGCCGCTGAGATGCATACAGCAGTGTACACCTTACATTCAGACAGCATTATTCCGCTGAGATGCATACAGCAGTGTACCCCTTACATTCAGACAGCAGTATGCCGCTGAGATGCATACAGCAGTGTACACCTTACATTCAGACAGCGGTATGCTGATGCATACAGCAGTGTGCACCTTACATTCAGACAGCAGTATGCTGCTGAGATGCATACAGCAGTGTACCCCTTACATTCAGACAGCAGTATGCCGATTAGTTGCATACAGCAGTGTACATCTTACATTCAGACAGCAGTATGCCGCTGAGATGCATACAGCAGTGTACCCCTTACATTCAGACAGCAGTATGCCGCTGAGATGCATACAGCAGTGTACCCCTTACATTCAGACTGCAGTATGCCGCTGAGATGCATACAGCAGTGTGTACCCCTTACATTCAGACAGCAGTATGCAACTGAGTTGCATACAGCAGTGTACACCTTACATTCAGACAGCGGTATGCAGCTGAGTTGCATACAGCAGTGTGCAGCTTACATTCAGACAGCAGTATGCTGCCGAGATGCATACAGCAGTGTGCACCTTACATTCAGACAGCAGTATGCAGCTGAGTTGCATACAGCAGTGTACACCTTACATTCAGACAGCAGTATGCTGCTGAGATGCATACAGCAATGTGCACCTTACATTCAGACAGCAGTATGCTGCTGAGATGCATACAGCAGTGTACCCCTTACATTCAGACAGCAGTATGCTGCTGAGATGCATACAGCAGTGTGCAGCTTACATTCAGACAGCAGTATGCCGCTTAGTTGCATACAGCAGTGTACACCTTACATTCAGACAGCAGTATGCAGCTGAGTTGCATACAGCAGTGTGCACCTTACATTCAGACAGCATTATGCAACTGAGTTGCATACAGCAGTGTACACCTTACATTCAGACAGCAGTATGCTGCTGAGATGAGATGCATACAGCAGTGTGCACCTTACATTCAGACAGCAGTATGCAACTGAGTTGCATACAGCAGTGTGCACCTTACATTCAGACAGCAGTATGCTGCCGGGTTGCATACAGCAGTGTGCAGCTTACATTCTGACAGCAGTATGCTGCCGAGTTGCATACAGCAGTATGCAGCTTACATTCAGACAGCAGTATGCTGCCGAGATGCATACAGCAGTGTGCACCTTACATTCAGACAGCAGTATGCAGCTTAGTTGCATACAGCAGTGTACACCTTACATTCAGACAGCAGTATGCAGCTTAGTTGCATACAGCAGTGTACACCTTACATTCAGACAGCAGTATGCTGCTGAGATGCATACAGCAGTGTGCAGCTTACATTCAGGCAGCAGTATGCCGCTGAGGTGCATGCAGCAGTGTGCACCTTACATTCAGACAGCAGTATGCTGCTGAGATGCATACAGCAGTGTACCCCTTACATTCAGACAGCAGTATGCCACTTAGTTGCATACAGCAGTGTACACCTTACAGTCAGAAAGCAGTATGCAGCTGAGTTGCATACAGCAGTGTGCACCTTACATTCAGACAGCAGTATGCAACTGAGTTGCATACAGCAGTGTACACCTTACATTCAGACAGCAGTATGCTGCTGAGATGCATACAGCAGTGTGCACCTTACATTCAGACAGCAGTATGCAACTGAGTTGCCTACAGCAGTGTGCACCTTACATTCAGACAGCAGTATGCAACTGAGTTGCATACAGCAGTGTGCACCTTACATTCAGACAGCAGTATGCAACTGAGTTGCATACAGCAGTGTACACCTTACATTCAGACAGCAGTATGCTGCTGAGATGCATACAGCAGTGTGCAGCTAACATTCAGACAGCAGTATGCTGCTGAGATGCATACAACAGTGTGCAGCTTACATTCAGACAGCAGTATGCAACTGAGTTGCATACAGCAGTGTGCACCTTACATTCAGACAGCTGTATGCTGCTGAGATGCATACAGCAGTGTGCACCTTACAATGAGACAGCAGTATGCAACTGAGTTGCATACAGCAGTGTACACCTTACATTCAGACAGCAGTATGCTGCTGAGATGCATACAGCAGTGTGCAGCTTACATTCAGACAGCAGTATGCCGCTGAGTTGCATACAGCAGTGTACACCTTACATTCAGACAGCAGTATGCCGCTTAGTTGCATACAGCAGTGTGCCCCTTACATTCAGACAGCAGTATGCCGCTGAGTTGCATACAGCAGTGTGCACCTTACATTCAGACAGCAGTATGCTGCTGAGATGCATACAGCAGTGTGCCCCTTACATTCAGACAGCAGAATGCCGCTGAGATGCCGCTGGGAGTTATGAATTAAATACTGTTTGCTAACACATTTTGAATTTGAAGTACACAGCAGTGTACCCCTTACATTCAGACAGCAGTATGCCGCTGAGTTGCATACAGCAGTGTACACCTTACATTCAGACAGCAGTATGCCGCTGAGATGCATACAGCAGTGTACACCTTACATTCAGACAGCAGTATGCTGATGCATACAGCAGTGTGCTCCTCACATTCAGACAGCAGTATGCTGCTGAGATGCATACAGCATTGTACCCCTTACATTCAGACAGCAGTATGCTGATGCATACAGCAGTGTGCTCCTTACATTCAGACAGCAGTATGCCACTGAGATGCATACAGCAGTGTGCACCTTACATTCAGACAGCAGTATGCCGCTTAGTTGCATACAGCAGTGTACACCTTACATTCAGACAGCAGTATGCCGCTGAGATGCATACAGCAGTGTACCCCTTACATTCAGACAGCAGAATGCCGCTGAGATGCATACAGCAGTGTGCACCTTACATTCAGACAGCAGTATGCCGCTGAGATGCATACAGCAGTGTGCACCTTACATTCAGACAGCAGTATGCCGCTGAGATGCATACAGCAGTGTACCCCTTACATTCAGACAGCAGTATGCCGCTGAGATGCATACAGCAGTGTACCCCTTACATTCAGACAGCAGTATGCCGCTGAGATGCATACAGCAGTGTGCACCTTACATTCAGACAGCAGTATGCCACTGAGATGCATACAGCAGTGTGCACCTTACATTCAGACAGCAGTATGCCGCTGAGATGCATACAGCAATGTGCTCCTTACATTCAGACAGCAGTATGCCGCTGAGTTGCATACAGCAGTGTACACCTTACATTCAGACATGCAACTGAGTTGCATCCAGCATTGTGCACCTTACATTCAGACAGCAGTATGCTGCTGAGATGCATACAGCAGTGTACACCTTACATTCAGACAGCTGTATGCAACTGAGTTGCATTCCGCAGTGTGCTCCTTACATTCAGACAGCAGTGTACCCCTTAGATGCATACAGCAGTGTGCTCCTTACATTCAGACAGCAGTATGTCGCTGAGTTGCATACAGCAGTGTGCAATTTACATTCAGACAGCAGTATGCCGCTGAGATGCATACAGCAGTGTACACCTTACGTTCAGACAGCAGTATTCCGCTGAGATGCATACAGCAGTGTACCCCTTACATTCAGACAGCAGTATGCCGCTGAGTTGCATACAGCAGTGTACACCTAACATTCAGATAGCAGTATGCCGCTGAGATGCATACAACAGTGTACACCTTACATTCAGACAGCAGTATGCTGATGCATACAGCAGTGTGCACCTTACATTCAGACAGCAGTATGCTGCTGATATGCATACAGCAGTGTACCCCTTACATTCAGACAGCAGTATGCCGCTTAGTTGCATACAGCAGCGTACACCTTACATTCAGACAGCAGTATGCCGCTGAGATGCATACAGCAGTGTGCACCTTACATTCAGACAGCAGTATGCCGCTGAGATGCATACAGCAGTGTACCCCTTACATTCAGACAGCAGTATGCCGCTGAGATGCATACAGCAGTGTACCCCTTACATTCAGACAGCAGTATGCCGCTGAGATGCATACAGCCGTGTGCACCTTACATTCAGACAGCAGTATGCCGCTGAGATGCATACAGCAGTGTGCACCTTACATTCAGACAGCAGTATGCCGCTGAGATGCATACAGCAGTGTGCACATTACATTCAGACAGCAGTATGCCGCTGAGTTGCATACAGCAGTGTACACCTTACATTCAGACATGCAACTGAGTTGCATACAGCAGTGTGCCCCTTACATTCAGACAGCAGTATGCAACTGAGTTGCATACAGCAGTGTGCACCTTACATTCAGACAGCAGTATCCTGCTGAGATGCATACAGCAGTGTGCACCTTGCATTCAGACAGCAGTATGCAGCTGAGTTGCATACGGCAGTGTACACCTTACATTCAGACAGCAGTATGCAACTGAGTTGCATACAGCAGTGTACACCTTACATTCAGACAGCAGTATGCTGCTGAGATGCATACAGCAGTGTGCACCTTACATTCAGACAGCAGTATGCAACTGAGTTGCATACAGCAGTGTGAACCTTACATTCAGACAGCAGTGTGCTGCTGAGATGCATACAGCAGTGTACCCCTTACATTCAGACAGCAGTATGCTGCTGAGATGCATACAGCAGTGTACCCCTTACATTCAGACAGCAGTATGCTGCTTAGTTGCATACAGCAGTGTACCCCTTACATTCAGACAGCAGTATGCTGCTGAGATGCATACAGCAGTGTGCAGCTTACATTCAGACAGCAGTATGCAACTGAGTTGCATACAGCAGTGTACACCTTACATTCAGACAGCAGTATGCTGCTGAGATGCATACAGCAGTGTGCACCTTACATTCAGACAGCAGTATGCCGCTTAGTTGCATACAGCAGTGTGCACCTTACATTCAGACAGCAGTATGCATCTGAGTTGCATACAGCAGTGTGCACCTTACATTCAGACAGCAGTATGCTGCTGAGATGCATACAGCAGTGTGCACCTTACATTCAGACAGCAGTATGCCGCTGAGATGCATACAGCAGTGTACCCCTTACATTCAGACAGCAGTATGCCGCTGAGTTGCATACAGCAGTGTGCACCTTACATTCAGACAGCAGTATGCCGCTGAGATGCATACAGCAGTGTGCACCTTACATTCAGACAGCAGTATGCCGCTGAGCTGCATACAGCAGTGTGCTCCTTACATTCAGACAGCAGTATGCCGCTGAGTTGCATACAGCAGTGTACACCTTACATTCAGATATGCAACTGAGTTGCATACAGCAGTGTGCACCTTACATTCAGACAGCAGTATGCAGCTGAGTTGCATACAGCAGTGTGCACCTTACATTCAGACAGCAGTATGCTGCTGAGATGCATACAGCAGTGTGCACCTTACATTCAGACAGCAGTATGCTGCTGAGATGCATACAGCAGTGTGCACCTTACATTCAGACTGCAGTATGCAACTGAGTTGCATACTGCAGTGTACACCTTACATTCAGACAGCAGTATGCTGCTGAGATGCATACAGCAGTGTGCACCTTACATTCAGACAGCAGTATGCAACTGAGTTGCATACAGCAGTGTACACCTTAGATTCAGACAGCAGTATGCTGCTGAGATGCATACAGCAGTGTGCACCTTACATTCGGACAGCAGTATGCTGCTGAGATGCATACAGCAGTGTACCCCTTACATTCAGACAGCAGTATGCTGCTTAGTTGCATACAGCAGTTTACCCCTTACATTCAGACAGCAGTATGCTGCTGAGATGCATACAGCAGTGTGCAGCTTACATTCAGACAGCAGTATGCTGCTTAGTTGCATACAGCAGTTTACCCCTTACATTCAGACAGCAGTATGCTGCTGAGATGCATACAGCAGTGTGCAGCTTACATTCAGACAGCAGTATGCAACTTAGTTGCATACAGCAGTGTGCACTTTACATTCAGACAGCAGTATGTTGCTGAGATGCATACAGCAGTGTGCACCTTACATTCAGACAGCAGTATGCCGCTGAGATGCATACAGCAGTGTGCACCTTACATTCAGACAGCAGTATGCCGCTGAGATGCATACAGCAGTGTACCCCTTACATTCAGACAGCAGTATGCCGCTGAGTTGCATAAAGCAGTGTACACCTTACATTCAGACAGCAGTATGCCGCTGAGATGCATACAGCAGTGTACACCTTACATTCAGACAGCAGTATGCTGATGCATACATCAGTGTACCCCTTACATTCAGACAGCAGTATGGCGCTTAGTTGCATAAAGCCATGTGTTACTGAGATTCAGGTAGTAGTGTGCTGCTGAACTGCATACAGCAGTGTACTCCTAAACTTTGTTAAACATTGATAAACTTTGTTTCAGGGGCGTTATGGGTAAGTTGCACTAATAAAAACATATCTAATTCAGCGGGAGAAAACGTTGTTAAAGGGACGTTATGGTTTACAAGTAAAACCGAAGAACCAAGAAATCTGCCAGTTATGGTAAGCTATGCAACCATATCTTGTGCCACCACCATGCACAGCAAACACTAACACTCAGGACATCAAATATGAAATAATAGATAACACCATTGATGACATCACTGATGACATCACATACCTGGGGTGGTTATTTTTGTTCAGTGACAGTATTCATTTTAAGCTTGGGCCTCATGTGGTTATACTGCATTGAAACCATGATACACATGCTATAAACGTACTGTGCATGTAGAGGTTGACCGTGTGCTATATCCTGAAGTTCTTTTCCTTAGGATTTGCCCTGAGGTCATAATGCACAAACATAGAACAAGAATCAGGCTCCATACAGATAATACATTTCTCAAAAACGTGATATGCTTCGATTTATCAATAAACAACCTAAACATACCATTTTAAGAATACTTTAGTTCTAGGATCCAAACTGCATTCATTGTTTCTCTTTATGTAAGATTTGATTGCTGTATCCCACAATAAACATCACTACAACGCTTCTTTTTTAAGAAGCACCTTTTCTGTGACATGGAGTAGTTTATTACAAGGCTATGGATCACCTTCGATAGGTTGTAAATGAGACTGTAAGCGTTACCGACATTCCATTTGCATTGTCACGCAGTAGAAATATCATATGTGATGTCATCAGTGATGTCTTCTTTGATGTCCTGGGTGTTAGCAGTACATAGCGGTGGTTGCATAGCTTACCAAAACTGGTAAATTTCTAGGGTTTTTCGATTTTCTTGCAACCATAATGTCCCATCAACAAAGTTGTTTCCCTGAATTTCATAGGTTTTTTTTAGTGCAACTTAACCAGAATGTCCCTTTAACAGCGTTTTTCAGTGAAAATATTTTGTGCTGTTACATCACTGTATAAAAGTTATTAATAATTCCGCTTTTAACATATGTGAAAAAACTATAAACTTCCAAATTTATTATGGTTGAATTGCCTAGGCCATTAAGCTCGACCATGACCCCAGCCCCACCAAACCACCGCTATTATCCACTGCACCTACCCTGCATCCCAGTTAGGGTCCACTAAACCCTCATAATGTGACCAATGGCCAGTGCTCATGACTTGTAGCCATGGCCAGTCTCCACAATCCATGGGGTATGGGCTTTGGCAATGCCGCATTCCCCAATAAGCAAATCAGAATAGACATTTTTCCTTGCCAAGGGCTAGGCCCACTGCTCAGGCACCAAAGTGATATCACTATTCTTTGTTCTTTCAAAAAAGTAAAACACAGAACATATTTGCAAAAGCATGCTGTCAGGTCCTCGCGGATGCTCCTTGTGCAAGTTTGCTGCAATACTGACCAGCACTTTGGGCTGCAGCCACAAGCAGATTTTATTTTCCCATTTAAACCTAGGACTTCGGCCAACCTGCACACCTCAATAAGTAAATCAGAGTAGACATTTGTCCTTGCCAAGGGTCAGGCCCACGGTCCAGGCATCAAAGTTACATCACTATTTTTTGAACTTCCATTTTGACACTTTGGAAATAATTACACACAGGACACATTTGCAAAAGCATGCTGTCTGGTCCTTGCTGATGCTCCTCGTGCATGTTTGCTGCAAGACCGTCAAGCACTTCAGGCTGTAGCTGCGAGAAGAACTATTCTTCCCATTCAAAACTAGGGCTTCAGCCATGCCACAAGCCCAATAAGCAAATTGGAGTAGACATTTCTCCTTGCAGAGGGCCAGCCCCACTGCCCAGACACCAAAGTTATATCACTAGTTTTTGTACTTACATTCTTACACTTTGAAAATTATAAAACACAAGTCAGATTTGCATAGGCATGCTTTCAGGTCCTTGCTTATGGTCCTCGCGCAGGATTGTTTTAATCCAGTCCAGCACTTCAGGCTGTTGCCGCAAGAAGAATATTTATTCCCATTCAAAACTAGTGCTTCAGCCATGCTGCATGTCCAAATAAGCAAATCAGAGTATACGTTGTTCCTTGCTCAGGGCCAGACTCATTGCCCAGGCACCAGAGATATATCACTATTTTTTACACTTAGATATTGACACTTTGGAAAAACTAAAACACAGGACAGATTTGCAAAACTATGCTTTGAGGTCCTTGCTGAAGCTCCTTGCGCGTGTTTGCTACAATCGCGTCCAGTACTTTGGGCTGTAGCCATGAGCATAATTTCCCATTCAAGCCTAACCCGATTTCAAAAAACATTGCCACATAGCCGTCCCTGGTGGCCATGCCCACTTTAACCCCTTTGCCGGTCACTCGTGGTCATGGCCAGTAGCCTCTGACCATGAACCGGAAAATCTGGCCACTGGCCATGGCCACAAGCTATACCTCAGTCACCAAAGGTATATCACAATTGTTTGTACCTACATTATGACACTTTTCAAAAAATTAAACACGGACACATTTGCAAATCTGTGCTTTCCGGTCCTTGTCAATGCTTCTTTCACGGGTTTGCTGCAAATCCGTCCATGTTTTATGTTTTGAAAAGTGTCCAAATGTACACACAAGAAATAGTCACATAACTTAGCCCCAACTTGACAAAATCCACTTAGACTTTGCACAAACATTCAATGTTGGATCTTTAATCTTTCTGAAAATATTTGTCCAGATTGTCAAACGGCAGCACATTTATAAGCCTTTCAAATATCGGCCCCCTAATTGTGCCCCCTCTTTGAGAAAAAGCACCAAACCATGGGAGACTATTAAGGGTTGGGTGTAAAATAATATTTCAGAATTTCATGCAGTTTCAGTGAGTGGGGCCAAAGTTATAAGCTGTCCAAAAACTACTTTTCATCGACCCTATAATGCAGAAATATGCATGGATGTGTCAGGTGTATTGACCCATGTTAGAGTTATTATGCTGCAACATTTGGGGCTGTGGGCTTAGAAAATCCAAGATAGCCGAAAAGCCCACATTGGTGCCAGAATCCAGGAAAACCGTGCAGTTTTGCGCACACCATAATGGTCACCTGACCTGCCACCCACCAGTGCGAGCATGATGGGCCAGAAGCGCCATGAGTGAAACGTGGTGCCAAAGGAAAAACAGCAGTGCCTGTTAGCTCAAAAAAGCGCTTTGAAATCACCTTTGTTTCTCTGAATGCAAGCTCAAAATGCATATTTCAAACATTGCAAGATAGTTAATACAGGAGACCATTGCCAGACCCTATCCTTTGGCTGCACACAGAGCGAAACCAGTGCAAAGGAATATGGTGCTGCTCACAATCCGTTTTAATTGATGTCAGAATTTGCTAAAATCAGGGGCACAAAATTATTCTACTGCAGAATCCACATCAATACCATGTTAGCGAGGATCATATGCTAACAAGTTAAATCCCCTGTTTGGAAATGCATTAATTCCGGACAGCTGCAAAACAATGGGTGCAGTACGGGCACTTGACACTAACCAGCGCTAGCAATCTAAACTCTGACAGGAGACCAGTATTTCAGGAGCTGAAAAGGAACCTAAGCCAGCTGGGACTTCAAAGCTTGCAGGTCGATGAGAATTCTTAACACCTACTGTTCCCAGGCCCTATACTAGAAGGCAGTCTGATTTAATTAAAAGTTCAAGAGGCCTTCTGTCCCTGGGAAGCCTTCACACCTCAGAACTCAACACAAGAAGGCAGGAAATCACATGTTTCTGTTAACCAAATGCAGAGTGGCACCCTGGACTGATGCCCTGCTAGCAGGAAAAACCAGACAAAGGATGCCTTCAGGGGTATGCTGATTTTGGGTGTGAACTGTCAACACTGCTCTGGGAGAAACAAGACATCTGATCTCTGAGTCAAGCCAAGCTCTGGGGGCAGACCCAGACTCAGATGTGAATTCCATTAAAGGCAAATGTATGTTTTTTTTAATTGCTTTTAAAATATTTTATTAAGCTAACAGAAATGTACAATTTGGGGATTCTTAATATGAAAAATGTACCCACAATTTGAGGCTAAGCTCAACTCTGTGTGATGTTCTGAGACTGAACCCCGTGATTATTAATATTACAGACACTGTGGTTATCTCAGAAAATTGAAAACTTTTTGTAATGTGCTCAGAGAGGGGGTGTACCTCCGGGGAAGATTTGATGCCGAACCGACCAGGGCAAAACCCACTAAAAGCGCAAAATGTTGTCGTTTCTGAACCCAAGCTCACAGGAACATGGGGCGTGAACAGAGACCTATCTTAATTCATCTGTGATGTGTATATGTATTATGAACCACGCGTGTATCTGGGAAACCTGTATGTTATGAAAAATTAATTTTCTAAGTAAAAGCAAAGGGGCGTTTCTTCAATAGATTGTAAAAGGATAGCATCACTCTGACTCACAACTCAGTTATCCAGTTAAAGGACAGAAAATCCTCTAGCATATCAGGATCCTTAGTGGGTTGGGCATAGAAAGTTAGCCTTCCCACCCATTTTCCAAAGACATAAAAAGAGCCACTGAGACCTAGTTGGAGACGGCTCTTTCCACTTTCTTGGGAAGCACTTTGACGGACGACTTCAAATTCAGGCAATATTCAGAGACCAGAACTTAGAAAACCAGACTCTAGATTCCAGAACTTTGAAGCAGAAGCCCTACTGCAAGCTAAAAGTATTCTCAGCTGGCCTTACAATTTTGCAAACTGATTTACCCCAGACTTCCATGGGGCACATCAGAATAAAACAGCTGGGCTGTGCTGTTTGATTCTAGCCAAGAACTTTTGCCAGAACCAGACCCAGAGAGCAGTGCTGTATCCAAAACCGCAGACCAGACCAGACCAGACCGCTGTGCAGTGCCAAGAACTTTTGCCCGAACCAGAGATCCAGACCAGCAGAGCAGAGCTGACCCAGATAGCTGTGACTTCAGAACCACCCGCTAGAAGTCCAGTCTAAACCTGTTGACCAGATCTTGATGGCCTATTTCAAATTTATAGTGTGAGTATCCAGCCAGATCTGTGCAGAACCAATCTCTTAGTCTAAAATAATCTCATCCCATCCATTTCAACCTATTTAGAACTGCACAGAAATCGTGTGTCCATTCTGTGATTCAAACCTGTGAAAGTGTCATTTGTCATTTGAATCTTACTTTATTTCTGAGAAACCACCTCCACTAAATTGTCCGTATCTTTTGAACCTAGAAGTGAGATGTAACTTTCATTTTAAAGCTAAGAATCTAAGTTTTCCAACAATCCCAACTCTTTATTTTTTTGCGATTGACGCAATCGGAAAAAGTTCAGTGAATTGCAATTTGACTCAAATTCTCCACCTGTCAAAAATAGCTGTCTCTTGCTTGCAACTGCTGAAATTTGTTTTCAACCTGACAATCCCTCATGAATCACTGATAGTGTTGACCTGAACCAATCTTAAGTAGCTATCACCTACCCTGAATCTCCTATAGGGAATTAAAATCATTTTAAGCATATTTTTCACTTCATTGCAAATCACATTTAAAAGTATTTCTGCCTGTTTTAAAGCATACCGGTTGCTATAAGCTTGCTAGGGGGAACTGGAATTGGTATTTCATTTGTTGAAAACTGTGTGCTCTCTTTTCCATCTCTTTATATTGCATGGGGGGAGTGAATTGTCACAAGGAAAAGTGATCATATTATCTCTTGTTGAAACCATATCAGTTTATTTCTGTGCTGCATTCTTTCCATCATTGCTTTTCCTTGAAACCATAAAAGTATTCTCTGCTACCTTATCCTTTCTATACTAACGCCTCACTGATAGAAAAGAGTGTGCAATTGTAACATTACCCATTGTTAATCAACATCATATTCATGTGTGCTATCAAATATTAATTTATTCATAAAAGGTGTGATATATATCTATATATTGTTTAATTTTTCAAATAAATCTTTTAATTTGCAAAAAAAACCTACTTCTTGGCTTAGTGAGGTCAGGGGGTTTCAAAGAGAGGGGCGTTATACAAGGGTTTATCATCCAGATCTATGAATTTGTCATAAAAATATGTAAATAAGGGCTTCCCTTGGGCATCCCAGACTAGGCATTGACTTAGTTGGAGTGCTGAATTGAAGTCACTTAACAGATGTCCCCGAACATCTGAGATGTTTGCGGACATGGGAGATGAAAAATCACACCATTTTTGGCTTTTTATGGCCATATTCCATCCCATCCATATCACCCCTCGTATACCCAGAGATTGTTTCATTATTACGACAAGTATAATGTTGTGTTTTGTAATATGTTTTTACTGCGATGTTTGTAGACTACGGTACATTTCGGGAATCCAACATGTCACCCATTTCAAAAGTTTTGAGCACCTCCCATTTTTAATTGACCAATAAGAGGGTACATATGATGTCTGCAAATGTCACACGTCTCTCTCATTGGTCCAGAAGTGTCTGCGGAGATCAAATTAGGAAGTGAGGATGTGGACTGGATGCAGATATCCCTAATTATTTTGTTAGTACATTTTGGCCATTTTAAACAAAATACTGGACGGATTTACACCAAATTTGCGAAAGCATGCTTTCTGTACCAAGCCGCCACTCCACGGGCAAGTTTGGTACAGATCCATCCAGCAGTTTGGTTGATAGTTGTGAGCAACTTTTTCTTTCCATTATGTCTATGAGGATTTCAAAAGTTTTGGGACTCCCCCTACAACTTAGCCCCCTCCTGATGAAAAGGCAGAAAACTTTGCATATTCATTCAGAGGTGGTCATATACATTTTTTGCAAAGTTTTATGAGCATTCGTCGAACAGTGCCAAAGTTATAAGCCTCCCAAAAAGAGCTCTTCCTATGGGTTAAGCATCTTAACCAGAACTACACGGCCACTACCATATGCCTTTTAATACTCTCGATTTTAGATGATCACAGTTGTGAGAAACATGAAGGTGTCTCACTCGCTAGTCCCCGGGCATCTGTCATCCCGGTGGCCAGAACACGGCCATCGCTATTGGATCCAGTTTCTGGGGGTGCACCAGTGTGGGAGGATCATCTGGTTGAGGGGTTTTCGGGAAGTGGAAGTGGGACACCGTAGGGTGAGATATGGTACCCCCTTCCTTATGACACCGTCTCACTATCCTACTCCGTAGGATATCTAGAAACTCAACTCCCCCTTTCTTGCCCCAGGCACTTTCTCACAGACTGATTACCATGAAAGACAACAGACTTACACCAGAGCCGTATACCTGACACGTCCTAACACAAGTGTCAGGCAGAGTCAGGCAATTGCAGATAATTACACACACATAACTTCCCTTCTGTTTCCCCATGGGGGAAAAAGGAGGAGCATGAAAGCACACTCTGAGCAAGGCCAAACGCATGAGAAAGCAGCTATTCAAGGATGGCAGTTCAAACGGTGAAAAAAGGTGGTGACACCTGAAAGGAGGACAAGGAGAGAATTGCCTTGCCCTTTTCAACCCAGAAGAGAAGGGAAACGTAAGACCAGGAATTTCAGCTGGCGAATGGTGCGAAGGATGTCAGCAGTAAATGGGACCCTCTCCACTAATAGCCAGGGTGGGGAGAAACGGTTGCCATCATGGTACCATCCTTGACCCCAATAGGCAGGAGACACCACAGAGATCAGCACAGCCGGTGAGTCAGAAAGAACTGGTAATAGACTGGACTGTGCCGGGCTCAAGGTTGCAAAGATCAACATTATATGAATAAAGAAGACTAATGGACAAAGGTCCTTTGTAAGCCAAATTGGTATCAGAGTTAGAGTAGTCCGGCGCCACGTCGGCACTCATTCAAAGGACTCTGTATCTGATACCCAGCTCCTGAACAAGGAGAATGTATTGAAATGGGAAATTGAAGTGGTCCTGCTACGGGTTATGTTGAATTCTGTGCACAGTCGAAAGTCTTTGGTTGTTGTAGAAACTACAAGTACCAAGAGGCCATTGGGGATGCCTGTGTGAGGTGTCAAAGTGGTCATACAAGGGTCCTGCCAAACCCATATTACAGTTGAAAGTCTTTGGGACATTGTGTGAGGCAAATGTGAACCTGACTGAGGGATACCTATGAATTAGGGTGAGCGGTAATACACCTGTGAACATTGTGATGACAAGTGTGTTCCCGACTGAGGGATGTCTACAGTGAGGGTTTGGTCTGAGCCCAACTGGGGGCGGTGTGAGAAATCTGAGGGTATTCTCCCAGGTAGACCTCGGGAGCCTACATTCAGGTGGCCAGGGAAGGGCTGGCGCTCTCAGATTCCAACCTTGGGGGTGGATGAGCGAGGGCGGATCACCTGGGTAGGGAAACGTGAGGGTATGTTTGAGGGAATACCCCAGGTGAAACTCGATATTATACCGAGGAAGAAGGTGAGGAGGACGAAGTCCCTATAGCTTTTATAGGCTGCTCTACATCTACCTCCCTTATGCCCAATGAAGCACCCTTAGTAGAATCCAACAACCCTTCTGCATCTGATAAACCCATCAGAAACCAAAACTCCCAGAATCCCTGTTAGCCTGTCTTCGACATGGATATTCCCAATCATTCTTCTTCACTTTAGCCTCTGTAAGGGACTCATGGTGGCAACAGTAAAGACAGACCAAGTGATCACAGTTCAAGGGTATTTATTAAACTGTAAATGCAGGGTGGAAAAACACCTGATCTATACCTAAATCTAAGATGGGAGAAAAAGTCGACCATCAAATAATATTAAGGCAGTCCAAGTAACGTCTTGTCAAAATAAAAGGCCTTTACTAATAAACCTAAAACTAAAAAAGCATGGGCGTAATTGTAGAAGGAGATATGGGTGTTTGTCACCCCCAACTTTTGTGACACATGATTTTGTTCCACTCATTTGGCAGGGGCCCCTTTCATTTAGATGGCATGTCCCCCGATCATTTTCAGCAAAGTTGCACCACTAGTTAGGGGAACCGAAATATACGAAAATACAAGAAATTAGTAGCTGGGTGATTGACATGGCGCTTCGTAATTAGGGAAAAGTTGAGTCTTACCTGATGTTGACAATTGGAGTTTACCAAAGCACTCCTTTCACAGAGCTTACATTTCACCCACTTCTTTGCCCCTTGGGTAATCCTTATCATCCTCACCACACCTAGACCCCCCAGGTGCATCCATGTTCCTACACCTTTCACCTCAACCTGGTGTCTTGCCACACACCCATTGCATAGGGCAGCTAGCCACACACACGGACTGTACGTGCACAAACTGAGAGAACATACGCTACAAACTTCAAACACTGCACTGTTTGTATTATTTACATGTCCATTGTCCAATGACGGCATCAGGGCCTTCCAACGTTTTCAAATGAAAGGGGCCTCAAGCCTCAGAGGGGCCCCCAGCAACTGCCCCCATGTTGCCAGTCAATAGTCTTGTAACACAGCAATATATTCCTTTCTCCATTTCTGTTCTCGGGCTTAAAATGTGCGCTTTGCAGTGCTCACATTACAAACTGTGTTTCCTGAAGCCATTCTGGCGCCACTTCCCACAGGATACAGTGTTATCACCTCTTTGCCTTTTAACACAGGTTCGTCCACATCAGCCATTTGCTGACAAAGAAGGGTTTATAGCTCTTCAGTGGGCATTTAGTGGTTAAGGTCACTGCTGGTTGGTCGTCTCTGCGGCTATTAACCTTATCTTTGTCACCACTGCTATGTATGAACCCTTGGGGTGCCTCAGAATGTTATCACTCTAAGCAGGGGGCCCCAACCATAAATATTGAAATGGGCCCCAACACATCTTCAGCCGGGCCTGCAATTTCCCTTTTAGACACAGATACAGACTGCTACCACTTATTTGTTTGTATCATGTGATAGGAACCAGCCAGACGCACCCACAAATTGGAAACACTAAATTATTTGTATCATGTGCATTGTGCGTTCAGCCACACATACTACAAGCAGTGCATTGTTTATATCATGTGCTTATTGAAACCAGACACACATACTGACTCTAAATACTGCCTTGTTTGCATCATGTGCTTTTTCCTCTCAATCAGACATACAAGCTGCTAACACGGCACTGTTTGTAACATTTGTTGTGTGCAGCAAGCCACAGGCCGACTGTAAATAACGCACGGTTTGTGCCAAGTGTGAGGGAACCCAGATACACATGCAGACCTTAAACAATGCATTGCTTGTGACGTGTGCTTGGTGCAATCAGACGCACATGTGGCCTGTACACATATGTTCCTGTATTAGCTGATTTGTGAAGCCAGACACACATATGTTCTTTAAGCACTGCACTATTAGTAGCATGGGCATAGTGCAGACAGTTTGCATTATTTTAATATTTATTTATTTATTTATTTATTGTCCCCGTGTCCATTGGTTAATTTAGACCATTTTATAAAATGTACAATAAACATATGAATATATCATTAATAACACATCTAACAAAAAAAACTAAATTAAACAATCAGTAAATCCACAAATACTCTGATGAAGTATTTTAAACAAACACATTATGAGAATTAAAACCAAAACATTCATTGCAATAGCAGTAATATAATAGTGCCTGAGTGCAACATTTCAAACCTTTTGGACTCCACCAACCTCCTGGACTGTCAAGCCTATCTCTCCGTAGAGGTGTTTACAAGGAGAAAACAGATCCTTTTCCAATATATATGAGCTTCCAGGCCTTCATTAGGAATAGCAGCAAAGAGGAGCAGGAATGAGGCTTCCTTATCTTTATCCATTAAACTCCTCATTGCCCAATCACTGTGTTTTATCTTTCACAAAATGACAATAGATCACAGGTCTGGTCCTCTTCTAAAAGCTTGAATCGGGGTTGCATTGGCCAATCCCAATACAGGTCGCCAAAATATCTTCTCAGGTCTGTTCACCAAATTAACGCGCTTTTCCATATAGCATCGCAGGCCATATCGAATGCACAGAACTATGCTAGTCCTGTAAAACCTGATCAGGCCCTCAAGGGGGAGACCAACCTTGTTCCCAATAAAATTCTTAATGGCACCAAATTTCTTTAGAGATTTGGGGACAATATAATTTTCCAACAATTCATGGCCCTGAGTGGATCCAATAGGGCTGCCTAAAAAGATGTAACTATTCACAACCTGAATGGAATTATTGTCAATTTTCCAAACATGGGTCTCATTACGAGTTTGACGGTAGGCCCCCGGTAGTATCTGCCGCCTAATGGCAACCTCGACTTACCGTTTCCACCACCCAATATCCCAGTATTGCTTATTAGAGGCGGCAGCAGAACGCTAAGTTCCCATTCCCATGGAGAACCATAGGACTCCACAGGAATGGGAACACTGAAGAACTGGCACCTTTGTTAATGGTCCCGGTGCTTCGGTGATTTATCTGCTGGTAGGGTCCTGAACTACCGGCAGATCAGCTCAAAGCCCCTACCGGCTGACTCGGCAGGAGCCGGTCCGAAAAACCTTAATTCCCAACCGGCTCACTTGTAATGAGGCCCATTATGTCTTTAAATGTTTTTTTTTCCTATCACGATAATCTTTGTTTCTTGTAATTAATTTGAAGGTCATTAGCTTTGCAATATGTGTGCAGGGCTTGTAGGGATCTTTGAAATCCACATGGAGTGTGATCAAGACTCACTGGGCCTCATTACGACCCTGGCGGAAAGGGGTTTGCGCCAGCGTTAACAGCGCCGACCCCTTCCGCCTTACTACGAGGTCCCTTAGCGCCATGGTGATTTTAACGCCTGCTTTTTGCAGGCGTTAAAATCCATGGCGCTAAGGGACCATGGAGTTAATTACGCCACCGTAATTTACGGTGGCGTAATTAACGCCTTCCCCACTCCCATTATGCCCTATGGGGCAAGAATGGGAATGGGGAAGGGTAAAATGGGGATTGGGGACTTACCGCCCCGCCAAGGTCGGAATGGGGCGGTAAGTCCGCCAACCACCATGGCGGAGTTGGCAGCTTAGCGCCATGGACCATGGTGCTTATAGCGCCATGGTCCTCCGCCATGGTCGTAATGAGGCCCACTGCGTCATCTGCACAGAATAACCAGGCAAGAATCTACTCGTTCAGATGAGGAGGAAAGTTGTTGCAGCTATTCATGTGTCCCTGAAAGTCTGCCAGAAAAAGATTGCGAAGTAGTGGGGCTAGTACACAGCCCTGCTCAAGAACAACAAAATTGGCACTGAAAGAGAACCCATGGCATTTAATTTAATAGTTACAGAATTATAGTAAAAAATGTGTCTAATTAGATTAAATGAAGCAGGCGCTATGTTCCAGTTGAGTAATTTAGCCCATAATGTGTGGTGATCTATGCTGTCGAAGGCCCCTGAGTAATCAATAAATGCTAAATTAAGTTTTTTTTTCCTGGAGTTAACGTCCTACTTATTAGATACTGAATTGACCAGATATTATATAAAGTTCTCATACCTCTTCGAATCCCTGTTTGTTGTATGTGCA
Organism: Ambystoma mexicanum; assembly: GCF_040938575.1. Lineage (NCBI taxonomy): Eukaryota > Metazoa > Chordata > Amphibia > Caudata > Ambystomatidae > Ambystoma > Ambystoma mexicanum. The sequence continues at coordinate 1,422,120,264 of NC_090922.1, read as the reverse complement.
AAAGATTGTTATAATTATCCCATGTCCTGAGAACTTCTAACAAGATGTTACTGAATATTTTACACAAATAATTGTTCCGAGCTAAGAGTCGATAGCTAGAGGCAAGATTCCGGAGGCCATTTTTAAATAGGAATAACTATGGATTCATGCCATGATTCTGGAATGATCCCAATTCTACATATGTGAATGAATAGTGTATGCAGCATATAAGGGTTTCTGCTTCATAACAATATTTGCTATTCCATCAGGGCCAGGGGCCCTGGAAGAATTAAGTTGTGTAATGATATGTGGAATCTCTTAAATGGTTTTATCAAAATGATAAAGACAATTCTGCATCCCAGGAGACAAGCTAAAATCCAATCTTGATTCTTCCACACAATAGAGGGAATTTATATATTATGGCCAAGCAGTCCCAGAGATCATTTCAATGTCCTTTATATTCATAAAAGTGTGTATATTTCTGGTAAATGTACCAACATTTCTATCATCACTATAGCTTAAGGCATGACATCAAATTTGCCATTGAATATTTGCCAGTTAGCACCTATGAGTTGATAACCAATGTTTATATCTGGTTTTCTCTTTACTAATTATTGCTGTTTTTGTAGTGATGTTTTAATATTTCTTTTTGTCAGCAATTTCAGTGCCATATATTTTAAATGCATTCCTCAACACTTTGTAATTTCGCTTATGAGTACCAATCAAACCCTGTGTTTGTTTTGTGAGGGTCGCAATAATCAAGCCAGTACACATGTAAGGAAAGTCATCAATCAGGGAATCCATGTTTTTAAAATCATGGTTTTCACACATGTCAAATCTCAGAAAATGCATTTAAACAACAAGTGATACAGACAAGAAATGTTTTTAATAATAATTGTGCCCTTAATTGAGTTCTTTTGGGTCCTCGTGGCTACCTGTACCGTATGGTGTATTGGTGTTTCATATAGAGGCCCTGCTGGGAGTACTAACGGGTGCAAGCCCCACCCTCCCCTCCCCACCCTAACACAGGTTTAAGAAAGAATGAATGTCCATAGGTGTAAATAGTGTAGAACTGTTGGCAGACTGTGACCCAAGACAACTTTGCACGTGCACAAGGACATGAATGAGCAAATCCTCTGTATAGAATGGTGAATGGTTGGTAAAAATGAACAAAATAAAAGTAGTGGAACACCGCTCCCGACCGTTCCCGTTCACTTCGATCACTGACCAAAGCACATCCACTGGTGCGTTATCATGCTCAGCAATAATTAAGGAGCCCATAACAGCGCCCAATGAGAGAAAAAAAAATCTGTTATTTTCTCATTCCATTTCAGGTTGCTTGCTAGATTTAAAAGCGCTCACAGGTGAAACATGCGTCGATTTCTAACAAATATTTGTTCAGGATGCACATTTACATGCAAAGAGCCAGCCGTGCTGCACAGAATATAATCCTACCAGCAATCCTACCAACTATAGGCTGATCACTACAGTGCCTTACCTACTTAAAATTCTGGATCATGCAGCCTCCAAATCCAGGATTACCTGGAGACCAACAACTTATTAGGGCTTAGACAATCCTGCTTCCGTCCAAGACATGGTACAGAGACAGCCCTGATCAACTTAAAAACCCAAATCGAGGACTTGAAAGACAAGGGCAAACTAGCTCTCTTGCTCCTTCTTGACCTCTCTGCCGCATTTGATTTGGTCGATCACCAAATCCCCTGCCATCACCTCAAGATAGCCGCCCACTTCTCTGACACAGCTACTTCTTGGATCAGCTCCTTTCTGGCAAATAGATCTACGAGGGTCTTTTCCACCTCTGCCGCAGCCGATCCAGCGCATGTCCCTTGCGGAGTCCTGCAAGGCTCCTTCGTATCACCCACATTGTACAACGTGTTTACTGAACCGCTCTTTCATATTCTTGACTATCTGGGTGTCTCTTACACGAATTATGCTGACGACACCCAGATACTCATCCCTATCACTGGTGACTATGTAACCGATGTCAACGCACTCAACTCAGTCTATTCAGTCATCCAGGCCTGGATGGCACACTACAGGCTCTGCCTTAACGATGAAAAAACTGAGTTACTCATCCTAGGCTCCCAGCCAAAACTCACTAATCTTGACCCTAAATATAACGCCTTTATTATTGATGGAAATGTCATTAAAGTCACCAACGTCACGAAAACACTTGGAATCTACCTAGACTCCACGCTCTCTCTCAAGAGACAAACCAATTCAGTAGCCTCAGCCTCATCGTACATATGTAAACTCATCACAGCTTGTCGCCCCTTCCTCACTACTGACAATTGCCTGATACTAGCCAGAACCCTCATGTCTAAAATGGACTATTGTAACACCCTCTAGGGACTAGTCAAAGAAACCTTGACAAACTTCAGGTCACCCAAAACACTGCCATTAGGGCTGCCCTCAATATCCCTAGGCGCTCACACATTTCTTCCACTAGGCGCAACCTACACTGGCTACCCATTACACGCCGTATTTCACTTAAAACACTTGTTCTAACACACAAGGCACAAAACAATGCTGCACCTGCTTACTTGTCCTCGCGCTTATGATATGATATGATCGTTTATTTATATAGCGCCTATACACAATGTGTTTCAAAGCGCTTCAAGGCGAGGAAGGGAACAAGGGAAAATACAACCACATTCTTACAGGCTATGAACAGTAAGGATGTGAAATTAACTATCGTACTCGGCCTGACGACATTTCAGATAGTGCAAGAGCTAAGACATAGATAAGGAAGGGAGGGGGAGAGTGGGAAGGAAATGGAAACAGACAGGCGACTACCGTACTAGGCCTGAGGACATTTCTGGTAGAGCCGGAGAAAAACAAAAGGTGAGGAGAGGGGTGCAGAAAGGCAGGGGAGGAACAAAACAAGCGACTATCATACTAGGCCTGACAACATTTCAGATAGTGCTGGAGGGGTGGTGCACAACATACAGCATCTAGACCACTGAGATCAGCACAGGTGCACACAGTAACCATCCCTAGCTTCAAGCTTCAGAGAGCTAGGGGCTCGAGTTTCCCAGTCCTAGCTGCTAAGTTGTGGAATGCCCTTCCCAATGATCTCAGGAATGTACCAGCCACCCAATCCTTCAAAAACAGAACTAAACGTTGGCTTCATGAACAAGATGCACTGACCTCCGCCTTGTAATTCTCACAGCGGTCACCTGCAATCAGGCCTCCCACTGTACATACTGTATATTTGACCTCTCTGCCAGTCCATGCATTATCTATGATCTCTGTTACTATTATTGCTGTAAATCTTGTATATATAATGTAATGTAATATTTGTACCTATCTTTGTAACACTCTTCTGTAACCACCTTTCTAAACATGCGCCCTGATGCCGTTGGGCAGGTTGCGCAATACAAATAAACAAATACAAATACAAATAAGATTTGTTTTTATTCAGCGGCGTATTCACAGCACACAGCACAGATCATGGCAATAATTTCAATTCAAATCACGTCTTAGTATGTAGTTACTGGGGAAAGCCACCCTCTTGCCTTCTTCTGCCTCCCGCTGACTGCCGACTGCAATGTGTCCACGTGTGTGCTCCGCCTGCAATTTACACTTTTATCCAATCGTGCTCAATGTAGATGGAACCACCAACTCGTACTGTTGAATCCTTAACAAACCACAACCAAGTAAAGCAGGAAACAACGTGGTGACTGCACTTTAGCCCGCACTTGTGTCGGTGCGCGAGCTCCCTGTGCGATTTACACTTTTATCCAATAGACTATTGGCAATAGTGCTCAATGTAGGTGGAACCACCAACTCATACCGTTGAATCCTTAACAAACCACAACCAAGTAAAGCAGGAAACAATGTGCCAACTGCACTATAGCCTGCACTTGTGTCGGTGCGCGAGCTCCGTGTGCGATTTACACTTTTATACAATAGACTATTGGCAATAGTGCTTCCTTACGACCCCGGTGCTAAACGATGGTGCTATTAGCACCATGGTCCATGCCGGGGTCCGCCATGGTGAATGGCGGAATTACCGCCCCATTCCAAGGTTGGTGGGGCGGTAATTCCCCATTCACCGTGGGCCCTTCCCCATTCCCATTTTTGCCCCATAGGGCTCAATGAGAATGGGGAAGGCGCTAAGTACGGTGCCGCAAATTGCAGCACCGTACTTAGCACCAAGGTCCCTTGGCGGGTCCCTACTTTAACGGCTGGTAAAACCAGCCGTTAATGTCGGGTCCCGCAAAGGGACCTCGTAATTAGGCGCTAATAGGTTAACGGCGCCGCAGCCTTTTACGGCGCCGTTAACCCATTAGCGCCTGGGTCGTAATAAGGCCCGTACTGTTGAATCCTTAAAAAACCACAACCAAGTAAAGCAGGAAACAATGTGCCAACTGCATTTTAGCCTGCACTTGTGTCTGCGCACAAGCTCCGTGCGCGATTTACACTTTTATCCAATAGATTATTGGCAATAGTGCTTAATGTAGGTGGGACCACCAACTGGATCCATTGAATCCTTAACAAACCACAACCAAGTAAAGCAGGAAACAACGTGCCGACTACACTTTAGCCCACCTTGTGTCTGCGCGCGAGCTCCGTGCACGAATTTACACTTTTATCCAATAGATTATTGGCAATAGTGCTTAATGCAGGTGGGACCACCAACGCAGACCATTGAATCCTTAACACACCACAACCAAGTAAAGCAGGAAACAACGTGCCGACTGCACTTTACCCCATACTTGTGTCTGTATTTTTATATAGTACAGCCAGATCTACATACAGAGTATTGCTTGTATCATGTGCTCAGTTCAGCAAGGCAAATATGAGGACTAGCAACAATGCACTGTTTTTACCATGTGCTTAGTAAAGTCAGCCGCGCCTACATACTGTAAACACTGCAATATTTGGATCCTTGGCTTAGTGCAGCTAGCCAGGTAGCATTCTGTAAATACTTAATTGTTCGTTTGTTATGTTATGATTATTTATTAAGCACACTATAGATAGCTGTGCAACATTGTCAGGGTGCTGGTATTCTGTTTGCTCATTTGAGGGGTTTACTCAACTTCCTGTTTTCGGCTTGTCAACTGTCTTCTGGCTACCTATAGCCCCATTCTAGCCAAACTCATAACTCACACCTGCTTCTTCTGTGCCAATTATCCACCCATTCCCCCTTCCGATCACACCCTTACCGTCTCTCTATTAGGCTTCATCCTTTCTTCATTGTCTTCACTTGCCTATTTTTCTACCCTTCCTTGTACAAGTGAACATCACTCCATTCCTCCTTGTACTCACTCTTCTCCTTCCCTTCTCTCATAGCTTTTAAATTCAACTCAGTTTAACCTCTGCATCATTCTCCAGCCTCCACATACCTGTGCTTCCCCCATGGATCCAGACCTCTCAAATAATTCTTTCAGGTTCTCCCAGGATCTCCAACCGCATCTGTCCCTGTGCCTACTGCTCAACACCTGTTCAGCTCCCCACCCCTATCAGTTTTACTCTTGGCCTCTGGAATGCACAATCCCTCTGCAACAAGTCTTCCTACATCCCTGACCGCTTCAACTGGTATCACCCTCAACTTTCACTTCTTGCTGTCACAAAAACCTTGAACTCCCCTCATGACTATGCCACACTATCAGCTCTCCACACTGACTCTGCTACCTTCTCTGACACTCTCTAACCTTTTGGGAAGGGGGTCATGTGGGAACCTTATAAATAAGGCCCTCTACCACGTTTGGCATCACCTCATCCTCTTTTGAATATGGCAGTATTTAACTCCCTCTTCCTACTCTTCTCACTGTTATGGCTCTCCATCTGCCCCATGTCTTCTCAACTCCTTTTTCTCTGATCTGAAATTTCGCATCTCATTGACCTTTTACTGACATCGCAATTGTCATTCTCTGGGACTTTAACCTTTCCAAGCCCTTTGCAGCCACCTTCCTTGAACTTAACTCCCCCTTATCTGTCCACTTCCTCTATTCTCTACATAACCAGCCTCTGCAATATGGTGGGAACGCTCTTGATCTTGGGCCCCATTACACGGAATGCGGTAAACCATGGTGCTATTAGCACCATGGTTGCCGCCGGTACCATACCAGTACCATTATGGAGAAAAGGGGAATTACCACCCCATTCCAAGGTTGGCGGGGCGGTAAATCCCCCTTTCTCCATGGCCCTTCCCCATTCCCATTTTTGCCCCATATGGCTCAATGGGAATGGGGAAGGAGCTCATTACGGTACCGCAAATTGCGGTACCATAATTAGCACCAAGGTCGCTTTGCGGGTCCCAACTTAACGGTTGGTCTACACCAGCCGTTAAGGTCGGGTCCCGCAAAGGGAACTCGTAGTAAGGCGGTAAGGGTTTACCGGTAGCGGTGCCCTTACTGGTACCAGTAAACCCTTACCGCCTACTGTGTAATGAGGCCCCTTGTCTTTCTGTCTAGGTCACTCTCTTCCCCTGACCTCTCCATTGACCCCTCTCGCTCTGATCACTCCATTGCTCACTTTAACATCTCAGTCCCTCCATCATCTACGCCTCCTCTTCCCTCGTGAAAGACTAAAGGGAAATGTAGGTAGGACTGTCCTACCAGGGACGTTATTTGGGGGTCACCAGAGGTCGCAGTTGCGACCCCTGAGGTCTCCTTTGCTACCACTGTGGTCTCCCCTGCTAGCCCTAGAAGACATTTTTTTTTTTTTTTTTATACCTTTTTTTTTATTTAAATGTTAGCCCCTGGGCTGTGACCGGTGCCGTGTGGCTCTTTATTTTTCTTGTTCACGCCTCTTTAAAAAAAGTAGGGGATTCCACAAGTGTAACACTTTGAGCAGTGACCCTAAATAAGACAGAATAGGAATGACAAATAATTTGTCTTTCTGGAATTCTATCCAATAATTGCTATACACATAAAGGTTTATTTCTAGGCACACTTCAGGGGGTGAGTCACTGATATAGCCTGCTCCTGAACCCCTCAACGCAGTCTTTCACCCTTCCGAGGTTGATAAATGAGTACCAACACAGGTCGGGTGAAATTGTATATTTGTTCTATGTAAAGCGCTTTAGCGTAAGTGCTATATAATAACATATCATTATCATTTGGCTTTGGACATCTGCTTGCATTCAAAGTAATTTGGTAATATGGGTCTATACACACTGATATTAACTGTACATATGGTGATCCATTCTGGTATGAAATGTATAGAACATTATAGTGATATTGCAACCATATTTTTCCAAGTGTACTTAGGAACAATATGCAATGTCACTTCCTGTTTTGTCAAGGGGTGAAAGGTTGTGTCCCATTTCTTCCAGTGATGTCACTTTGAGGTGGTGGTGGTGGGGGGGGGTGTCAAATGACATCACTTCCTGTGATGTCATCAGAGGTCAAAGTTGATGCAATGTCACGTCTGCTACCCCTGGCATTTTGGTGAAATGACATCCCTGTGTCCTACCCCTTACCTTGATGATATGAAGGCCTATCCCAATTCATGCCTCTTCCATTGACTATGCTTGTCTCATTTTCACTATGCACTTAGGACTCCATTTGACCAACAACACCCTGCTCACACATTCACACCTTCCCATCCCCTCCTTAGTCTTGGATCATCTCTGAATTTGTGACCCTCAAAACAAACAAAAAAGGCGCCCTGACCTATGACGCTGACACAAATTACGAAAACCTACCCTACTCCTAGACTACACAAATTCCCTGGCTGCCATCACCTATGCAGAAATCCTTCAGCATCACAAACTCAATCTCCCCCCTTTGAAGTCATCCGTGCAAACTTTCAACTACCCGCCAAGCTTTGCTCGCGCCAATATCCATTGTGTAGTGTCCTGGCAAGGACACAGTTAACGGAGCTTCGTTGCTCTGTCATATGGACCAATCAGAATGCGCGACATTCGCGCATGCACAGTAGGGAGCCCGGGAAGCAGCAGTTTGCCGCAGAGAAGAATAAAGAGGGTTCAACCAACTGAAGGCTCCTGTCATTATTGCAGGCCTGCATATACATGTGAGTGCCTGCATTTTTCTCTACACGCTGCCTCTGACGAGAGTGAAAGTTGAAAGAACCCAAATTAACCAGACACATCGTATCCTCCCTTTGTGCTCATTACTTTTACTCTAAAATCTCTCAGATTCGTGACACTTTCAGAACTCTACTTTCACTCACTTCCTAACCCACCTTCGGTCCACCACCTCTCCCCCACCTCTTCTACTCTTGACTTCTTATCCCCAACCTTGCCTATTGAATTAACACCCACCCTTCACAGTGCCAACCTATCTTGCACTCCTATCAGCTCTGTTGTTCGTCAAATGGTCAAAGACTTAGCCTCAATCACTTAGCGCGTACCTTTCTGAGTTCTTTCACCTCTCTCTGCTGAACTCTTCCCTTCCTCCTTCAAATATGCAACTGTCTAACCCCTTTTCAAGAAACAGTCTGCTGTCCCGAACTTCCCACAGAACTGTCACACAGTTTCTCTCATTCCCCATCATTCCAAGGATATTGATTGGGTGGTTTTCAACTGAATCACTAATTAACATGAGGATTATGGCATTGGAGATCCTATTCAATTTGGCTGTCGTAGTAAACACTCCACCAAGACTGCACCCATTGAAGCCTCCAACTTCTCTCTTATGTGTAGCACTTCAAACTCTCTTCTATACTCATCCTTTTGGACCTCTCTGCCACTTTCAACAATGCTGACACTTCTCTCTACTCTTCACTCTCTATTTCACAAAACTTGCCTGGATTGCCACCTACCAGGAAAGCCGATCCTTTAAACTCTCTTGGCACTCACAAATTTGTGGCCCCAACTTTCTTACTGGCGTGTCCCATAAGGATCAGTCTTTGGACCTCTGCTCTTCACCCTTTACATCTCTGCCCTAAGAGGAATTATGGCAACTTTCAATATCACCTTCTTCTTGATGACACAAAAATAAATGTCTCCTTTCCCTCCTTCTTCCCAGCTCTTATGGGAAGGATTACGAACGGTCTCACTGCAGTTTGTCACTGGTTGGCTCTCTGCTTTTTCATTCTGAACTCTTCAAAAATGGAAGTCATCTTCTGAACGGCTTCCGATGAATGGCATCCCTCCCCTCCCCTGTCCTATCTCTGTCGCGCCTGACGTTCTTGCTCCCATAACCAAGGCTCGCAATCTTGGGTCCTCTTTGATAGTGACCCATCACTGCAATAATTCAACCCTATCACTGCCTCTGCTACTCATATTAAACTCCTCAACATTTGTAAAATGTTCCTTTTCATTACTAACGACTCTACAAAATCTCTAGTCATCACCCTTGTGCTCATCAAACATGACTACTGCTAAAGCCTACTCCTTATCCTTTCTCTTTGCTCCTTCATTTCTCAAGACTAGGGCCTCATTACGAGTTTGCTGGTCCAGATACAATGGTAGCGGTAAGCTTGTCGGTACCATTGTATCCGGACCGGAATACTCTGAGTGTGCTCGCGGGTGTCTTTCATTCCGCCAGGTCCTACCTGGCGGAATGAAAGGCACCCATGAGCACAGCGAGCACGTGCTACAGGCATCCCCATTCCCATTGAGCCCTATTGGGGATCACACGATTCCGGCACCCGCGAAAGGGCAATTACCAGGTCCGGCGGGGCTGGAATACCCCGGTAATTGCCCATACGCGGGTGCCAGATTTTTTCTCACGTTTGGAGGTAGCCTGCCTGTATTACATGGCTACCTCCAAACTTCCAATGAGGCCCTAAGCCTTCAACTTTGCTTCCTGCTCTCTCTACAACCTACCCATATCCTCCCCCAATTAAATCTACTGACTAAATGCTGGTTGGCTCCCCATGCACACCTGCTCCCTATTCAAGTTCCTCATCCTAGTCTACAAAGCTATCAATGTCCTTGCTCCTCAGTACCCATGTCGTTCCATCCACTCATCCTCTGCACTCAACCTTATTGTCCAATACCATCGGTGTGCCTCTTCTCAGATTCGCTCCCCTTAGCTTACTGGCACCTTTGTAAGTCACCTGGTTCAGCTTGTTTTGTTTTGTACCTGGTATATGTCCCACTCTTTTATACTCTCAAATACTGGCTCACCACTTCTTCTCATCTTTGCACTAATGTACAAACACCCTTCGTGGGAATGCCTCCGGCATCTGTACATGTTTTATTGTAAGTCATTTCTGATCAAAACTGAGTTTCCTGTTCTTCAAATGAATGCAAAAACAAATTCATTGTGTAAAGACGCAGGATTTCAAGGCCTTTATGAATGCACAGTGAATTCACACACAGACTCTCTCTCGTATTTTGAGGGCGCTGAAGTGTGTCTATGATATGCTCACATCGTAAAATCACAACTGCAGGCTATAAATACTGCACTGTCCGCATGTCATGATCTCTGCTTCCAAAAGGTCAGGGTTTTCCCAACTCCCTTGGAAGCAGATCCATAACCCAGGTTCCGAGGGCCAACCAGTCCCAATTGGGACCTTTTGGACCCAGTCCTGGCGCCAGTGGCACCAGGCTCATAAATATGCCCAGTCCCAGCGCTGGAAGCGCCGGGCTCATAATGCTTGGGTGGACTTACCTGCAGCAGACCATGCTGCTTACTTGCCTGCCAGTTGAGCCTCTGATCCTCTTCTGTTTGGAACTACTTTTCCTGTTGGGTGGGGCAGGAGCCACTCCCTAGGTTCAGAACACTGGAACTCTTCTGGAAAGCAGGAACTCTTTTCTTACCTAGGCGTGGCTGTGGAAGGAGACATCTAAGCACTACAGGAGGCTATTTAAACCACACCCGATGGATGAATCTTGCTTTGCGTTATTCTGCATCCTCTGCAGCAGAACGCTCATCGTGTCTTCTGCATCTGATCCTGGGCCTAAGGAAAAAGGCTTACCATCCTGAATCCAGTCTTCAGCAACACCTATAAAGACAAGAAAGAACAGGTTAGCATTACGGTCTTCAGTGACAGCGCTTCACTTACCTGGTCCATCGGCTGTCATCAACGCCTCGCGCTGCATTCCGGCATCTGAAAGACAAAGGCTTACCTACTCTTCGTGCGCTCCGGAGGTCTTCGCACTGCATTCCGGCATCTGAAAGACAAAAGCTTACCAACTCTTCGCACACTCCAGAGGCCTTCGGCGCTGCATCCCGCATCTGAAAGACAAAACAAGGTGCATTTAAAGACATTGGGGAACTTTAATACTCACGTGCCATTACTCCTTTCCACATCTAACCCAGTGGGTATTCCGGCACCCTGCAGCCGCTCCGAACTTGTACCTGCAAAATAAAAAGACAGTTAGAGCGCATCGTGAAGCAGGCAACAAGCGCTTACTTACGTGCTTCCAGGCGCTTCTATTCATCACACGGGCTCCATCTTCAACTCACTTCAGCCCATCATCCGCCATCGCCGGAACCCTGCAAAACAAGAGACATCATTACTAAAGACTTTTAAAGACATTAGAATTACTCGAAACTTACCCTTCGTGCAGTAAACGACGGACAGCAGTCCTCTGAAGTCAAGAGGCCTGCTCCCCTTATCCAGTGAAGAAACTGGTTACAGCACCCTGCCCCGAGGCAGATGGAGAGCACGGCGTTCACTTACCTAAGGTGAGAGCGTTGACCTTTGGGGTTCTACAGGAGAAGAGAAAGGGAAGAAGAGAGAGACATTCAATAACCCAGTTCATTAATCCCATATTTTCTATCTGCAGACATCTTACCCTTCGAGTCAGACACACAGTGCACAGAGGTCCAGCCCAAAGAGCCAGCCGTGTGTTACACATCACCTTTGAAGATACGGTATACGCCCAGTCAAGACCGGCGCCTCTACGGGAATCAGGTGAGCGTTACAGAACGCAAAGCCTACCGCAAAACTCCCGTCCAGGCGCTATGGAAACCTCGGATACCGACCAGCTAGCCCAGTTACTTGGGGAACTAAGGGCAGAAGTGCATGCAGCCCGTCAGGAAACGAACGCTCTAAGAAGGGAACTGATTATTTCCAAGGAGCGAACAGATGATCTCGCTAGACAATTGCTACAGTCACAAGCCGGACAGACCCCGTTACCCGCATCTGGGGGAAATCTTCCTTCTACATCCTCTATGAATCCAGTGCAGATCAACCTACCTGGGAATGTACCTCTGGCTCCGCCCGAACGATTTTCTGGTGACCCAAAGAGGTTTGCAGTATTTATCAATCAGTGCCGGTTGCATTTCTTATGCCGGCCAGCAGCCTTTCCAACTGATCAAGCTAAAGTAGCTTTCGTGCTTTCGTACCTTAGTGGCAATGCGGCAGACTGGTCGATCCCTCTAGTAAATCAAGATGATCCGGTCCTCCATGATTTTCAAGCTTTTCAGCTCAGTATGGAAAAACTGTTCGCAAGACATTCACAGGGGCAGGCCTTGGACAATGAGCTTCTTTCGTTGCGACAAGGTAATCAAGACCTTTTGGCTTATATTGCGTCTTTCAACAGACTGATAGTGGAAACTCAATGGCCTGAGGACAAAAGGGTTACGCTGTTTTATAGAGGTCTACGTGGAGAGCTCAAAGATGTGTTAGCCCAAGTAGTGAATCCCCCACAAGATTGTTCGGACTATATAGACTTAGTCGTTCAAATAGATCACAGACTGCAGAACAGGAAGGCCGATCGTTCCAAGTTTGATGCTCGAGTATTTTCCAAACCGCCAACTCCTTCCAAAGGAGTAGACTCCGGGGAACCCATGCAAATAGGGGGCCTGAAAGGTCCTCTAACACAAAAGGAGCGGGAAAGGAGAAAACAGTTGCAATTATGCCTCTATTGCGGAAACTCAGGGCACTTTCTTCGAGACTGTCCGGTGAAACCTGCCAAGAAGGCAGTAGGAGCTGCAGTTACCAAAGTTACAAACTCTGAGCAGGGAAACGACCTCGCCCGACAAGAATAGAGGTCCTCTTGCCGAGCGTGAAAACCAGTTCCGTGACCTCGCATTTCGTGATACCTATGGTCCTCATTAGCCCTGATAATCCGGATCGATTACATGCAATTGAAGCTTACGTCGACAGCGGTGCCATCGGCAATTATGTTGATCATGAAATGGTTTTGAGGATGAATCTAACTCTTTGTCCCAAGGCTGTAAAGGACGTCATTACTACGGTGGATGGAACGGAGATAGCCTCCGGACCAGTAACGCATACCACTCAAGAAGTGACGTTAGTAAGTCAAGATGGACACCATGAGAAGATCGTGTTCGATGTGATCAAGGCTCCTCAGTTTCAGATTATTCTAGGAATACCTTGGTTAGAGAAACACAATCCTCTGATCGATTGGCGAGCAAGAACGGTCCAGTTTCCAGAATGTGTCTCTACTTGTCACCCTCCACCTGGTGTTGCACTGGCAGCAATTTCTTCAGAGACTCCCCAGTTACCTCCCGAATACCTAGAATACCAAGATGTTTTCCGGAAGGATCAGGCTAACTCTCTACCTCCTCATAGGTCTTATGACTGCCAGATAGACCTGATACCTGGATCTACTCCTCCTTGTAGTAGAATTTATGCCCTCACGAGCCTGAGAACCTTCACCTTCGACAATACCTGGATCAATACCTGGCAAATGGGTTTATTCGTCCTTCCAAGTCCCCTGCTTCTTCAGCTTTGTTCTTCGTTCCAAAAAAGGAAGGAGACCTTAGAACTTGTATAGATTATCGCTCCCTGAACCAGATCACCGTCAAGAATAGATATCCGTTACCTTTGATCCCTGAACTCCTGGACCAAGTCAGAAAAGCATGCATATATACAAAGCTGGATCTTAGAGGAGCCTACCACTTGGTACGAGTAAAAGAGGGCGATGAATGGAAGACGGCCTTCCGCACCAAATATGGGCTATTTGAATATCAGGTCATGCCCTTCGGACTTTGCAATGCCCCGGCCGCCTTTCAATATTTTATGAACGATGTCCTCAGAGAGCTCATAGATGTGTGTGTTGTTGTTTACATTGACGACATCCTCGTTTATTCTTCATCGGAATCTGAACATCGGAAACACGTGAAAATGGTCCTCGAAAGATTGCGTCAACACAAACTTTTCGCTAAGTTGGAAAAATGTGTTTTCAACGTGACTGAAGTTGAATTCTTGGGATTCATATTATCACCTAGCGGAGTGCGTATGGATTCAAAGAAGGTCGATGCAGTTCTCAAATGGCCATCACCATCCTCCGTAAAAGGTGTGCAAAGCATGTTAGGCTTCGCTAACTTTTACCGCAGGTTTATCCCCGAATTTTCTCGGATAGTCCAGCCCATCACTGCCTTGTTAAAGAAAAACAAACGTTTTGAATGGTCTACCGAGGCGGAACAAGCTTTCCAGGATTTGAAGACTAGATTTATCTCTGCACCAATCTTAAAACACCCTCGCCCCGAACTCCCCTACATCGTGGAAACTGATGCTTCAAGCCTTGCCATGGGGGCAGTTCTATCACAAAAGGACCCGGTAACCAATCAGTTGCATCCCGTGGCATTTTGGTCCCGCAAATTCTCGCCTCCTGAAATCAATTACACGATTACTGACAAGGAACTTCTGGCTATCAAGTCTGCCTTTAAGGCTTGGCGGCATTACCTGCTGGGGGCCCGACACACCGTTACTGTGATTACGGATCACCGAAACCTGCAATATTTGAAAACCGCAAAAGCCCAATCCTCTAGACAACTCCGTTGGGCATTATTCTTTGCCGAGTTTGACTTCATAATTACCTATCGACCTGGTACAAAAAACGGTAAAGCTGATGCCCTTTCTCGGATGGGAGTGGAAGAACACTTGATCAACCCTAAACCTGTACCAATCATTCCCGAACAAAGAATTCTGGGTGTAATCGCCACACAATCCATAGAGGAAGTTAAGGATAAAGCCAGGCAACTTGTAACTCCAGCAGACATACAGAATTGGCATCTGCAGGGAAAGGACTTTGCAGTAAAGGACAACTTATTGTATTTCCAAGAACGATTATACCTTCCCAGCACAGATTTACAGAAAAAAGTAATCTCTTGTTATCACGATTCTTTAATGGAAGGACATCCCGGTATGGCCAAGACCTCAGAAAAGATCAAGCGCTACTTCTGGTGGCCGTCTTGGAAAAAAGATATCAGAGACTTTATAATGTCCTGTGGAGTATGCGCCCAAAACAAGAGTCAAAAGGAAAGACCAGCAGGCCTCTTACGCCCTATTGACATCCCACCTCGCCCTTGGCATACGCTTTCTATGGACTTCATCACCGATCTACCTCCATGCTCCGGATACAATACGATTCTAGTAATCGTGGACTTATTCTCCAAGATGGCGCATTTCATTCCGCTCAAAGGCTTGCCAACAGCAGCAACTCTGGCCCGAGAATTTCTCGAAAACATCGTCCGACTGCACGGTTTTCCTTCGGTTCTAATTTCAGATCGAGGTAGTCAATTTATTTCTCATTTTTGGCGAAGTTGCTGTCGGTCGGCTCAAATTGATGTGAGACTATCGACCAGTCACCACCCTCAGACCGACGGACAAACCGAGAGGACCAATCAAACTCTGGAACAGTATTTACGCTGCATGCTGCAACAAACTGAAAAAACTTGGAAAGACATCCTTTGGATAGCCGAATATGCCTACAACAACTCTGTCCATTCGGGAACTGGGAAAACCCCATTTTTTCTTTTATACGGCAGTCACCCTCGAACCTCGGAGTTGGATCCCCTCCAAGATCTTGAAACACCAGCAGTAGACTACCTGCATTCTACAATCACCCAAGCCTTTAAGGAAGCTGTTTCTCACCTTCAAAGGGCTAAAGAACAATACAAGAAAGGAGCAGATCAACATCGGAAGGAAGCCCCTCAATATCAAGTAGGGGATCAAGTCTGGTTATCCACCAAATATCTACCTCTAAAAGGGCCACGCACATTCAACCCAAGATACCTTGGTCCCTATTCCATCACTACCATAGTAAACCCAGTAGCGGTCAAGTTGGACTTGCCCCCGCACATGAAGATACATCCGGTCTTCCACGTCTCTCTATTAAAACCCGTGCAACCTCAAACCCGACTAACTAAATCTCCAAAACCCATCCTAGTTGATGGAGAACTCGAGTTTGAAGTCAAAAGCATTCTGGACTCCAAGATCTCCAAATCTAAACTATTTTACCTAATTGACTGGAAAGGCTACGGCCCCCAAGAGAGATCCTGGGAACCTGCTGAATATGTCCACGCTCCTTGCCTAATCAAAAGATTTCACCGAACATTTCCTGACAAGCCAAAACCCCCGGAGAAGCCCGGTTTGGGAGGGGCCTTGAGGGGGGGTACTGTCATGATCTCTGCTTCCAAAAGGTCAGGGTTTTCCCAACTCCCTTGGAAGCAGATCCATAACCCAGGTTCCGAGTGCCAACCAGTCCCAATTGGGACCTTTTGGACCCAGTCCTGGCGCCAGTGGCACCAGGCTCATAAATATGCCCAGTCCCAGCGCTGGAAGCGCCGGGCTCATAATGCTTGGGTGGACTTACCTGCAGCAGACCATGCTGCTTACTTGCCTGCCAGTTGAGCCTCTGATCCTCTTCTGTTTGGAACTACTTTTCCTGTTGGGTGGGGCAGGAGCCACTCCCTAGGTTCAGAACACTGGAACTCTTCTGGAAAGCAGGAACTCTTTTCTTACCTAGGCGTGGCTGTGGAAGGAGACATCTAAGCACTACAGGAGGCTATTTAAACCACACCCGATGGATGAATCTTGCTTTGCGTTATTCTGCATCCTCTGCAGCAGAACGCTCATCGTGTCTTCTGCATCTGATCCTGGGCCTAAGGAAAAAGGCTTACCATCCTGAATCCAGTCTTCAGCAACACCTATAAAGACAAGAAAGAACAGGTTAGCATTACGGTCTTCAGTGACAGCGCTTCACTTACCTGGTCCATCGGCTGTCATCAACGCCTCGCGCTGCATTCCGGCATCTGAAAGACAAAGGCTTACCTACTCTTCGTGCGCTCCGGAGGTCTTCGCACTGCATTCCGGCATCTGAAAGACAAAAGCTTACCAACTCTTCGCACGCTCCGGAGGCCTTCGGCGCTGCATCCCGCATCTGAAAGACAAAACAAGGTGCGTTTAAAGACATTGGGGAACTTTAATACTCACGTGCCATTACTCCTTTCCACATCTAACCCAGTGGGTATTCCGGCACCCTGCAGCCGCTCCGAACTTCTACCTGCAAAATAAAAAGACAGTTAGAGCGCATCGTGAAGCAGGCAACAAGCGCTTACTTACGTGCTTCCAGGCGCTTCTATTCATCACACGGGCTCCATCTTCAACTCACTTCAGCCCGTCATCCGCCATCGCCGGAACCCTGCAAAACAAGAGACATCATTACTAAAGACTTTTAAAGACATTAGAATTACTCGAAACTTACCGTTCGTGCAGTAAACGACGGACAGCAGTCCTCTGAAGTCAAGAGGCCTGCTCCCCTTATCCAGTGAAGAAACTGGTTACAGCACCCTGCCCCGAGGCAGATGGAGAGCACGGCGTTCACTTACCTAAGGTGAGAGCGTTGACCTTTGGGGTTCTACAGGAGAAGAGAAAGGGAAGAAGAGAGAGACATTCAATAACCCAGTTCATTAATCCCATATTTTCTATCTGCAGACATCTTACCCTTCGAGTCAGACATACAGTGCACAGAGGTCCAGCCCAAAGAGCCAGCCGTGTGTTACACATCACCTTTGAAGATACGGTATACGCCCAGTCAAGACCGGCGCCTCTACGGGAATCAGGTGAGCGTTACACCGCACCACCAAGCCATACATGCAGGCTGTAAACTCTGCATTGTTTACATCAGGTGATGGGTGCATTCGGTCGGCCATGCAGCCTGGAAACACTGCACTCGTGTATCTTGTGCTCAGTGCAGTCGGACACACCTGCAGGCTTAAACATGCACACAGTTTTGTGGTATGGGCTTAAAACACATACCAACGCTTGCAGACTGTAAACACTGCACGTTTTGTATCATGTGATTAGTGCAGCCAGAGACAAAGACAGGCTGCAATATGCATATGTATCATGTGCTTATTGGACCCAGACAGATCTCCAAACATCAACCGCTGAACTATTTGTATAGTGTACCTTGTGCAGCAAGACACAACTATGGGAGGTAAACAGTGCATTGTATGTATCATGCACTGTGTAGAGACACATACAATTAAACAATGTAAAGACGTGATTGTTTGCCAGGCAAGCCCACACATCTTCAGTAATCACTGCACTGTCTTTACAGAAAGTGTTTAGTATCGCCAGATACCTATATGGATGGCAAACACAGTACTCTTTGTAGCATGTGCCTAGGGAAGACAGACACACTTAGAAACAGGAAGCAGTGCCCTATACATTTCCCTCCCGTTTTTATCACACAGGTAGTACAGCGCCAATTAAATCAGTAACTACTAGAAGACTGCTTTGAAAAGCACTGGCAGGCACGTTTGGCACAATTTCTGATGGTAAGGCTTGAAAAAGGTAGCACAAAGAGATCCCAGGAGGATGTGTTTTGGGCAGGCAGGGGCTAGAACTGGGTGTCAAAGGTCACAGGGATTAGCATTGCCATCAGTCGGTAGGTACATAACGAAACAACACCTAGAAGCTCCGTGTCCCTCCTCAGTTGCAGTTTCTCCCTAGCTGTACTCGGATGCATTGGTTTCAGCTTATAGGTGATATGATAAAATAGATTATTTATAACGCCCTTAATAACCAGAGGTTTCTAAGCGCGGACGCGGGGATCGAACCTGTGTTGCTCTGTGTCCTCTTGCTTCCAAGGCGAGCACGTGGCTCCAGAGCTATCCTACTGAGACAAAGTGCTGCCTAATAGACAAATGCTCCATTTTTGTCCCAATGAAAAAAAGCTTCGCCCAGCATGGATTGCAGCTGGACCAGTCTGCTCCATTCAATATCACACAGGCATCAGACATGGTGTATGTGCAGCCAGTGGGGACCTCTGAACCAAGCCAGGAAGAACACGTCATCAGAGACTAAATAGATCACCACGCAGGTGGAAGTGCAGTGTTCCCACGAAAAAGGAAACCACCCCGACTGCAAAAACAAATGCAAATAAATATTGAAACTGGCCAGAGATGAAAGCCTGATCGCACGGAAATATACGGCCGCAGTAACCTTTACTGCTGGCTTGGGCTTCAGCCAATGCGCAGTTTTATTAGGAACATTCTTTCCAAGAAAACGTCGGCGGCATGCAACCAGAAGAGACAACTCATCCCGGATCAACGATTATCTGGAATGATCTCCTCTAATGCCGCGAGTCAAAGCCTTCGAGTCCGCGGACTTTCCGTGGCCCAGGCGGGGAACTCGAGGCCCGGTGGAATTATCAGAAGTCGAAGAATATCACCCTCTAGTGGACGAACAGTGCTAATAATATCCTTATTCACATTTCCTCTGTCCATTTTTCACAGGGTTGACTTTGCTGGTCGCTGTCTGGAGGCCTGAGTCTGAGGTTGGCGCAGGGCTGGCCAATGAAGAGGTGCGCTAGTTTGGGACCTCTGTCTCACGCCTCAACTCTTAGGGCCTGATTCATGGAGTGCTGCTTTGCACTGCCGACACAAACCCTGATTCATGGAACCGTGCAAATTGTATTTTTGCCATGCAAAGTCCGGGCAAAGTCAGCATACAGGGCCTCATTACGACCCAGGCGGTAAGGAGTTAACGGTGCCGTAAAAGGTGGCAGCGCCGTTAACCCCTTACCGCCTAATTACGAGGTCACTTTGCGGGTCCCTACCGTAACGGCTGGTTTTACCAGCCGTTAAGGAAGGGACCCGCAAAAGGACCTTGGAGGTAATTACGGTACCGCAATTTGCGGTACCGTAATTACCGCCTTCCCCATTCCCATTGAGCCCTAGGGGGGCAAAAATGGGAATGGGAATGGGGAAGGGCCAATGGTGAATGGGGAATTACCGCCCTGCCAACCTTGGAATGCCGCGGTAATTCCGCCATTCACCATGGCGGAATCAGTAAAATACCGGCAGCAACCATGGTGCTACTAGCGCCATTGTTAACGCACGGGTCGTAATGAGGCCCATAGTCATCTTTGCAGTACAAAATGGCATTGGCCCTCATTACGACCCTGGCGGAAAGTGACTGACCTGACCGCCATAGCGTAAATAGCGTTTCCGCCATCGCACGACGGAGCAAAGTGCGGCCAATTCCGACCCATCGGGCACGAGCACTACGCCATGGCGGAAGTGCAAAGTCCGCGATGGCGGAAATGTCCCCAAAACGCCCCTCACCGCTGTCGTACGGCGCCCTAGGTGCAATTCCGCCACCCATCTTAGCGGTCACCGTAATGAGTGGCAACCGGAAAGTACGGTGACCGTAAACATACGGAAACGGAAGTAAAAACATGGGCCCGGAACGGGAAACAGCACGCCGTACACCTATAAAATCAGAATTCCCACACAACCATTAAAAATACTACCCTGAGACACATCCCAACCCGTCATCCACCCCAGTGAAAGCAATAGAAATGGGAAAAGTAGCGAAAAAAGCGTGCGACCGCAAGCGGCAGGTCCACTTCTCCCGTGAGGAACTCACCGTGCTTACAGAGACCCTCCAGGAGAATGCTGCCGTCGTCTTCTCCACGCAAATGACCAGGACGGCACTTGCGAACAAGAAGGCCATATGGGCCCTGGTGGCACAGCGGGTAAGTGCGGTGGGGACCGCACCCCGCAACCCACAGCAATGCAGAAAGCGATGGGACGACCTGCGGATACGCGTACGGAGCATACTATCCGCCAATCGCAACATTGCCACAGCTACCGGGGGAGGATCGGAATCACCCATCAAGTTGACCCCCTGGGAAGAAATCTGTGCCTCCACCATTGGAATGGAGAGTATAGAGGGAGTCGGAGGGATGGAGAAAGGAGTGCAGACATCCGAAGAATCCGGTAGGTGGGCCAACTAATACAATGCCAAATCCACAATGTCCAATCATGTGAAGTACCATGTGTCCACATAGTGCAACAGTAACACATGTCCAGGAGAACGTCCACATACATTGGCCTGACAGCGCACTTTAAAACTCACATTAAATACATAAATAATTAAAAACCCTAAAAACACCCTCTACACGTGCAGCAGGCACACCCTAACTGCAGGCTGCAAAACAACTGCATCCTCAATCCACACAAAAATGGAACCACCTCCAAGGCCCCGACCCAAATCACCCTCAGGTACCACCCCAATGCATGTGATACAATGCCATTCCAATTTCAACAGACCCATTAATAACGCTCGCCCTCCTTTACTCCACCACAGGGTCCGATTCAAACGACGAGCTCCAGGACACCCCTACCAGCACACCTGCAAAGAGGGCCAAGACCAACGGCCAAAGACCCTCCACCTCAGCTGCACGCATCAAGACACGGCAGCAGCACAAATCAAGTGGCAGCACACAGGAGGGAACATCAACAGGCACCCCAGCAGCCAGCATGCCCACAACAGCACCACCACAGGTCCCCCCAATGGATGCCACAGAAGGCACTCCCTCTGGTGGCAGCAGCACCATAGGTGACACTCCATTAATGGCAGCATGCTCCGACACAGAAGACGGGGATGTCGAAGTAAGATCCATCCATAACCTGTCTCAATCCCCCTGTTTGTTTCATCCCGTACACCATGAGGATACCACGCAGGGGCACCCACAAGACGACGACTGGCCATCCCCCACAAGCCCTGTGGCAAGGCAACATGAGGTGACCAGCCCCTCTGTGACACCACCGCAAATGGCCATGGCACAGCAGAGGCAACAGTCCCTCGACCAGGTCATCGTGCAACAGCAGCAACTGGCCACGCTCCTCAAGGACCATGCTGATGAATGTGGGGGTACTAAGGCAGCCATAGAAACAGCAACTGAGACGCTTAGGGCAGAAATGGAGAGAAGCACCGAGAGCCTGAGAGTACAAATGGAGAGAAGCACCGAGAGCCTGAGGGGGGAACTGCATGCGACGTCCAAAGACGTATGTGCTGAACTTGCCGCTGTGCGCCGTGTGCTCACTGAGCACTCACAAACCCTTAGGGACATGCATGGACGTGAGCAGGCAGAGACATCATCCATTGCAAGTTCCGTCCAGGGCAGCCCCCAACGTAGATCTGGGAGGAACCTGTGCTCCACAGGCAGGGGTGCCCCTGATACCCGGAGAGGGGGCTTGCAATAGCGTCTGCCCACTGACAATGAGCATCTTTGGACACTGGTGTTCGGGGGGGAGGTAGGAGGGTGGAGGGGGGGTGTTGGGCTCACTTGGGTGGCGGGTCGATGGGGTGTGTAACATAATTTCACATATGCTATAAACATTGCACAATCATCCAATGAGATGTGTGGACATTGATCTTTGTGTACGAGGCCTTTATAGGCGTACAGTCCATATTGTGCATGTTCCAGACACACACAGTGCCACAAGTCCCGTGTCCATGTAACAGCCACCAGGCGTGAGTGCTAGAAGCATGCATCTATGAGATTCTGATGAATTTCACGGCCCTCCTGTGCCTCGCGGACTCCTTGAGGTGCTGCCACATCCCCACCCTCATCATGACCATCTTCAGGTGCTTGCAGTTCTGCGTCAGGGGGCATGGGCACATTTCTACGTACGCACATGTTGTGTAGCATGACACATGCCATGACCATCTTTGCCACCTTCACATGGCGGTACAGGAGTGCCCCGCCAGACCTGCTGAGGCAGCGGAAACGAGTCTTCAGTAGGCCGAATGCCTGTTCTATGACTACACGGGTACGTGAGTGGGCATGGTTGTAGTCCTCCTCATGCTGGTTCTGTGGGTTCCGGAGTGGTGTAAGGAGCCATCTCTTCAGTCGATACCCGGCATCACCTGTATGTGGACAATAAAGGATGTTTGTGGAATGACATTGCTACGTACGCACCCCCCCCCTTCCTGCCAGGTCATTGCCGCATCACATACCCCACATTATCATGCATGAAATGAGACTCACCGAGTAGCCAGGATCTGTTCCCTGCGTGTCGCTCCATGTAGCGTGGTATTGTAGAGTTCCTCAAGACCATAGAATCATGGGTTGATCCAGGAAATCGGGCACAACAATGTGTAATGATCCTGTTGGAGTCACACACCATTTGTACATTAAGAGAATGATATTGTTTTCGGTTGCGGTACTGGGCCTCCATGGCATGTGGGACGACCAATTCCACATGGGTGCAGTCGATGGCACCAATGCAACCCGGTATGCCGCCAAGTGCATGGAATCCCACTTTTGTGTTCGTAATTTCCTGCTCCGAGCGTGGTAGAGAGATGTAGTCGTCTGCGTGCTTCAGGAGGGCATCGAGCACTTGCAATAGTGTCCGTGAGAACAGTGGCTGTGAAATGCCATGCAACTGTCCGACTGTGTGCTGGTAGGTGCCTGTGGCCAGGAAGTGGAGTACAGACACCACCTTCAGTAGGGGTGGGATGGCGGTTGGGCTATCTATCATGCTGACAAGGTCAGCCTGTGTCATGTCCACAATGGCGGTTATGGTGTCCCGGTCCAAACGGTAGAGGGTGTGGATCTGCTCATCAGTGAGGTTGAACGGATGAGCTCGGAGGCGTGGGATTGCGGGCTGCCTGCGTGGTGGTAGTGGCTGTGCTGGTGGGCCTTGCTGGCCCTGCCTTGCCCTCCTCCTCCTCCTGCGTCTCCTCTGTGCGGCCGGTTGTTGTAGTAGTTGGTGTTCGTCTTCTTCTTGAAGTTGGAGTACTTGCAGTGCTATCAGGTCCCCCAGGGCCAACATCGCTAGTCCTGCCGGTAGCATTTTGGAGTGGGTGTGGTTGTGGGAGGGGGTTGGGTGTGCAATTTATGTGTTTTCAGGCTGTATAGCCTCCACCTGTGGTGATTCATTCCACCTGTGCCAGCTGCAATCCCCTTTGGGCGAGCACCGTACCGAGGTTCACCGACGGGCGGGGCGTCCCATTTGTGAGTGAAGCCAGTTGCCATTTTCACACACTGCCGCACTACATGGATGATTTTGTGATTTCAAGCGGTCACAGATGCCTTTTCGACGTGATGTTGCAAATGTGGAATTCGAAGGACAGCGCTTTCGGTTTTCAGCTAGCGGCGAGGAGACGCCCACACGTCTGACTGCAAATATAACGTTCTATTGTTTAATGTCCTTGGGACAGGGGCCATGGCGAGAATGCTATGATTGATATGAATAGTATGGAATGCGCAATAGCGTAGTGGACAAAAAGGCAGGACGTTCCCAAATACATGTTACTTCACAACACTAGAATTCCGGGCTGGAGAACAGTGGATTTTGCAGACTGCATTACGCACAGACTCCATGGAAGTTTCGAATGTGATGTGAGTAAATAATCAGGCGTTTTCATACCGGGATGAGGGAATGATGTATGGATGCATGGATGCATGGACAGATGATTTGATGGAGAGTTTGCCATGTACAGGGCTTTTTGGAATCTATCCACCTCCCCTGCGCTATGTCATGCAGAGCTGCCATAGTGGGACCATCGTCTTTCTGCCCTTGTTGAACCCTCCCTGTCTCGACGCCCCTTCAGGCACTTGTGTCTATGCACGTTACTAATCCCATCTAATGGATTCTGTCTTCACAGACGCATGCACACAAACACTCGTTTGTAATGGTGTTTTCACCTCGATTTTTATGGTTGTGATTCGCAAGTGATTTTTTGGTGGGTATAATCCTTTTGAGTGGGCTAGCATGCATATGGCTGTGGATTTAGTGTGATCATTGAAGTGAGTTATACAAATGTAGTTCTGATGGCCATACTATTCTTTTTCATTTCATTTGGGTGACAGGTATCTCCTCCCCTTTTGCCGCTGCCATCTGTACGCCACTCCTGCAGATGGCTTTTACTCCCGACACCTGCTGCTTCGTGTCAATCAGTGGAGCACCATTACGATCTTATGGGACGATCGCCAATGGGCCACATGCCCTTACGCAGTGCTAGTGGCTAGGAGCAACATATCGTCCTTTCTGCTGGACTAGTGCCTACCTAATGGGACGGCCCTGCGGTTCTAGGCGCTTCCGTGTTGCCTTTTTGGACGTGAATGTAGCCCCTGTGTACCATGAAGGAACAGGGCGTCACACAAGAAGAAGCTGGTCATTTATTGCGGATGCAGCCCACAATACTGGAATGTATTTTGGAGTCATGACCTAATGGCTGTATGGCCCTTGGTGGTTTTGTGGTGCAGTAAATTTCTATTCTGTTTTTGTTTGTCTCATTTTTCTGCTCATGTTGCTGTACTTGGACCTTCACATGCCTGTGCTGCATCAGTGCGGCAATGGTGCCATGGCAGATATGGATGCCCACTCACAAGGCACTTGGAGCCCCTGGATTCATTTGTTCGTTGGCATGCATGGGTGACTTGTACATTTCACTGGTTGCATTGTGTGACTTCATTGCACCTACGAGGAGTTGTGCAATGTGGCCAGGGAGTGGTGTACAGGCACTCAGTAGGGCCGTTTACGGTTGATTCGCGATGCCGTACTTCTCACCATGGCGGAATGGTACTTTCCGCCATGCTTGATGGCGTTAGGTACATGTCCGCTAGGGTCGGAATTCGCGTACCGTTGCGCCATGGTGGTAATTACGGTTTGGCATGGCGCGCGTGCGCGTACTTGGTGCAGTTAGCGTTGGCGTTCACTACGGTGTCGCTAATGGCATCGTACTTTACGGTGACGGGTCATAATCGCACCGAGCGCTATTCGATGGCGGTATTGCATTTCCGCCATCGTTTTTCGATTTCCGCCAGGGTCGTAATGAGGGCCATTGCCTGGACTTTGCACGGCAAAAATACACTTTGCTCAGTTCCATGAATCGGGCTTTGTGTCAGCAGTGCAAAGTCACTTTTCAGCTGTGCAAATTCACTTTGAACCGGGCAAAAATTCCATGAATCGGGGGCTAAGTGTGCTTGGGTGCATTTCGTTCTTTGGTGTGAAAGGTTTCTTAAGGTGATTTGCTGGTGCAATATCTAGGAATGTTACAGATCTGTTAAATTCCACCATTACATTTGTAATACGCTTAATAAACCACCGTGCGGGATATGTATCAGCTGTTTTTTTTCCAAGACACACCACACCATCTCACCAGAAGTACCCTGGCTACTAATATGTGTGTGGCACTAACTGCAAACAAATGCACCCAATTGGCCATCTGCACACACTGGGCCTCATTACAGGGACGGCGGTAACCATGGCGCTATTAGCGCCATGGTTGCCGCCGGTATTTTACCGATTCCGCCTTGGTGAATGGGGAACCCCATTCCAAGGTTGGCGGGGCGGTATTTCCCCATTCACCAAGGCCCTTCTCCATTCCCATTTGAG
Source organism: Ambystoma mexicanum (assembly GCF_040938575.1). Classification (NCBI taxonomy): domain Eukaryota; kingdom Metazoa; phylum Chordata; class Amphibia; order Caudata; family Ambystomatidae; genus Ambystoma; species Ambystoma mexicanum. Next base: position 1,422,093,997 of record NC_090922.1, on the reverse strand, counting down.
CCCCCATAGGGCTCAATGGGAATGGGGAAGGAGCAAATAACGGTACCACTATTAGCGGTACCGTTATTTGCCCTGAAGTTCCTCAGCGGGTCCCTTCCTTAACGTGTGGTCTGGTCACACGTTAAGGACGGAACCCGCTGAGGGACCTCATAGTATGGCGCTAAGGGATTACCAGCACCGGTGCCCTTACCGGTGCCGGTAATCCCTTAGCGCCATCTGTGTAATGAGGCCCACTTCCTCTGTTCACCACCACAGTCTGTTGTCATGATCTGTTGCACAGGTTTTGCTTGTACCTTAAAATTGCGGTGTTCTTACAGCATGACAACTAATTATACAGTCTCTGTGTGTAACTATACAATAAGATGACACACACACACACACACACACACACACACACGAGAACATTAGTTCTCTAACTCTTTAAAAGAGTTAAAGTTACTACCGATACAAGAAGAAAAAAACGTTTTGTAATGGCAAAGCTAAGGTTACCCCCTTAACCTTCCTCGTAGTAAGCTCCCCACTTCCTTGTGCTACCCCCGTTACCTTCCCCTAGGATTTGTAAGGTGTTCTATTGCTTCCTGAAGCTCTCAATAAGTACACTAATACAAATAATAATAATACAATAATAGGTTTACTACAAATACTCCACAACAACAAAATAGTGAAGGCTACAAAGATTGTAAAAGCCCATTTTAAGGTTACTACAAGCTATCACACGAGAAAATGAATCGAACATACTACAAATTAAACCTTACCACCACACCTCTATTTTAAAATACTTGCTTATAATGATAATACAAATAATAATAATAATAATAATGATAATAATAATAATAATAATAATAATAATAATAATAATAATAATAATAATTTGCCTTTATAAAGTGCTACGAACCCTAAGGTATCTGAGCGCTGCTTATTATTACCCACAGCGTGTGGTGCTCATTAGGTAGCTTACACAAACACTATAGTGTCTTGAGGCAACAAGCAAGTTGAGAAGGGGTGGGAAAGCCATTGAGGGGGCAGGGCCTGAGAACAGCAAGGAGGAGGCAAGTGGTGTGTGGGGATGGAGGCAAGGAGGAAACATGTCGAGGGGGAAGAAGAAGGGAGGGAAAGTGGGGCTGGACAAGGGGTCTACAGGTGTCTCTCCCATAGGACACATAGAGATGTACAGCAACAGGCAGTCGCGTGGACACAGCGGACGGAAAAGGCACCAGTGTATTGGTACTGCAGGCAAGCACACCGGTTGAAGGAATCTGGTGCACAGGACTGTTTCGGCGAAGGTAGCTGCGAGCAAGCCATCGTGGAACCCTAACTTTCAGACTATCTTTAGGCTAAGCGGTGCAAGCAACAAGGATAGTGCAGGCAAGGGCTGGAACGCGAGGGGGACCCCTACTGGGATAATGCGGTGCATGGACAGTTTGTTTCAGAGGTTCATGAGCATTGGGGCTGGTCTGGTGTGGGCTGTTGTTCCACAGTGTTGGTATGGGGGCAGTGAAGGCTTGCATACCAGTCATTTCTTGATTTCCACTCCCATGATGTCATGGTTTCTGGTTATGTGAAGACCTTCTGAGATGGAGAGCTTTTTGGCCAGGATGTTGAGTGCCTTGTTGTTATTGCCTTGAATGTGATGCTTTCAAGCAGATTGTGGCTTGGAGGGGAGGTCTGTGCAACACCTTCAGGTTGGGTTTCGTGCTGTTTGTCTTGAGTCCTATCAAAAGTTGGCCTACTGTGGCAGCTAAGAGTCCGGCAAAGAGGGATTTTCCACCGTTTCAGCTAGAGACAGAAAATGGATGGTCCTGAAGGCAAGTCGGGCAGGAATGGCCTTTTCTTGTATAGGAGAGGGAGCTAGATCCACTCCGTTTGCTTAGAGATGGTAAGCATTAAGGGGACTTGTGATTACAAAAACTCCACTTGACTTTGCTCAGCGGTAGTTTGGGATAAGCGTTTGTGAGGCTTCATGTGGAAGAGCACGTTTTGGGCCTGCATTTCACTCTTGCTGCATTGTCATGCACTTATGTGATAAAAATATGGATAGGACCTGGCTACTGAAATTGGATAAGGGTGAGTCTGAGTTTTAGGTGCTGGTGGAAGTCTTTGACCTTCAGTTACAATTGTGTTTTGGCAGATCTTGATTTCATGGTTTGCGATGAGTGCTAGCGCGGCTCCATGGAGGGCTTCAAGGTGACCAGAGAGAGGTTGGGATAAGTTGCTGCTCATTTGAACAGGCTGGTGGAAGTAAGTCTAATAGAAGAATCAATTCAAGGTCACGATCCCCATGCAGGTGAATGGAGTGTGGATCAATCCCTTGTGGTCTACAGAATCAAAGTCTTCCAGGAGATCTAGCAGGCCCAAGAGCCATGGACCAACATTGCCCATGTAGTGAAGAGCGTCAGCAATGCTTTCGTTTGGCTGCTGCCATGCGATATGTTTCTACAGGGATGGTACCCCACACATAAGGTATTGACCCCTCCTAATCATTGGGGATATAATATTATTAAATCTCAAAAAAAGGAAGGGTATGGATCTATAGCTATACCTACAAACACGGTCTGTACCTAGACATTGTTAAGAAAGGAAGAAGGCAATGTGCACGGAATCTCATAGTGTACAATTTTGAATCTAAATATGTGCATACAAAACTCAAGACTTGTGTATACTAAAACCCAGGAGAAACAATAATACCTATATATGAAAAGGAATGTGGGGTAAGCACTTAGAACCTCCTTATGACTGAAAGGAAAGTCGGCAAACTCCTTACCCACTATGCTATTACAGATACTGACAGCGCTAAACCCACGTAGAGGGCAAGCAAGGACAGGATCTGTGAGCTGACACTCTGGATGATACAGAATAAGGAACTTAGAAACTGTACTCACGAGGACCGGAAAGACCACTTGAATGTCAGTAAACTCACGAACCCAGTTGATCAAACAGGAACCCTGAAGGCTATAACAGCAATGGGTGGAGGAAACTAAATACATAAGACCCTAGTCAAGGGGCGAGTAGAAATAGTGATATAAAATAGTGAGGAAACAAAAAGGCATTTACACTGGGACTAGTTACAATAACACCCACACCTAATAATCCATGGGAAATGAATGCAGAAGTGAGATGGAAAACATGGAATGGATCCCAATAGAAGGTAAGGATCAGGAGCAGGGAAAATGATATCACAAAAGGAAACCTTGAGGCAGGAAGCTAAATCTATAAAGGGAAAGACTAAAGCATCATGTTTTTCAGTAGCAAAGGACAGCAACAAAGAAACAGAAAACACAGGCGAATTGGGCAGCAACAAAGGGTAAAGCACAGAGACAGGCTGCCTGCAGACAGAGGAAGACAGAAAGGGAAATCCAGTGAGCAGAAATCAATTAAGCACAAGAATCCGAAATCCAGGGCAGAGGAACAAGAAACAGGAACTGGGCACTAGGCACAAAAACTAGGAACAAGGAACAAGGGACCAGTCACAACAGGAACACAGCAACAATGACCAGCGCTGGACTGAAGCAAACTGAGGCTTTTAAAGCTGCTTAACGAGCACACCCCTCAGGCGTGCCGCCTGCTGCACCTGCAGCCACAGGTGTTGCCTATCCTCCACCCAGCCTTGTCCTGCAAGGGAGGAGGTGAAGCAGTGAGCCAGGCATTCTGGGAAGCATAGTCATTTGATTAAAGTAGCAGTAGCATGCTGGCTGCCAAAAACCTGGAATGGATCCGGAAGGGAAGTAATTTGGGAAATAAGGTTTTAGCGCTCCCAATTCATCAGGACACTGTAGCATAAGGTCCGGAGGAAATGTCCAGTAGGGAATAAACCCCAAAACATGCCCCCAAGTGGCAGGAACGGGAGCGAAGGGAGCGAGCCGTGACACTATACCCCCTCCCACGGCCGACTCCAAGCGACCGTTACTCGCACAAAACATCTTCTTTCCATGACAGGAGCGCTTTGTCTTCAGAAGTGGCACTGACGGAAACGATGACCCACGGGTAGAAGCAGAAGGACTGGAATGAATAGAATCAGGCCGCAGTCTATAAGAGCCATAGGCAGGTTTTCGGTGAGGAAGAGCTCATGGGTCGAAGAAAGGCATGAAGGACTTGCAGGACCTGAAGCAGAGTTGGAAGGTCCAGGAAGCTCAGTCTCTGGGAGCGAACAGTCATACATCATTGAGGAGGGAGGCAGGCTGGTGCAACATGCTTTGGACAATGATTGATGCTCTGGTAGCCCCCCTGCTGAGAGCGGACACACAGGAGGTGAGAAATCAGCAGGTTTCAGGAAATGTTCATGTTCAGACAAAGAAGGTGGCGGCCGAGGTAGAGGTTCGGATCTTCTCTCATCATCCATTTGATTAAAGGCCTGTGGTTGAGGGTGACCAAGGTTCGACTGCATCTGTCCCACGCCTTGGGGGCCTGGAAGTCCAATGGATTGTACGAGGTTGGCACTCCTGGTGTCAGTCATGTAGCCACCTTGTTGCACATGGAATACAACCGCAGGAACGTTTGGCATACCGATAGGAGTGATAGACGCAGTACTTGGCACATCAGGCACATTCGCAGCAGGAACAATAACGGGCACATTTTGAACTGCAGCAGTCATATCCTTCCTTTGGCTACTAGCACCCGAATGGTGCAGCAGTTGGGGGGCCGTGCCCGTCCCTTCCTTCAGGCTCATGTGGGATTCGGCAACAAAAAGGCTGTCAAGCGGCTGATCCAAACCGGCCCCCAAATGTGAACCGTCCAGCCCGTTATCCTGGTTGGCTACTTGTTCGATGTCTGGGCCATGGCTGATGGTATCCGTCTCCCTCTTGTAACACTCCAGGCAAGTCCAACGGCCTTGCATGTAAGGCCCTGCCGAGTCGTGATCCAGCTTGATGTTTCTGGCAGAAGTCTCAGACTCAGATGTAGCATATGCGGGAGGTGCTGATTCTACAGTCAAGCAGTTGGGAGAATTAACTTGTGTAAGAGGCAGGCGTTCTGGTGATCCTCCTGAAGCATAAGAAGGGCGGATTGGACGTTCATCCATAATAAATGGTTGTGATTTAGGAGGTAGCTCTGAAGTAGATGAATCTGCAACACGATCAAACAGAGCAGACAGGTGCACCTCCGATATTGGCAGCGAGGCTGAGCAGGATACAGGTCTTTCATGAACTGAAGCCAAACTAGCAGTAGGCTCTGGGACCGAAGACAGGCACTCAGGATGTGCTACCGGAGGCTCCATGGCTGAAGGATAATCCGCTGGATGAGTCACTGTAGCCGAAAACAGGCATGCCAGAGGAAATTCAGAGGCTGAGGGCATGCAAGCTGGAGCCGTCTCGTTAGCTGATGACAAACTTGTCAAGGTCTTTGACTCTGACCACGTACATGGTGAAGGCTCTTGAGTGATTGGCAGACATAGCAATTGTTCATTGATTGAAGACACGTTAGACAATGATGACTGCAGAGCGTGGACTGGATAATCGAAGAGTCAATGGTTGTAGGAGGACAAACAGAAGTCCCAGAAGTCGACAGACACATTTGTGGCTCAGGAATGGAATGCACCGTTAGGGCGGTTGACTCCTTGGCACCAGTAACCAAAGACTGAGCTGTAACCATGCCGTCCCTCTCCTTAGTGGATGACACAGAGTCTCTTCCTTTGTAAAAGTCAAAATCAACCAGAGGAATCACCATAGTAAAGTCTCTGTTAATCAGGATTTCGTCAAATGTCCATTCCTCTGACTTAGCTTCTGAAAGTGGCATATTAACAATCAACAGTTCAGGAATTGCCTGCAGGGTCTTTGGTTCAGTATACTGTGGAATGAGTCCATCAAAACATGAATTTTGTACTGTCTTTGACTGTTCATTGAGACAAAAATTGGCAGAAGAAGGAGCGAACACAGAGGTAGCATCGTTTTCCACATCAGCTTGAATGTCTACTTCAGTCTCAGCAGCTAGATCAAGGGCTGAACCTAAGCCTACAGTAGTGACTGATTCTGTGTATGCCACCATTGTGGATTGTGTTTGGGAATCAGAAGCATGTATGTGTTCAAGCTCAGAATTATGATTGACTGCTAAACAGGAAATCTTAGGTAAAGGAGTGGCTTGTAAATCTTCAGTTAACGGCAATTCCTGACAAACGGTAGATCAATTGTCAGAACCTGTGCCTTGAATAAGTGTTGTGCTAGAAAGAGAACTTTCACTCCCAATAGAATCTTCATATTGACAAGTATCATGACCTACAAAAACCTCCGCACTCAGGGATTGAACAGTATTCACTTCATCAACGGATAAAGTTTGAGGTGTATTCAGAAAAGACAGTAAAGTCTTATTCTCCTCTAGTAAAGTAATGTATTCTTGTTTTAACTCCTCAAGTTCAGCTTTTAGCATGCCCCGCCTTAACTGTACATCCCTATCAGTAGGCACAGGGGAAGGCATGGTGGCATCAGGGCTGGATCCTGCCCTAACCATCCGGGTGTGCACTGATTGTACATTGTCATTTGCTGCTTGCAGGTTTTGTGATCTATACTCACTCTTACCGACTTGGTCTGTGTTACCCTTAAGCAGACTACCGACATCAGACCTCTTGACATTAGGGACTACAGTGAGTACTTGTGCAGAGGAGTAAGCAGTTGACTGAGGGCTGAAAACAGAAGATATGCAATGAACCCCTCCATTCTTTATGTTTGAATCATGAAACTGTTCAATCTGAGGTAAAGCACAACCGGAATCATGGGGTTCAACAACAGACGTTCTCGTGTGTAATAAATCTAACAGTGTGTTGTTTTCCGCTGCTAAGGCTTGTGCGGACATAGAATCTGGATCAAAATTAAAGACAGAACTAGGATCAGGCAATGTACGATGGGCCATCCTGTGGGTAAAATACTCAGCATGTAAATACCCATTTGTATCAAGGAGTTCCTTTAAGTCAGGATCAATGATTTGATTGTCACAGGTAGACTTAGGGGAAACTTTCTGTACTAACTTGTTAGTGACCTTGCTGCCTTTCTTTCTTAAACTGGCCATATTCAAACGGGAATAACGGCTGGTCATTCTGTTAAGAAAGGAAGAAGGCAATGTGCACGGAATCTCACAGTGTACAATTTTGAATCTAAATATGTGCATACAAAACTCAAGACTTGTGTATACTAAAACCCAGGAGAAACAATAATACCTATATATGAAAAGGAATGTGGGGTAAGCACTTAGAACCTCCTTATGACTGAAAGGAAAGTCGGCAAACTCCTTACCCACTATGCTATTACAGATACTGACAGCGCGAAACCCACGTAGAGGGCAAGCAAGGACAGGATCTGTGAGCTGACACTCTGGATGATACAGAATAAGGAACTTAGAAACTGTACTCACGAGGACCGGAAAGACCACTTGAATGTCAGTAAACTCACGAACCCAGTTGATCAAACAGGAACCCTGAAGGCTATAACAGCAATGGGTGGAGGAAACTAAATACATAAGACCCTAGTCAAGGGGCGAGTAGAAATAGTGATATAAAATAGTGAGGAAACAAAAAGGCATTTACACTGGGACTAGTTACAATAACACCCACACCTAATAATCCATGGGAAATGAATGCAGAAGTGAGATGGAAAACATGGAATGGATCCCAATAGAAGGTAAGGATCAGGAGCAGGGAAAATGATATCACAAAAGGAAACCTTGAGGCAGGAAGCTAAATCTATAAAGGGAAAGACTAAAGCATCATGTTTTTCAGTAGCAAAGGACAGCAACAAAGAAACAGAAAACACAGGCGAATTGGGCAGCAACAAAGGGTAAAGCACAGAGACAGGCTGCCTGCAGACAGAGGAAGACAGAAAGGGAAATCCAGTGAGCAGAAATCAATTAAGCACAAGAATCCGAAATCCAGGGCAGAGGAACAAGAAACAGGAACTGGGCACTAGGCACAAAAACTAGGAACAAGGAACAAGGGACCAGTCACAACAGGAACACAGCAACAATGACCAGCGCTGGACTGAAGCAAACTGAGGCTTTTAAAGCTGCTTAACGAGCACACCCCTCAGGCGTGCCGCCTGCTGCACCTGCAGCCACAGGTGTTGCCTATCCTCCACCCAGCCTTGTCCTGCAAGGGAGGAGGTGAAGCAGTGAGCCAGGCATTCTGGGAAGCATAGTCATTTGATTAAAGTAGCAGTAGCATGCTGGCTGCCAAAAACCTGGAATGGATCCGGAAGGGAAGTAATTTGGGAAATAAGGTTTTAGCGCTCCCAATTCATCAGGACACTGTAGCATAAGGTCCGGAGGAAATGTCCAGTAGGGAATAAACCCCAAAACATGCCCCCAAGTGGCAGGAACGGGAGCGAAGGGAGCGAGCCGTGACACTATACCCCCTCCCACGGCCGACTCCAGGCGACCGTTACTCGCACAAAACATCTTCTTTCCATGACAGGAGCGCTTTGTCTTCAGAAGTGGCACTGACGGAAACGATGACCCACGGGTAGAAGCAGAAGGACTGGAATGAATAGAATCAGGCCGCAGTCTATAAGAGCCATAGGCAGGTTTTCGGTGAGGAAGAGCTCATGGGTCGAAGAAAGGCATGAAGGACTTGCAGGACCTGAAGCAGAGTTGGAAGGTCCAGGAAGCTCAGTCTCTGGGAGCGAACAGTCATACATCATTGAGGAGGGAGGCAGGCTGGTGCAACATGCTTTGGACAATGATTGATGCTCTGGTAGCCCCCCTGCTGAGAGCGGACACACAGGAGGTGAGAAATCAGCAGGTTTCAGGAAATGTTCATGTTCAGACAAAGAAGGTGGCAGCCGAGGTAGAGGTTCGGATCTTCTCTCATCATCCATTTGATTAAAGGCCTGTGGTTGAGGGTGACCAAGGTTCGACTGCATCTGTCCCACGTCTTGGGGGCCTGGAAGTCCAATGGATTGTACGAGGTTGGCACTCCTGGTGTCAGTCATGTAGCCACCTTGTTGCACATGGAATACAACCGCAGGAACGTTTGGCATACCGATAGGAGTGATAGACGCAGTACTTGGCACATCAGGCACATTCGCAGCAGGAGCAATAACGGGCACATTTTGAACTGCAGCAGTCATATCCTTCCTTTGGCTACTAGCACCCGAATGGTGCAGCAGTTGGGGGGCCGTGCCCGTCCCTTCCTTCAGGCTCATGTGGGATTCGGCAACAAAAAGGCTGTCAAGCGGCTGATCCAAACCGGCCCCCAAATGTGAACCGTCCAGCCCGTTATCCTGGTTGGCTACTTGTTCGATGTCTGGGCCATGGCTGATGGTATCCGTCTCCCTCTTGTAACACTCCAGGCAAGTCCAACGGCCTTGCATGTAAGGCCCTGCCGAGTCGTGATCCAGCTTGATGTTTCTGGCAGAAGTCTCAGACTCAGATGTAGCATATGCGGGAGGTGCTGATTCTACAGTCAAGCAGTTGGGAGAATTAACTTGTGTAAGAGGCAGGCGTTCTGGTGATCCTCCTGAAGCATAAGAAGGGCAGATTGGACGTTCATCCATAATAAATGGTTGTGATTTAGGAGGTAGCTCTGAAGTAGATGAATCTGCAACACGATCAAACAGAGCAGACAGGTGCACCTCCGATATTGGCAGCGAGGCTGAGCAGGATACAGGTCTTTCATGAACTGAAGCCAAACTAGCAGTAGGCTCTGGGACCGAAGACAGGCACTCAGGATGTGCTACCGGAGGCTCCATGGCTGAAGGATAATCCGCTGGATGAGTCACTGTAGCCGAAAACAGGCATGCCAGAGGAAATTCAGAGGCTGAGGGCATGCAAGCTGGAGCCGTCTCGTTAGCTGATGACAAACTTGTCAAGGTCTTTGACTCTGACCACGTACATGGTGAAGGCTCTTGAGTGATTGGCAGACATAGCAATTGTTCATTGATTGAAGACACGTTAGACAATGATGACTGCAGAGCCGTGGACTGGATAATCGAAGAGTCAATGGTTGTAGGAGGACAAACAGAAGTCCCAGAAGTCGACAGACACATTTGTGGCTCAGGAATGGAATGCACCGTTAGGGCGGTTGACTCCTTGGCACCAGTAACCAAAGACTGAGCTGTAACCATGCCGTCCCTCTCCTTAGTGGATGACACAGAGTCTCTTCCTTTGTAAAAGTCAAAATCAACCAGAGGAATCACCATAGTAAAGTCTCTGTTAATCAGGATTTCGTCAAATGTCCATTCCTCTGACTTAGCTTCTGAAAGTGGCATATTAACAATCAACAGTTCAGGAATTGCCTGCCGGGTCTTTGGTTCAGTATACTGTGGAATGAGTCCATCAAAACATGAATTTTGTACTGTCTTTGACTGTTCATTGAGACAAAAATTGGCAGAAGAAGGAGCGAACACAGAGGTAGCATCGTTTTCCACATCAGCTTGAATGTCTACTTCAGTCTCAGCAGCTAGATCAAGGGCTGAACCTAAGCCTACAGTAGTGACTGATTCTGTGTATGCCACCATTGTGGATTGTGTTTGGGAATCAGAAGCATGTATGTGTTCAAGCTCAGAATTATGACTGACTGCTAAACAGGAAATCTTAGGTAAAGGAGTGGCTTGTAAATCTTCAGTTAACGGCAATTCCTGACAAACGGTAGAACAATTGTCAGAACCTGTGCCTTGAATAAGTGTTGTGCTAGAAAGAGAACTTTCACTCCCAATAGAATCTTCATATTGACAAGTATCATGACCTACAAAAACCTCTGCACTCAGGGATTGAACAGTATTCACTTCATCAACGGATAAAGTTGGAGGTGTATTCAGAAAAGACAGTAAAGTCTTATTCTCCTCTAGTAAAGTAATGTATTCTTGTTTTAACTCCTCAAGTTCAGCTTTTAGCATGCCCCGCCTTAACTGTACATCCCTATCAGTAGGCACAGGGGAAGGCATGGTGGCATCAGGGCTGGATCCTGCCCTAACCATCCGGGTGTGCACTGATTGTACATTGTCATTTGCTGCTTGCAGGTTTTGTGATCTATACTCACTCTTACCGACTTGGTCTGTGTTACCCTTAAGCAGACTACTGACATCAGACCTCTTGACATTAGGGACTACAGTGAGTACTTGTGCAGAGGAGTAAGCAGTTGACTGAGGGCTGAAAACAGAAGATATGCAATGAACCCCTCCATTCTTTATGTTTGAATCATGAGACTGTTCAATCTGAGGTAAAGCACAACCGGAATCATGGGGTTCAACAACAGACGTTCTCGTGTGTAATAAATCTAACAGTGTGTTGTTTTCCGCTGCTAAGGCTTGTGCGGACATAGAATCTGGATCAAAATTAAAGACAGAACTAGGATCAGGCAATGTACGATGGGCCATCCTGTGGGTAAAATACTCAGCACGTAAATACCCATTTGTATCAAGGAGTTCCTTTAAGTCAGGATCAATGATTTGATTGTCACAGGTAGACTTAGGGGAAACTTTCTGTACTAACTTGTTAGTGACCTTGCTGCCTTTATTTCTTAAACTGGCCATATTCAAACGGGAATAACGGCTGGTCATTCTGTTAAGAAAGGAAGAAGGCAATGTGCACGGAATCTCACAGTGTACAATTTTGAATCTAAATATGTGCATACAAAACTCAAGACTTGTGTATACTAAAACCCAGGAGAAACAATAATACCTATATATGAAAAGGAATGTGGGGTAAGCACTTAGAACCTCCTTATGACTGAAAGGAAAGTCGGCAAACTCCTTACCCACTATGCTATTACAGATACTGACAGCGCTAAACCCACGTAGAGGGCAAGCAAGGACAGGATCTGTGAGCTGACACTCTGGATGATACAGAATAAGGAACTTAGAAACTGTACTCACGAGGACCGGAAAGACCACTTGAATGTCAGTAAACTCACGAACCCAGTTGATCAAACAGGAACCCTGAAGGCTATAACAGCAATGGGTGGAGGAAACTAAATACATAAGACCCTAGTCAAGGGGCGAGTAGAAATAGTGATATAAAATAGTGAGGAAACAAAAAGGCATTTACACTGGGACTAGTTACAATAACACCCACACCTAATAATCCATGGGAAATGAATGCAGAAGTGAGATGGAAAACATGGAATGGATCCCAATAGAAGGTAAGGATCAGGAGCAGGGAAAATGATATCACAAAAGGAAACCTTGAGGCAGGAAGCTAAATCTATAAAGGGAAAGACTAAAGCATCATGTTTTTCAGTAGCAAAGGACAGCAACAAAGAAACAGCAGAAAACACAGGCGAATTGGGCAGCAACAAAGGGTAAAGCACAGAGACAGGCTGCCTGCAGACAGAGGAAGACAGAAAGGGAAATCCAGTGAGCAGAAATCAATTAAGCACAAGAATCCGAAATCCAGGGCAGAGGAACAAGAAACAGGAACTGGGCACTAGGCACAAAAGCTAGGAACAAGGAACAAGGGACCAGTCACAACAGGAACACAGCAACAATGACCAGCGCTGGACTGAAGCAAACTGAGGCTTTTAAAGCTGCTTAACGAGCACATCCCTCAGGCGTGCCGCCTGCTGCACCTGCAGCCACAGGTGTTGCCTATCCTCCACCCAGCCTTGTCCTGAAAGGGAGGAGGTGAAGCAGTGAGCCAGGCATTCTGGGAAGCATAGTCATTTGATTAAAGTAGCAGTAGCATGCTGGCTGCTGAAAACCTGGAATGGATCCGGAAGGGAAGTAATTTGGGAAATAAGGTTTTAGCGCTCCCAATTCATCAGGACACTGTAGCATAAGGTCCGGAGGAAATGTCCAGTAGGGAATAAACCCCAAAACATGCCCCCAAGTGTCAGGAACGGGAGCGAAGGGAGCGAGCCGTGACAGACATCACCATATCAACAAGATAAAATAGGGTGTATGTCCTCAGACAATACAACATGACATATTTTAATATTCAATAATCAAAGCAACAAAATCCTGACACATAAATCTTTAAAATACATAAAAAAGCATATGCACATGTTACAATACAATATACAAAACACATAAAAATTGGTGTTAAAAAACCAAGAAACAATAATTAGAACCGGCAGAAGCACAGAGCCAAATCAATTGTTGTTGCTCAACACTGTACCCATCAAAGCCATGGGATTGCACTGAGACCTAAAATCATATTGCTTGTTGTGATGAAGGTTTTGTGATGCATTTTCTCCTGTGGCTATATAGTGAATGTTTATCCCATGTATCTTTTCAATAAAGGGAAGGTGTGTGACTTGTCAGTAGTTGCCAATGTTGAGGGACAGATTAATATGTCACCCATAGCTAATGCCTCTCCCCCAGCCTAATACAGCCCAGTTGAGAAATCGTATTCACTGAGGCAACTATAGTGCCCATATCCCAAGCAGGTGCAGAATATGATGAACACAATGCAAGCTAGCAATAGCGAGAATGACCAGACAAACGATAGAACCATGGACACGTATCCACTAGTGCATGAGACATGAAGCACACCTGCACTCAACACGAAGAAACGTACTAGGTCAAATATGCATGCATACACATAGAATATTGATTGCATCCATTTAGAATTGAAGAATATTAACTATATGCAATATATAAGCTGAATGCAAGAAACACAGCAGCAATAAGCAGCCAACTTTTCTAAAAATGGAAGCTGCATCATGCTTCTAAAAAGAACAAAAGGCATCATGGCTTCACAAGAATTTGAATCGCTAGATAGAAAAATGAAGATCTGTTCAGAGCCCAGACAGTAGCTTGAAGCCCCAGCCAAGGTTACAAAGAAGTTAAAGAGGGTCTACATGCTGCAGAGAAGTCACTAGATAAAACATCCCAGGACGCCAGAAGTATACTCCCAATTAAGTCTGGAAAAGTACAACTGTCCATTGTGAGTCATATGTAGGGTAATTGTAAAGTCAAAGGGTGCTATGAAGAGTAAGCTCAACCAAGTCACTAGTGTAGAGAAAACTATAACACTTGAATTAATAGTAGGTAAAATACTCATAAATGCAGGGTGAAAAACATGAAAACGCTATCCTCTCACACATGACCCATAATTCAACAACACTGTCTATTAATTGGTACAGACACAGATAAGACAACTGTTTTACCCCTCACACATATCCCTAGATATGAGGCGCTATACAAGGGTAACTAAAAAGCTAATCACCCCGGCTCATAGCCTAGGAACTGAGGGATGGCATTCCTCTTGAAATAAACAAGCAGCTTGCAGACCTCCCTTCCCCTACTCCCAATTTAGCTCATGTTTTGATGACCTGTCAGTTGCTCAAGGCTGGTCAGCAAGATGCCAACCAATGAAATCCCCAATGCCAGGCTGGCAAGTATGTATTAAACTAACCTATCATTTGTTGTAATGGTGATGTCCTATGTTTGTTGTAAATTTAGAGGTGGTCCCAGGAGGAGCAAGTCGAAAAGGGTTACCCAATCAGGAGGTTAAGCCATATAGAAATGTATATGTAGTTTATCCACTAACCAATCCCCTCACCCAGTAGGTTTTGTATTCTTATATCATCATTGTAATGTGTTTTTGGTTTTTAATCTGTTGTTTTGTACGAGAACCGCTGAGAGTCCCAAGATTCAATGCTTGTATGCTGTCCTTGCTTTATGTTGGATTGTTAATAAAGTGAGTTTTGCTTTTCACTTTGACTATTTCCGGTATTGAGTGTGGGTTTTCCCGGCCTCTCATTTATGCTTAAGACTGTGGTTTTCCAGACCATCTTAACAGCAAGGTTATCAGGGTTGATTGAGAGAGCTTTCAATAGTGGGAGGGGCATGCCAAGTTGTCAGTGCATTTTAGAAGCTATTTGGGGTGTTTAGGCATTGAAAGTTTTGAGGAGAGGGGTGAGCACCGTTGAGGGAATTTATAAAGACATATGGGCTGTTTGTATGATGTGAGTCCGACCTTGGAGAATGCGTACACTAAATAATTCCTATCAGGAGGGTTGTGATGTGTGATGTGTGATGAGGTGATGGGGTGGGTGGCTTGGTGCTGTTGCATCGGGGATCTCCTTGTTAGAGTGACTCTGACTTCCTGTCAATGGTTGTGAGAGAGAAGTGTGCATTTATAGGCCCTGTGACCAATGAACCAAGCCTGAATTCTAGAATATTCACAATCCTGTCTTATTAGTCCTGGGAGACGGGTGCAGGCACAACGATGGAGAAAGAAAAAGAGACATACTCATAGGATTGCAACCTGGAAATAAGAATAACACCTGATGACTGCTTCCAGAGCCTCAGACTATGGCTCCTATTTCATCAGATCACGTCTTGAAGGATTTGGTCCAATCCCTGGTGTTGTTCAGGGCTTGTCTTCTCTCTCTCTGCATTTGGAGGAATGCCAACATGACCTGCCACTGGCACGTTGGTCAACCCTTGGTATGCATGCACAATAAGTTACAGTCCCAATGATTTTAGCTCATCAACCATCTTGAGCAGCTGGTGGGTACTTGAAGGCCTTGAAATCCAATCAAAAGTGTTTTAATTGCAGATGTCCCCCCTGAAGCTCATTAACATTCATGAGCAATTTCTGTCTCTCAAGGCCCTTCATCAACTTCAAGGGCACAGCTTAAGTATCAGACCTGTTTGTCATTTTCACCCATTTTCTCTCATGCACATGGTTTCCAGATTGTCCATACACCATATTGCAAATGCTGAGCCTCTCAAGAAATCTTTTACACATTTTTAAGACATTAATGTAGCAATCTGCGAGTCTTCAATAAGCGAGATTCTAAACTATGCATCATTTTATATGGTTTACTAGCATTCATCCAACGAGTCTTTTGGGGTTAATTATGCTGTATCTGTCGGGATTAACACAGCCATAGTGACAACCGGATCGAATAGAAGCAGTAGATCTGCAGGCTGATTAGAAGTATTTTCTGTTCAGTAAAACAAAATGGCCTCTGCGTCTTCTTGCAGTATTGTGCATGTGGCCAGGAAATGCGGCCCACAACTTCTGACGGTGCCATCTAAGTTTCTTGGAACCAGAGTTGAGGCTGATCCAATGTTGCATAATTCATGTCACTCATCTCTCACTGCTGTACATAAAATGCTTGGTGGCTTCAGTTGGTGGAAGACAAGACTGCATATGTCATGTTCTCCTACAGTCGACCTGTCCTGTGTTGGTAATGTACAAGGTGGAAACTAAAACATCGGGAGCAATGGAAACATGGCAATCTGAACTTGAGCTCATGAAACCTGCATGTGTAGACGCATTGTGTCTATCTTTCTATAAGGAAATGGATAATTTCTTGCCATTTGACATTTGAGTAGGGTATGCAATGTTGGCTGATGCAGTGTTTTGTGTTTCAGAGGAGTCTGGTTCTGTTGGTTGCTTCTAGTATAGATATCCTTTAGTGAGTGCTGTGGTTCTGGTGACCATGCTTATGTACAAAGAGCACAGGGACTTTTGTGAGCTAAGCTTTTCTTGAATTTGAGACATGTGTTATATTTTAGCCGTGTCTGGTAATTGAGTGTTTCTTGTCATTGACCTTTTGCGTTTACTTGTGGTTTTGACATTTTGGATGGTAGTTGAGGGAGCATGAGTGTTGATGTTATTGGAAAAAGAGAGGATAAGTGAGTCAAAGAGATCATTGATGCTGACACTGGGGTCATATGTGGCTCCTAAGGTGATGAGGTCTTACATTAGTGTATTGACCGGGAAGCTCCTGAGATGCAGATGTCTGCTCTGGGTGGATTGTGACTAAACAAGGTGGATTTGAACGGCAAAAGGATCTGTCCAGCCAAGTGTTGCTAGGGTGTTGCATAAGATGTACCAAGAAACAGGTTGTAGGAGTTGCACTTAATGTCTTTTGTTTGAGCTATCTGCTGTTGGAGGTTTAGGGTGTCTAGAAGGTACAAACATGCATACTTGCTCTCATCCTAAAGAGATTAAGGTTCAGAAGTAAGATGTAGATGGACATAAATTTAATTTAGGCCTGTTGTGGGGAGCATAATGGATTCAGGGTGGTCTGTTCAAGCCTTCATATTTCATACTGGGATAACTTCTTCATTGGAACACAAATTCCTGAGGGCACACATGCAAGAGAGGTTCATTATTGTAGGCTACGGTATTAGAGTTTTCCTGGATCCTTCCGGCTGCCTCCCCTGAAAATCCATCCAAGTCGTCTTTACGACTGAGCTTGTTAACCCACCAAATAGTAACATTCAGTAACATCCAGAAAACATTTAAAAATGATCAACAAATATCCCCACCCTTCTAGCCTACACTTCAGAAAGGACGTAAAGACCTTGCTCTTCTCAGAAGATCTCGCCAATCCCTGATCCCTCCTCTCCTCCCTACTTATCCCCCTCCTCTAACTCACATTTTCAGGAACCATCCCAGAATGTTATCTCAGCCTTCAGTCCTGGCATTCTCGACTACTTTTTGGATTTAATATTTGCCTCCAACATGTACGGTCACCTCTGCAGTATATGCCAGCTCCTTCCCTTGGATTCTGTCCTAAAATGGACGTCAATTTTTATGCGACGGATCAAAGAAGGCTCCTTTCGGCATTAATTTCTCAAATTCAATCTTGTTTTCAGGAATTTGCTTCATTATAATTATTTATTTAGTTAGTGTTTTATGAAGTGTTGCATATATACAAAAAAATACAGACCACATAGAAAATAAAAGCAGTAGATCAACAAATCAACAAGGCAAATGCATTAACAACCCTACAAGGACCAGGGCAACTCTGCCTTCATCAGAAAGTGAGTTAAAGGCCCCTCTTTGCGACCCCTTCAAACACATTGCCACCTGGGAAGACAGCATCACTCCAGTAGGTAGGTCTGAATAGATAAGTAAGAATTAAGGGGCATGTGTTGGAGCCTCTTGCTTAGAAGCATGAGAGATGGACTCCCACTGTGCAAGGAGGGCCCGTTTAGGCCTTGTAGGACCTAAAGCACCACTATCCTGGGTGCGGCTGACAAGGCAGTGGTGCTGAAGGCTTGCCTCTCCAGATGTTATACACTGCCACTCCCATCAGCACTAGCTAGCATAGTAAATGATGAGGGATCATGGGAGTTGTAGTCCAAAGCATCTGCAGAGTTGCATGTTGTATACCTTCTTTGCCAAGGGATGTTTGTCCCCAGAACAATAGAGACCTCAGGGAAGCCGTGTCGGCTGCAAGGGGATAGCGTGTAAGTGAGTTAGCCCTGTGCTCTGAAATGACACAGTGGCTCTCTTGGAACAGTTGCTTACATTTGAAGGGTGACTAACGTGTCCCCGAAAGTTAGGTTATGTTATGTTAAGAAAATTTCTTAAGCGCGCGGCCACCCTAAGGTATCTTGGCGCTGGAGAGTCAGGCATACATTCACAACAAGAAGAAACAGACAAAGACCAGACCACATAGAACAGAAATGTCTTTACCGCCTTTCTAAAAGCCAAATGATTGGGAAGTTTGTTTATGAATAGTGCCAGCTTTTTCCATAGTATAGCAGCTGCTATGGAAAAAGCCTGGCTTCCCATCCGCATGCGTCGGTAGGCAGGCACAATAAGCAAATCAGCATATGCGGAACACAGCCGGCGATTAGGGTGATAACGTGCAAACTTAGTACATTGATCGTGTAAGGCATGGTGGACAAGACATAAAGCCTAAAAGTTCTCTTTTAGGTGTCTATAGAGTGGGCACACATTTGTCATAAGACTGACATCCAGTACTGGCACCTCTGGTGCCCTCTACCCTTTTGCCGGATCGCCTGGGTCAGATGTTGTTCCTGGTATTTGTTGCCAGCTCGCGAGGCACACCTTCCTGGCATTGTCTAGTGAAGCATCAGTCATTGGATCTATTTCTAAACAGCAACATGAAGCAGCCTCCAACGGTCCTACATTTTCGAGGGCTATTGGCGCTGTTTCAGAATAGGGGGCTGGAGGAGCTCAGCTCAGGGTGGAGAATTGCTTTTATTATGTTGCAATTCTGTTTGCGAAAAAATAATATGTCTTACAGTAAACGATTGGATCGGATCCGAACATAGATAACAGAAGATGATAGTTTGCCAAACATTGAAGTATTTGATCTGCATCATATGTTTTTTTTTTTTTTTAAGTAGGAACAGGCTTTGCATGCAGGGATGATGGTCAAGTCCAAAAGAGAAGCCAAAAGCAGCTAAAACAACATGACCAGGGGGCAAGATGGGGTCTGTGATTCATCACTGACTCAGCAGAACATGCAAAAGTCAAATAAACATAAACGGCCCTGGAAGGAGGTCTTTTTTCTTTCAGCTGTCAAAAATCACATTGTTTTCAGATGTATAAAAAAGAATCTACACAGAGATGAGATTCAATGTTCAACATTGTCATTCCCTCAAATTGTAGTCGCAACGCAAGTGGAAGGCAGAGGCTTTGGGATTTAGGCCCTCATTGTGTGGTTGGCAGCATATCCACCGGAATACCATCAAACGGAGTTACTGTTACCACCAGGTGGTCCAGCCGATTTACCGCTGGATTACAAGTGGTGGTAGGCAGAGTTAGTCCCTATTTTCTGGAATCTATAGGACTCCTTTGGGATTTCGGCAAAATTACCACCAGTGGTAATTCCACCTGAGGTAATTCTGCCGATTTGGCTGATTTTGTGGGGCATTAAATTGGAGGATTGGCATCATGCTGGAGGTAAATCCTTCACTCCAAGGCCAAATTCTAAATATGGCGGAGCGGTGTAAAAGTATTACCGCCACTTTTTACCTCTCCACCATACTCGTAATGAATTGCGAAGAGAGGCAATGTTTATTAATTAATGTATGTATTGCACTTATATTGCACCAGAGTCCGCAGGTATCAGGGCGCCGCAGAAGGAGAGGAGAAAATTGCCAAGAGCAGAAGACAGATGCAGACGGATTGGATGAGGAAGGAATGTATTGCACAGGGACGTCATTTCACCAAAATGCCAGGGGTAGCGGAAGTGACATCACGGGAAGTGGCCTCATAAAGCATTATCCCTCAGTAGACTAGTAAAAATATGGTTACAATACCACTGTATTATGACATTTCATACAAATATGGATCATCGCATGTAGCAGTGTAAAGGTCAATGTTGCCACGGAAAGTGTATGAACCCAAATCCCCTCTTTATGTGGATCCTCCCTGTTATTTCAACAGGACTACAGAGCGAAATCACATTCTGGGGGGACAGGGGTGGATAGGTGAGTATGGGGATAGCGGAAAGCCAGGATAGCCCACTAGCACCTCATTTATAAAGAAATCAGGACAAAAATGTCATATCTTGGAAATAAGAGAACCTGAAACCCTATGGCAACAGCACACCATCGCCATGCCTTTTTGTATGCAAGAACAACAAAGCATAACACTGTCTGTCCATGGCAGCTACTCCATATATCAACTGACACCCTAAAAAGTACAGTCAGAATACTTATAGGTGATATAACTCACAATAAAAAGCACACAGCAGCCTCTAATCAAGAAATACCCAGATCCCGCATAGAAGCCCACGGTCCCTGAACACCCAGAACCTGCAGCAGTTTCTAAACCAGGAATAACCACCACCTTCAGTGGGCCTTGTTCCTGGGGCACCTAGAACCTCCAGCAGTCCCTAATATATTTGCAGAACCCCTAATCCAGAAATATCCAGAACCCGAAATTGCCCGTTTGCAATAATCATTTGGGTAGGCAGCTGTCCCTTTCTCCGGCCAAGGAAATCCAGACCCTGCAGCAGCCCGTGACACAGGAATCCCCAGTCCTGCAGCAGCCTGCGCTCTGTGACACAGGAGTCCACAGGTCCCGCAGCAACACTCCCGAGGCAGGGGCAGAGCTGCACACATTAATGGACCACACACTCAAGCAGTGGTAGCTCAGGCTCTGAGCCCCAGGAATGCATCCAGCATTGGTTAAACAGCACCTCCCCCAGTAGCATAGTCACTTTCTGAATGGGCACTTGCGTCCATAATTCTGCGTACAGTGTTTGGGACTGTAAGAGGATTCAATTCAGCACTACAGCTAAGTTAACGCCTAGTCTAGAATACTGAATGAAAACCCTTATTGATATATCTTTAGGTCCAGTTCATGCGTTCTGGATGACTACCCCTATATAACACCCCTCTCTTGGAATCACCCTGACCCCACTGAGCCAAGAAGTAGTTCTGTTTTGCAAGTTTAAAAGGTTTATTTGATAATTTAAAATAGATATATCACACTTTATAATAAATTAATACTTGAATATCACCCTTAATCTGATATGATGAAGATTAACAACGGAGAATCTGGCACTAACACGCTTCTCTATAATCAATAAGGAGTTGACATGAAATGAATAAAGTGGCACACTGGTGAATCGGAACAAAAGTATAAGGTGGTACAGAATGCTTTATGTAAGCTCAGGTGGATGCAATATTCAATGAATGCAGTACAGAAAATACTCAATATGATTTCAACCAAACAATGTAATCACTTTTCTCTGGCAATCCCCTCCCCCCCTTGATGCAATGCAAGGAAATGGAAGGAAGCACACAGTTCTCAGAAATGCAATCAAATGTGATTCAGTTCAATCCCCCCCCAAGCTTAGACAACAGAAGTTTAAAACACAGATAGGAGTTTTGAAAACACAGGCCCAAATGCTTTGATATGTGCTAGCAATGGATGAGAAATATACTGAAATGCTTTTTAATTCCCTTTCAGAGGTTCCGGGTAAGTGGTATCTAGTTGATATTAGTCCAGGCTCACACTAGCAATGATGCAGGGATAGTTAGCAGGTTAAACGAATTTCTGGCAAATGGAAGGCAAGCAGCAGCAGTTTTTACATGTGAAGAAATTGCAAATCGCGGTAAAATTCGCGGATGCGTGTTCCGCGATTGCGGTAAAACTATAAGGGGTTCTTGGTGCGATTCAAAGCTACGATTCTAAGCTATCAGAGGAAAGTTACTGCAAGTCTCTAGCCCAAACGGTCGCGGAGATATGAGCGATTTAATAAAGGCCGTTTTTGGGTTTGCAAATTTCAAAAGCTCAAAATGACAAGTGCAGCTTGCAACTAGAAATGACAGTTGACAGCTAGGAGGCAGTTCTACTTAGGTTAAATAGATTGAATTAGATGAATTTAAACTAAGAGATTGGTTCTGCACAGTTTTCTAGGTACTCACACTATATTCTTGAGTGAAATGGGCCTCGCCATGGATCTGGTCAGGGTTTTGGACTGGGCTCGGGTCTCTCTCTGGGCACAGCACTGCTTTCTCTCTGGTCTGGTCTCTTAGTTCTGGATAGATTGAAGTCTCTAGTTTGGCTCTCTGGAAGTTTGATGGAGGTAAAGTATGGATTTTTCCGGCAGAGCTTCCAGCGGCAGATGGATTTTGAAGGTCCCTATCTGTCCTGTCTGTCTGCTTTTATGTGTTTAGAATGTGGGTGTGTTCTAGCATCACTGACCCTACCTCTCTCTCAGCTTCTAATTGGTCAAACTTCCATTTATCATTTGATTGGGGAATGAACTGTGAGTCAGAGTGATGTCATTTTACAGCCTGCAGAAAGTCCACTCCTCCTGTCAACTTACACACAAATCTAGATTTGAAACAAATACATATTTGCAGAGGTACATATTGTTTTAAAATCATATGCACCCATCATGCATTACAGGAGGTATACCCTGTTCAAACTCTGCTCTTCCTGGGAGCTTGCATTCAGAAATGGCACATATTTCACTTTTTAACTGATTTTGCAATTTCTGACATTGACCCAACTTTACATACATGTGTGCAGGGAGTAGGGACATTAACTGATGAAGTTTCAGATTTTTAACATGCATACATTTAGAGTTATCCCCACTTTTCCGCTAAAACCCCCCTGAACACGCCACCGGGTCGAAAAACCTCTTAAAATGTGGGCAGAAAAATCACAAGAATTATGATATCATTTATAAAATTTTCACATGTCCGCTCTATGAGTTATTCATCTTTTTAAAGTTATGTTCTGGCTCCAAAGGGGTGTGGTTTCCCAGGTCACATGGTATAGAAACCAGTCTTTCCAGTTTCTGCCAAGCCAGCTTGCTCTCACAGGCAGTGCCCCTCCCAGCTCTTGCCAAGAGGAAGCTACATTTTACGACTGCGGTAATAAAAACCTTTGCCTGAGTGAAGAGGGCTTTGTTCACTCTCCTGCAGAGCACAGATAATTCAATTATCAGATAGATGGCATATCCTTAGTGTGGGCAGCAAAAGGAAGGTTGGCCTGGGAACACAGTGGTGACTCAAGTTTCACTGCTGATGGGGGTAGCTGCCAAGCAAAATCAAGTTCCTTAAGCCAGGTTTCAGATAAAATGTCACTTTTTGTTCCCCAGTCTAAGTCAAGACATTTTTTTACATATGCAGCTAGAAGGCTGATTCTAAGTTTAAAACTATGACATTTAAACAGTTACAAAGGCATGTGACACCAAACATAGCTCACTCATTTAATCTAAACATTTTCGATTTTAGTGTCTTTAAATCCAGTGCAACTTAAACTGCTGAAATCCACAGCGCAGCCAGTCTTGTTATAAGCATTTTTCTGGGCTCTTCATTTCCCAGATTTTGTAGGCACACAACACTCCATTCTACCAAATGTCTGCTGGTGTTCAGTAAATATTTTGCACATATTGCAATGTTTGAAAATAGGCATTTTGACTTGCCTTCAGGGAAACAGAGTGGTTTTGAAACGCCGGCTTTTGGATAGTGGTGAGTACTGGTACTGCACCCATTTTTGGGATTTAAGAAATGAATTCCCAACAATTCTAGGTTGCATTTGGCAATCAGCATTGCCATTCCCAATGGTTTCAGACTACTGTGTGGGTAGTCCAATGGTGGTTTTAGGCAGCGTCCTTCTGTGCCCATAACATCGGCAAAAATGAATGGCAGCCTATTCTTCCTGCATTCCCTGTGCATTTTCTGGGAAGCTCTGGCCATCATGATGTTTTCATGTCAGTACTGCACAGTTTTGAGGTAGGGCTAGGATGCATGGGTAAATACATCCCACAAGCCCCCCCCTCTTGCGATGGCCATTCGGTTTCACTGATGGGACTCGCAAGATCTGGGATGTTTCCTCATCTTCTTCCAATAGATGGCACAGTTCAGCATCTTTTCCTCCATCCGGTACTGATCGATCGGTTCTCCTCGCCAGTCCTGATGGGAGTATTGGGCGGTACCCAGAGCCCGTTGCGTCTCAGCTCCCGGTCTCCGGATCGTCCTCCTTGGCCCGTTTCAAGGTTTTCTTTCTCCTAGGACGACAAAGGAAGAGCGGCAATACCTATTCATAGACGTTTTTCCACCACCGTTGAAATAGTGGGGCAGCATATGCATTTCATCATAACGAAACATTACATTCTTACTTTGATAAAAAAAACAGTATAACTAAGAGACAGTTTCATGCAAATCACAATATTTTAGAGACTAGATGTGGTATGTTTTATGATTGGAACTGAATTAGTCTGATACAGTACCCGCTAGGATTCCAGAGGATTCCTCCAGTTGTTGCAGAGTGTGCCTGGGATGGCAACATTTCAACTGGTTTATGTGGACCCACTTGTCTTCCCCCTCTGCCGAACCGCCTTTGGGGATGCGGATCTTGTAGGCCACAGGGGAGATCTTATCGACGATCTCAAAGGGTCCCTTCCATGTAGGCAAAAATTTGCGCTGCTTGGCCTGGTTCCTTTGGAAGTTGTATAAATAGACCCGGTCTCCCACCTGATATTCCTTCCTGGAAGTTTTCAGGTCATAATGGGTCTTCATGCTATCAGCCGATCTTTCTAGATTCCGCTGAGCGTAAGCAAAAGCATGTTGGAGGTGTTTCCTTAAATTCTCTACATACTCATGAGTAGTGGAGGCATTTATCAGTGTCTGCTCTTGGGTCCTGTAGAGCAAATGCTGAGGAAGCACCATCTTGCGTCCAGTCATCAACTCAAATGGTGACATTTTGGTTGCAGATGAAGGGGTAGATCTGATGGCCATTAGGACCAGAGGTAATCGGATATCCCAACATGGCCCAGAATCTGCCACAAACTTTTTTAATATGCTCACAATTGTCCGGTTATATCTCTCTACTGCCCCAGAAGAAGCTGGTCTATAAGCAATATGCAGCTTTCTCTTGACCCCCAGTATCTCCCACATCTTTGTCATTACTTCACTGGTGAAGTGGCTACCTCTGTCTGACTCAATCCTTTGAGGTAGACCAAAACGGGAAAAGATGTGGTTAATCATCAAGGCAGCTGCAGTTTCTGCCTTGCAATTTGGGGCTGGGAGACATTCCACCCACTTGGTAAACAAGCATGTGACGGTCAACATGTACTTATTCCCCCTAGCCGAGCGAACCACGGGGCCTACAAAGTCGATTTGTAAATCTGACCATGGCAGTGTCATTCCCCTCTTTTGTAAATGCGCCCGGTGTGTGAGGGATGTCGGCTGAAATTGTGCACACACAAGACAACCCTTCAAATATTGGTTGAGGTCCTGGCCCATGTGTGGCCAGTATGCAACCTCTCTTAAGATTTCCAATGTTGTGTGAAACCCCCTATGACCGGCGGTGGCCGCATCATGGGCGTGACTTAACATCAGGCTTCGGAATGAGGTAGGAACCACCCACTGATCGTGGCCAGCTTTGGATTTCCTTACCAGCAAACCGTCTTGGATTCGGAACATTTTTGGACATTTCATCAACACTCTTAGGTCCTCTTTCCCAATGTAATCGGTATCCGTCAGGGGAAAGTTCTCAGGGTCCTCAAGGTGCTGGTAAAATTTACCAATAATTGGATCCCCC
The DNA here is from genome assembly GCF_040938575.1 of Ambystoma mexicanum. NCBI lineage: Eukaryota > Metazoa > Chordata > Amphibia > Caudata > Ambystomatidae > Ambystoma > Ambystoma mexicanum. The sequence goes on along the minus strand of NC_090922.1, from coordinate 1,422,068,350 downwards.
TTCTGAGCGGTAATCAAATCAGCATCAGGGGTCTCCTTACTCCATTGTGCAATTGAAAGGTCGTTGTGAGCATTGGTCTGGGACCTAGTGATAGCAGTGACCTGGATTTCCCCCAATAGGGACTCAATCTCAATTAGATCCCCTTGGATGGCCCCGGTTTTGGCCAGCTGATCAGCTAAGTCATTTCCAGTTTTGTCTGGTCCCTCTACTTTGGAATGACCCTTGATCTTTTTCCAATAGATGGTCATCCCATTCGATGTGACCAGATCATCAATGTTTTGGATCAACTTCCCATGTTTCAAGGGTTTGTTGTTAGCACATAACATGCCTCTGGTTTTCCAATTAACCAGGTGCTCCACGAACCCGTTCCGTACATAATCCGAATCTGTGATTATGACCAGTTCGTGGAGTTGATGCTGGACAGCAGTGAGGATGGCATGATGCACAGCCATCAATTCTGCCACCTGACTACTTCGGGGACCAATTTTGTATCCAGCGGAGGGTTCTGGGGACTCATTCACCCATGCATTCCCTACGCCAGCCACCAGTTCTTTCTCCCCGTCGTTGTCAACATGGTAAGAGCATCCATCCACATAGACAGTGGGCATTCCCTCACACTTGTCCTCTTCAAAGACTTTGTGGGGGGAATTAAGGTATGCCTCCATGTTGTCCTTGATTTTTAGACTTTCGTCCTCGAGACAGTTTTCTCTGGCACAATCATGCAAGTCAGCCAGACCTTGCGCGAGGGGACTCTTCTTGTTTTGGCCATATCTGACCTCCACAGGAAAGCCTTGCATTGACAGAATCCAGGAAGTAATTCGGGAATTACTCACATTTCCGGCCCGGATTCTGTCACTTTGGAGATATTGCAGAGGCTGGTGTGGAGTCTCCACTATGATGTGTTCCCCCTGGATAAACGGGCGGTAATTCTTCAATGCCCACACCGTTGCCAGGAGTGCCTTCTCACAATCGTTGAATTTTTCCTCCACAAAGGATAAAGTTTTGCTCGCATAGGAGATTACTTTATTGACCTTGTCATGCTTTTGGTATAATACTGCCGTCAAGCACGTATTAGAGAACCCTGTCTCCAGGAAGAACTCCTTGTTTCTGACAGGGTAAGCTAGGCAAGGCGCTTGTGAGAGGCTTCTTTTGAGTTGTTTTACTGCCTCGGCTTGTTCTGGACCCCATTCCCACTTGACCCCCCCCCTTCAGGAGATGAATCAGGGGTCTGGTGATCTCTGCGTAGCCCTCAATGAACTTTCTGCTGTAATTAGTCAGTCCAAGGAGGCTCCTTAGTTCCCGCAGAGTTGTGGGGTCTTTCAGTTTCTGAAGTGCTTCCACTTTCTTTTCCTGGGGACAAAGACCCTGAGGAGTAATCTCATGCCCCAAGAAGTTAACACGGGTTTTACACCACTGTGCTTTCTGAAAGGAAAGTTTTGCTCCGGCGGCCCTCAACTGTGTCAGAACATAACGGATCTCCGCTATGTGTTCCTCAACAGTTGAGCTTTTGATGAGGACATCATCTACATAAGCCAGGTTACCCCTTGCACCCAAGTCGGGCATGGCCTTGTGTAGAAAAATGTTGAATTCATTGCCGGAGTTGAGGTATCCGAAGGGAGTCCGGGTCCATGTGTACTGCTGGCCCCCAAAGGTGAAAGCCAGTTTGTATTGGTCCTCCCTACTGACAGGCACAGTCCAGTATCCATTGGTCAGGTCTATTGCAGTGAATACCTGTGACCCCTGGATCTGGGCCAGCCCTTGGTCAATGTAGGGCAGAGGCCATCGGGAAGTATGGACCCGTTTGTTGAGCTCCCTGAGGTCAGCGCAGAGTCTCCACTGGCCGTTTGGCTTTAATATCCCCAGCACCGGATTATTGAAGGTGCTGTGGACTGGACGGATTATTCCCCGGGACTCAAGGTTCTTAATTATTTCAGTAAGGGACTCCATGGATGCGAGAGGCAAACGATATTGCTTCACAAACACAGGAGTCATGCCAGGGTCCGTGGGGATCGTTGTTGTGTGGATGTCAGTGCGACCACAGTCATATGAGTCTACCGCAAAGAGATCTTGGAAATCCAAGAAAACTTGTTTCAACTTTTGCTTTTGTTCCAGAGTCACACAGGCATCAGCTAGGTTGACTCTCTCTTCCACCATCTGCCTGAAGCCTGGAAAGACTTCTGGTTTGGCTATTTCCGCGGCCTCCTCCAGCTGGGGGGAGAAGTCCCTGGTCAGAGTGCTGATTTGGACCGGAGGCTTCAGGTGGGAAAGGCAGCCCTCATGTACCTGGAAAATCACCTCATCCCTCCTGAAGTCACACGTCACATCTTCCTTACCATAGGGGCAGGAAGTGTACACCAGGAAGTTCCCTCCATGCCGGGTGAAAATCCTGTCTGGTGTTGTATTGTCCTCACTGTCACTGTCAACACAGTCCTCGGGGATTGGTCCTAACAGTTCATTTACAAGATCAATGGAGAAATGTCGGTCATCAACCGCCATTCCAATAATGGTGCCTGCGGCTAGAGTAATACTCTTTAAGTCGCTGTTATCCACCTCTATTAGAATGGTGTCATGTTCTATGTTGACTAATGGAGTTGGGTTTACCCCCAACCCTTGCTGTTGGAGAGAAGCATTTAGATGTATGTAAGCATCAGGGTTTTTCAACTCTTGTCCCCTTTTAACTTTCACTTCCAGGGAGAATTGTCGGGTCCTTTCTGGGATGGTGACTTCCTCTTTAACCTGAATTTCAACTGCATAAGGTAGTAATTGAGCTGACCTAAATGCTTTTTCTGGATCATCAAAGCCCATGGGATTATCCGCTAATCGGGACCAAGCTTTGAAGTTTATTAGGTCCAAACTAATGGCAAAGCGATTGAGAATGTCACTGCCTAAGTAAAAGGCGGCAGGGACGTCTCGCACGACCCAACAATTGTGGACTATGCTCTTGTTGCCAATGGAGATTTTGAGCATACACCTGCTTGGCAGGAGATGTTTTGAATTGGGTGCTTCCAGGTCCATTTCCCATTTGTCTATCAGTTTGAAGGTGGGAATGGCTGGATCTTTTGGAAGTTGGCGAAACATGGCTTCGCTGATGAAGCTCTTACCGTTGTTCACACACACTCGAGCGAGAGCAGAGTCCTTCCCATCATTTAACTGAACAGGGATGAACAACTGCTCTCCAATTTGCTGAATATCAGCCAGGCTTTGAGCTGATTTCACATCTTTCTGGACTGTAGGAGTGGGAGTTTCAGATTGTGGATAGGTATAAAATTTCAGAGTGTTTCCTTCCAGCGTGGAATACCACTTTAAACTGGAAGGAAGGTTGATTTTCAGAAATAGAGAGGACCCCCCATCACCAGTCTGTTGTCCTACTGCTATTACTGTCACGTCTGGAATTTGGTTGTTCTGGAAGTGAAATTCTACTTGGTCAGATTTTTGTTCAACCATGTGGCAGGTGCCGTTTAAACTAACATGGTTGACACTCTGTTTTAATTTTATTGGTCGGCTAGTCTGGGTCCAGAGGACCCTGTTTACGCAATCTATTAGGGGTGACAACCTTCTCAGGAGGTCATTCCCTAGTAAACAAGGGGTGCCCTCTGGGGTCACAACTATGACCGGGTGTTTCAACTTATGTCGCCCAATTTTAATGTCCAAGTCTGCAGTCCCCTCAACGGGAATTTCCTTCCCGTCAAAGTTCTGTAGTTGTCCCGGAAGAGAGGTGAGAGGAATTTGGTAATCCTCTCCCCTTCCTGCATTCAGTTCATCAAAGGCCCTTCTGGACAGAAGGGTAGCTTGAGATCCAGTGTCCACCAGTGCCGAGATTGTACCCTGCCCCTGTACTTGTACCGGGGCATAATATCTTCCCTCCTTCTCCTCAAGGGGGCACAGATAATGTACATTTTTGGACAACTGGTGGGCTAATTTTCTGGTTTTGGACATTGCAAGAGAAGAGATTTGGGCAGAATTCTGTGGAGAGCCTTGGGAATCTGAAAGAAAAATTTGGCAACTGGAGATCAGAGCCATTGTGGGTTCCCCTGGCTCCGGTTCCGGGCCGCCCCCCTCTTTTTGGAGGCAGTCACCAGGATGGGTTTGAACCAGGGGATTTTCTTGCGGTTGGTTCTGGGATGAGATGGTGGGCGGCGGTAGCTCAGTCTCCACATCTCCCCAGTCTGGATTTGCATCCCTAGGGACCCATTTTTCTTTGGGAGGAGTTCCCCCCTCTCTGAAGGAGAAGATCCTTTTCCCAGGATCCTCTGAGGATCCCTCTCCCTCAAATTGGAAGATCTGTACCTCCTCCTCAAACTGAGTCTGTTTGGGTCTTTTGTTTCTCCTACCCCCCCTCTGCTCCTTAGGAGGCAGACTTTCAGGGGCAAGAGATTTTGTTTCCGGTTCCTGGGTTTCCAGGGGCTGTTTACAAGTGAGGAAGGAAGCTTCCTCCAAGGCTTTACACCCCCCTTCCCTTTGTGCCTCCTCCCTGGGAACCGGTGAGTTATCGGGGTGCTGCCCCCGTCATTGTTCTGGAGCACCAGGTCCAGAGTTGGGTGCGTTCTGCGCCGGCATGCTGATCTGAGGGTTCTGCTGAGCCCTCAGTATGTGACCCAGATCCCGCGCCATGTTTTGAACCTGGCGCTCTAACTGGGAAACCCGCTCAGGCTGATACGGGGCCCTGTTTTCTCCCCTGGGCTGATCCCGGGAAGGGTAGCTGTCCCTCCTCTGGTAATACCCCGGGTTGGGAAGGTTTGGGTACCCCTCCACCCTTGGCCTCCCCTCTCCCGGATTCAGTGGTCTGGGCTCAGGGAATTGGGGAAAGAAGGATGGATGGTTTTGGGGCTGAAAGTCGGGTGGATATCTGGGGAAAAAGTTCTGCCCAGGGTTTGGTAAATTTCTGCCCTCCGGTGGGAAGTTTGGAGGGAAGTTCCCTGGGTTAGGTGCTTGGCTGGATCCCCCCCTTGGGCTGGAGGAGTCCACACATAACCCAGGATGGGTCTGTTACCTTTGTAGCGAGGACTTACATAATCAGGAGAGCGAGGGACCCCATTTGTGGGGCTGCCTCCCTGGCTCCCTGTCTGTGACTGGCCCGAGGACCTTCTGGGCCTAGCATTATTAGGTGCAGGTAGGTTTTTAGGCCCCCCCATCTCCAAATCCAAAACGGGGGTAACCTTTACCTCTGCCACCTTGGCAGCAGCAGGGGTGCTGTTGGCTTTGGGGTTTTTCTGGGCATTACTTTTGCTATCTACCGGTTTCTGCACCTCATAGATCCGGGTAGCCTGTTCAATGACCCAGTCTAAAGATCTTTTCTCGTGAAAATCCCTCACGAGCTGGGTCATGATATATTTGGGCAAGGCATGGAAAAACGTATTAATAAATTCCCTGCTATCCGTGCGCACCCTTCTTGTGGTCTGTGCAAAAGCCCGCTTTAACTCCTGCACAAATTCTTGTGGGGCCTGATCCTCCCCACATTGCAAATTGTAGGCTGCCTTGCGAGCCTCTTGAGGATTTCTGTGAACAGAAAAATGTTTCAGGATGGCCGCCTTATAGGTGGACCATCTTAAATGATTTTGGTCCTCCAGCCCCGCAAAGAAACTGGAGTATTCCGGGGAGAATGTCCACTTTACATATTGAATACAGCTTTGGCTGTCCTTCAAATGGAAAGTCTCCATCATTTGTTCAAACAACTCTAAGTGCTCCCAAACAGAATACTTAGCGTTCTTATGGTAAGGCGTGATGACGCTCCTGATCGCCTTAATCTGCTTTAAGGGGTCCTTAAGCAAGGCCCGTTCTGCCTTATTGGCCTTTTTGGTTCGGGTAACCCTTGTCCATTCATCCTCGGACTCAGAGGCACTGCTCCCAGAGGTTCCCGTCTGATCTTCCAGGTTTTCCCGGATTCTGCGAGCCTGGGAATGGCTGGCGGAATGTGGGGACCTGGTCTCCTGTGTCCTGCGCAGTTCAGAGGAGTCTTCAGATTCCTCCTTGCTGCCAGGATTTGATGGGTACCCCCTCCACTGACCTAACTGGGCAGAGGTTTTCAGGATGCCCTTAATGGGCCTACTCTCCTGGGGTTCCCCACTGAACTGTACTGTACTTGGGTGCCCATACCCGGATGCCCACCCCTCCATTCCTGAGTGGTATTGGCCTATGAGCCCCATACTTTTAGCTGGATAGTAATCTGCCATCCCTGTGGCCCTGTGCTCATGTGCACCAGGGGACATGGGGGTGGAAGAGTCCAGGGACTGAGAGGTATGAGGGCCTCTGGTACTAGGGCTCCTGAGGTTATGCTCCGGAGTTTCCATTTCCCAGCGAACCTCATCTCTATCCGCCCCTGCTCCCTGTTGCAATGCAAGAGCCTGCATTTGTGCCTTCAGTTCCTCTGTTAAGGCCTTACTCGACTCTATCAGTTTCTCCTGCATCGCTACCTGTTGCTGGAGCCTATCATTGTGTTGACAGAGGGCCTCATTCTCCCTCTGTGCTTCCTGGTTGGTCCTGGAGAACTGGGCAAGTCTTTGCTGCAGGAGGTTTACCTCCTGGGCAATGTCCCTATTGGCCTGCTCCTTTCTTGCTAGAGCATCTTCCACCCTTCTGGTGTGCTCTACCAAGTTCTGGTTTTCTTTTTGGAGATCACCCAGCCCCTGGAGGGCCAGGTGATTTTCTTCAATTTCCTTTTTTAAGTGGCAGACTTCCTGGCCTATGGCGTCTCTTTCCTGACTAAGAGCCTGCATTTGTGCCGCCAGGTCGTCCCTTTGCCGTTGAAGGGCACCAGCTTTTTGGCGCTCCTCATCAAACTCTGCCTGGGTATCCAGGTCTTTCAGAATCAGTTTATTGCTCTCCTCTTTCTCTCTGTCTAGTTGGATTTGCAGGGTGGCTACCTGCTCTGTGCATGCCCTGTTGAAATTGATCTGTTGCTCCAGCTTTTTCTGGTTCTGCAGTAAGGAGTCCAAACTGTCTTGGTGCTCCTTCTGCAGGGCCAGAAATCGGGTATCCTGGTCTGTCTTTTCCTGTTGTAGGATGCCCATATCCTCTTTTATTTTAATGATATATTGCCTACTATCATTTTCTGCCTCCTGGCTCCTCTGCAGCCTCTGCTCAGAAGAGTCCAGATCAGATTGGGCCTTCTGTAATGCCATCCGTTGCCTATTTGCCAGATTTTGGCTTTCAGCACATCTATCCTGCATGTCTCCCATATATAGGTACAGGTATGCTGCTATCCTGGCAATCTTATTGTGTTCCTCTTTGGCTTTAGGAGCCATATATAGTTCACTCAGGGCCACATGTAAGGGACCCTGATCTCTATATATATCTGACCCTGTTTCAGTGACCTGTTGTGTGATGGCCTGCAACCACACATCCTGGCCCTGTTCGGTCCATTCACCTCTCACAAATAGCTTATGCAAGAGGTGCTCTCTGGCTATTTTCATGTCTACTAAGGTCGTCATTCTAGAGATTGGTCTCTGTCCTGACTTACAGAAGTTTGTATTTTATTTTTGCAGAACAGAACTTTTCTTGGAGTGTCCCTTTTGAGGAATGCTTCACAGCGTAATGCAGCGTGGTGATCCGACCGGATGTATGTATCCCGTCAGTTAGCACACTGTATTAAGCTGCACAAGTGGTAAATCTAACCCAACATCCCGGACGAGCCCCCAATTTGTAAGAGGATTCAATTCAGCACTACAGCTAAGTTAACGCCTAGTCTAGAATACTGAATGAAAACCCTTATTGATATATCTTTAGGTCCAGTTCATGCGTTCTGGATGACTACCCCTATATAACACCCCTCTCTTGGAATCCCCCTGACCCCACTGAGCCAAGAAGTAGTTCTGTTTTGCAAGTTTAAAAGGTTTATTTGATAATTTAAAATAGATATATCACACTTTATAATAAATTAATACTTGAATATCACCCTTAATCTGATATGATGAAGATTAACAACGGAGAATCTGGCACTAACACGCTTCTCTATAATCAATAAGGAGTTGACATGAAATGAATAAAGTGGCACACTGGTGAATCGGAACAAAAGTATAAGGTGGTACAGAATGCTTTATGTAAGCTCAGGTGGATGCAATATTCAATGAATGCAGTACAGAAAATACTCAATATGATTTCAACCAAACAATGTAATCACTTTTCTCTGGCAATCCCCTCCCCCCCTTGATGCAATGCAAGGAAATGGAAGGAAGCACACAGTTCTCAGAAATGCAATCAAATGTGATTCAGTTCAATCCCCCCCCAAGCTTAGACAACAGAAGTTTAAAACACAGATAGGAGTTTTGAAAACACAGGCCCAAATGCTTTGATATGTGCTAGCAATGGATGAGAAATATGCTGGAAATGCTTTTTAATTCCCTTTCAGAGGTTCCGGGTAAGTGGTATCTAGTTAATATTAGTCCAGGCTCACACTAGCAATGATGCAGGGATAGTTAGCAGGTTAAACGAATTTCTGGCAAATGGAAGGCAAGCAGCAGCAGTTTTTACATGTGAAGAAATTGCAAATCGTGGTAAAATTCGCGGATGCGTGTTCCGCGATTGCGGTAAAACTATAAGGGGTAGGAATGCGCTTCTTGGTGCGATTCAAAGCTACGATTCTAAGCTATCAGAGGAAAGTTACTGCAAGTCTCTAGCCCAAACGGTCGCGGAGATATGAGCGATTTAATAAAGGTCGTTTTTGGGTTTGCAAATTTCAAAAGCTCAAAATGACAAGTGCAGCTTGCAACTAGAAATGACAGTTGACAGCTAGGAGGCAGTTCTACTTAGGTTAAATAGATTGAATTAGATGAATTTAAACTAAGAGATTGGTTCTGCACAGTTTTCTAGGTACTCACACTATATTCTTGAGTGAAATGGGCCTCGCCATGGATCTGGTCAGGGTTTTGGACTGGGCTTGGGTCTCTCTCTGGGCACAGCACTGCTTTCTCTCTGGTCTGGTCTCTTAGTTCTGGATAGATTGAAGTCTCTAGTTTGGCTCTCTGGAAGTTTGATGGAGGTAAAGTATGGATTTTTCCGGCAGAGCTTCCAGCGGCAGATGGATTTTGAAGGTCCCTATCTGTCCTGTCTGTCTGCTTTTATGTGTTTAGAATGTGGGTGTGTTCTAGCATCACTGACCTTACCTCTCTCTCAGCTTCTAATTGGTCAAACTTCCATTTATCATTTGATTGGGGAATGAACTGTGAGTCAGAGTGATGTCATTTTACAGCCTGCAGAAAGTCCACTCCTCCTGTCAACTTACACACAAATCTAGATTTGAAACAAATACATATTTGCAGAGGTACATATTGTTTTAAAATCATATGCACCCATCATGCATTACAGGAGGTATACCCTGTTCAAACTCTGCTCTTCCTGGGAGCTTGCATTCAGAAATGGCACATATTTCACTTTTTAACTGATTTTGCAATTTCTGACATTGACCCAACTTTACATACATGTGTGCAGGGAGTAGGGACATTAACTGATGAAGTTTCAGATTTTTAACATGCATACATTTAGAGTTATCCCCACTTTTCCGCTAAAACCCCCCTGAACACGCCACCGGGTCGAAAAACCTCTTAAAATGTGGGCAGAAAAATCACAAGAATTATGATATCATTTATAAAATTTTCACATGTCCGCTCTATGAGTTATTCATCTTTTTAAAGTTATGTTCTGGCTCCAAAGGGGTGTGGTTTCCCAGGTCACATGGTATAGAAACCAGTCTTTCCAGTTTCTGCCAAGCCAGCTTGCTCTCACAGGCAGTGCCCCTCCCAGCTCTTGCCAAGAGGAAGCTACATTTTACGACTGCGGTAATAAAAACCTTTGCCTGAGTGAAGAGGGCTTTGTTCACTCTCCTGCAGAGCACAGATAATTCAATTATCAGATAGATGGCATATCCTTAGTGTGGGCAGCAAAAGGAAGGTTGGCCTGGGAACACAGTGGTGACTCAAGTTTCACTGCTGATGGGGGTAGCTGCCAAGCAAAATCAAGTTCCTTAAGCCAGGTTTCAGATAAAATGTCACTTTTTGTTCCCCAGTCTAAGTCAAGACATTTTTTTACATATGCAGCTAGAAGGCTGATTCTAAGTTTAAAACTATGACATTTAAACAGTTACAAAGGCATGTGACACCAAACATAGCTCACTCATTTAATCTAAACATTTTCGATTTTAGTGTCTTTAAATTCAGTGCAACTTAAACTGCTGAAATCCACAGCGCAGCCAGTCTTGTTATAAGCATTTTTCTGGGCTCTTCATTTCCCAGATTTTGTAGGCACACAACACTCCATTCTACCAAATGTCTGCTGGTGTTCAGTAAATATTTTGCACATATTGCAATGTTTGAAAATAGGCATTTTGACTTGCCTTCAGGGAAACAGAGTGGTTTTGAAACGCCGGCTTTTGGATAGTGGTGAGTACTGGTACTGCACCCATTTTTGGGATTTAAGAAATGAATTCCCAACAATTCTAGGTTGCATTTGGCAATCAGCATTGCCATTCCCAATGGTTTCAGACTACTGTGTGGGTAGTCCAATGGTGGTTTTAGGCAGCGTCCTTCTGTGCCCATAACATCGGCAAAAATGAATGGCAGCCTATTCTTCCTGCATTCCCTGTGCATTTTCTGGGAAGCTCTGGCCATCATGATGTTTTCATGTCAGTACTGCACAGTTTTGAGGTAGGGCTAGGATGCATGGGTAAATACATCCCACAGGACAGCCAGGGTCGGACTGGGCCATAAAATTATCTTGGGCACCAATTGAAAAGTGGCCTACAGTTGCAAATGACTATTCATTCCTTTTGTGACACTGTTTGAATAGTGACCAAGGGGGAGTTTTTTTATTAAACGTGATGCAAATTGTGCATTTTAAACAAAATTTATTGAGCAACACTGGTCAAAACAACTAGCCGCAGAGTGAAGTTACTCATCAAACTGGCCCAAATTGGCCAAAAAAGTGCCCACTTTGACCAAAAAAACGACGTCCCTGCTCCTGTATCTTACTCAACAGAGCTTAAACTTGCAACTTTTGGTAACAGTAAACGGGGCGAGTTTGCATCAGGAAGAAGGCCCTTTTCTCTCCATTGACTTGCATTGGGGGAAATCAGCGTTTAGGGATGAGAAACAGGGAGCATTGTGCCTACGGAACAGCGCTCCAGCAAGAGTTTGCGAGAACGCAGCTCCGTCTTGTTCCGGCCCAATCCCCCCCTGGAAGTACCCACATCTTATGGCGCAATTGTGTCCTGCATTGAAAGCGGGGGAACCGGCCTATTCGGAAAGAAACGGTGCACGTTGGCAAAAATCCCCTTTCTGTCCCCCAGGGCTCAAGATGACACACCTCAGCCACACGGCTGAAGGTGAGTCTTGCTCAGGGTTGGCGTGAGGGTAACTCATTGCCAGGAACAAGATGTAACACTGACCTTTGTGCCACTATCGCACACTCAAGCAGCGGTAGCCCAGGCTCTGAGCCCCAGCATTGCATCCACGTGCTGGTGCTGCACCACCCTCCCCTCCTTTTCCTCTCTGCCAAACCCGGGGGAGGGGGTTACAAACACAGCACGCTGTGGACATACATCAGTTACTGGACTGAGGGACTCCAGGTGCCTGCCGATTGCCGGAATAGCTACGGCACTTGGCAGGCATGCGGCAGGCAGGTCAGGAGTAGTCCTGCACTGCGGGCTGCCGTGGCTGTCTGCTGCTGCGGCCGCAGGCGAGTTGGTGAGAGAGCGCCCCTCCTGACACCAACCATCTCCTATATCTTCCACACACAATTCCTAATGGAATTATCACAAATGGTGTGTGTTTGAACCTAACTTGGTGCTAACCTAAACCAATAAAATCCACCGAGTCTGACCAACCCTCTATTGACACAACAATGCAACTCCAAAACCAACCAATAGAAAGCGCTACCCTCTACCCTCTATTTCCTAATCGCCTAATGCACACCTGGCAGCATAAAAAAACCAACATCTACCAAAACTGCGTGCGTACTATGGTACTGATAACATCACCAAAAACTAGCTTTACAGGAATGCTAGCCCAACGCATATGCACGCACAAAACCTCTGGCGGAACCCTCACCTTCACCAGGGTGGGCAATCCCCTAGTCACAAGGATACCTCCATACCTATCCTGAATCAACTGTGAGTAACATGGAACTCAGCATTGTTTCACTCAACATGAAGATTTACCCAAGGCACTCCCCGTTGCTTCATCTCAAACTTCACCGAAATGCACTCATACACTGCGCATTCCTTTTACTCATGTACTCATGTTGCGTGGAGGCGCTACCTACCACGTGTTAATCTAATGCTACCAAAAAGGCGCAAACTTCCTAGTAATTACTAAATATCCTTGCTTTTGATATCATCAGACATTCTAAGAAAAAATAACTGTTTCAACAGCACCGTAAATACATTTTATTTCTTTCGAAATTCTGAAATAAAAGCAAATTTGCCCATTTCCCATCTTAATAAAAAGGAATAACACATATCCCAAACGTCCATAGCCCATACCTAAAATTCTCAAAAAGGGTTCAACTGAACAGTTAAACATCATAATGAACATTGTTACTGCTTAACGGGCACGAAAATACCTTACTGTCGTAAGACCCATTCTACATGACTCACACGCATTGTCAACCAAGCATACTAACACAACCATGTTACTTTACCCTATCCATATTATTGTTAAATATTTCGTAATAATAAAATCCATGCTGACGCATATAGAGTCATTGCCTACAAATCCTCAAAAAGGTTACTTCAAAACAACACAGGAATTGCGTGAGTTCAACTATGCACAACTCTTTCCTCCACCTAACCACTCTGTACATACGTATACATAACCCCGTCTTACAAATGTTATGCTTCCCTTTTTTCAACAGAGATTTCTCTGAAAATTCTCATTAAATTCGGGTCTAGTCCCTGAAGTACAGTCAAATAACTTACCGGGAGCATCCATAACTTTACCGCATGTTATACAAAAATAAGGGTCCAACTGTATTTCTTCCTCCACAGAATTCCTTGTCTGAGACTTCGAACAACTCATACAGAACCCCGGGCAGTACCTCTGTGATAGTTTGCTAATTTCCTTGTGATTCCTATTGCACCTGTAAGGTTGCTTCCGTTCCTCAGCACCCTTGGCCCTCTTGGCTAAGCCTACATCGAGATTAATATTCTCTTGGCAATTAGATCTCTTCACTGGCCGAGCCTTACTCTTGCCCGACTTATTGTAACTTCTGTTTCCCATATCTTTAATTTCCTTTTCGCCGGCAATTTTATTTGCGCACTGTGCACCCTATCCGCGGGATCCATCGGAGCGTTAACGCTAGACACTTAGATGAGCTTTCCCTTGCTCTAAGTAATTGTTAACCTGCGTAACGACGTAGAGAAAAGGACCACTGCCAATCACAGTAACCAACACGCAGCACCTTCCTTACACGTGAAGGTTCTTTTCTTTATTCCAATCCACAGTAGTCTGTTGAGAAGCAGGCTGATTGCTACGTTCTTTCGTCCGAACCAAGTATCTCCAACTCCTCAGATACGCTTATGACATCATCATTTTAACGCAGACGTGGAGTGAAACACAGCTCCTGGTACCAACCGTCACTGTACGCCCAAGCACACATTACTGTCACCAACAGTAGAAATGTTCACGCAAACCACTGCATGCGACTCCGATGTTCACGCAAAGCGCTGCCAGTGACTCCGACTTCCCTTTTTTTGCAATGGAATAACTATTCAAAAACTTCGCCAACCTTTAAGCACTCGCCTGTTACTTCACCAGTCCTTGACACTTGATATTAAGCTTACGGTACAATCAATAGACCTAACGGCGCCCAGCCACAGCCCCCATGTCACCGCTACTGCTCACTGCGATGCTGGAACCGTTCTTTAACACTACCGGGACCTCAGCCTCTACCACCTGCCGCTCCTTTGGATTGGGTATGAAGGTATAACATACTCCAACCGTTTCCCTCCCTTCTTCGGAGCCCTGGGTGATGGGACTTACTATCTGGTGGGGGGCAGTGTTTCCTCCAGCTTCCTGCTGCTCCCCTCTCATCAGCTTTCCTTGTTTCTTTGGCACTTCCCCTGCACGCATGCTGGTTCTTTGTACTTGACACTCGTCGCCAATTAAATTAAGTATATCCGTAGGCCTTCAAGGTTCCTTGATATTTCCTTTTTACAAGTTACATAAAACATACTATAGAGGAATAAACACTGGGTCCCACCACCCAGGCTAGACGTCCCCCCAACTGCCTCAATTGGAACCATTGACCAGAACTCACACACACACGCATTCCAGTATTGACGCACGAACATTCTGTCAACCACCCATCCACAGAGATACTATACAACACAGTCTTATCATCCACAAAGTAAAGTCATTCATCCTGGAATGCCACGTCCTCTTGCCCAAGGCTGCTAGCTTGTCCTTATACAGTTATTAGATGAAGGATTTCCTAGGTTCCATACCCACGGCTGTCCAGTGCCAAAGTGTCCTCCCCTGATTCAGACCTGTATCATCTCCTTGTCACTCTCCCTTGATTGTCTGTTGTGTCTCCTCTAGTTCCCAGTCTGCTGCTCGAGTCTTACAACTGAACCCCTTGACGTTATACAGGAGGGCGGAGTGTCCTCTGACGGGCCCATGGGTCAGAGCTCACCCTCGAGTACCTGTAAGACGAGATAGCTGCACCGTATGAGGAATGGGAGTGCAGGATTCTCTTACTCCAACACAATTCAATAAGGACAACTCAGTAGTTTGGCAAAGGGAAGTCCGTTTAATGACAAGTACAAAAAACAGGAAACAAATGGAAATCAACAGTGTTGCGATCGCCTGTCTCGCTTCAACTCCACCAAACTTCATTCAAACAGCAATAGTTATAATACATTCTCATCATCAATTGACGTGCAACACTCAAAGCTTGTCATGCAATTGTATTGGTTGGGAAAGGTAACTTAAGTATAGGTGCTATAGCTGTATATGGTAACAGAGCGTGAGGATTGGATAACTCTTATCGGGCGGGCGTTTACGTCCATCCCTCTACATCACACGTGATAGACGTCACTACAAGTACGACGTCTCATTGGTTCTACTGGCTATAGGACCCTAGATTATTTGGTCCATTGTGATTGGGTAGGTTACACCCCTAGACATAAATCTCCACTTTAATTAGCAGCATGCAGAATGGACACCCAGGTGCCTTGTGCCCCAACATTCACACTGCTTTTCTTCCATCAATCAGTACTTTTAGGGCTATGTGTCAATTAGTTGGCTGAGGATGGCCTCGAAAGTGTAGGCTCTTATCAGGAAACGTTATGGCATCCTTGGTTCTGGGTGACATCAGACGTTGGTACCTCTTCGTGCCTGGCTGGTCACATGTTGGTTCACGGTGAATCTGCTTCACTTCCCTTCTTTTCGATTATTTGATTCTCCTTCAGCCTCGCCACCTGCCTGGGTCCCCTTATCTTGACCTTCACAGGGCAGGCTGCTATGCTCTGAAGTTTTGATTCTCCGAAGTTGCCGCTCTCCTCCCTTCCTTGGGTTGACCTCGACTTCCCAGGCATGAGCTGCTTCTTACTGAGTTTCGATTCCGCTCCTTCCTTCTGAGTTTAGATGGAATATGAATCTCGGCCTGGTAGGCCCCTTGTAGTCTGGGCATACTTTTGCTTTATGTAAAATGGAGTCGCACTTGTATAGTGTGCTTTATTGAGGTAGATATATATAGTTGGTGCTTGCTGCTCTATTCTTCTACTAAGCATAGCAAGCAGTACCGTTTTCTCTGCGCCTTGCGTTCCGAGCCTATTTACAGGCATTTGTTAGTTGCATACTTTCATCTCACTCCAAGGTTATGTTTCTTATACATCAGTCTCGTATCGTCTTACAAGTTCATTACATCATTATTCTTTATATTTCGTCCTTGTGTTTCATCTGTATGTTTGTCGTTTATGTTCCTGTGTTGTCACCACTCGCCTTCCATTAAGGTCCTTCGGGTCTCTTAGACTGTAGATAGTCTTCATTTCATGTCAGCTGCTGGTATGGCTGTCTAAGTGGGTACCGTGCTGCCCATGGTAGTGTGGTTATAGGCACTTCAACAGGTATTGCTCTTCTGATATGCACTGGACAGAGTCCAAGTGCAGCTCTCTGTTGGTTCATTTGTTCCTGGCGAGTAGGTTCCTGGTACCTCAAAATGGGGGCTGGCGTGCAGGCCATGTCTGGGACCTCCTCTACACTCCCCCCTCTGGTCGGTTCATCAACCACTTCTGCTTCTTCCTTTCGATACTTTCTACTTGGTTCTTCTGTATCTTGTTCGTCATCTTCAGGGTTGGTACATGTTGGTGTGAATGTGTGTATCTTTGGAGTCCATATCTTTATCACTCCTTTCAAACTTCCTTCTGTTTTTACACGTTCGTCTTTGTTCCAGGTCATTAGCTGGCATTGTCCATTTGGGCTGCAATAGATCCATTTTCCTTCATACTTACGCAAACCTTGTTCCTTCTGGTGCAAATGTGCTTGCCTTCACAAAGTCTCTTATTTCTTTATCTGTCAGGTCTCTGGGCTTCCATTCTGGTTCGACATCGACCATGATCTTCATTCCAATGGCTTTCATTGCAGTTTTCTGGCATTGTGTGATGATTATCTTGATAACACAGAATCCTAGTAGTATCATCACTAGCAGGGCTCCCAGAAACTTGAATATGTCTGCCATCCATTGCGGGATCCAGGAGAATAGTGCTCCAAACCAGCTTTCATCACCCACTTCATCGGTTTCGTTAATCATCTGGTTCTTTAGGTTTGTCAGCATACTTATGGCTTCTGTTAACGTTCCATTTTCTTCGTCATGCGAAGGTATAAATGTGCAACATGATTCTCCGATTTTTGCGCAAACACCTCCATCCATCGCTGTGATCATGTCAAGTACATATCTGTTCTGGAGGGTCATCAGTCTGTTTGCTCTCAGTTCTTCTTTGATCGCGTTGAATCCTTTTATGGTGGTGTTGATGATCTGCAATAACTCCCATCTGGTTATCTGTAACCATTTAGTATTTGCTCCAACTTGGATGAGTGGCAAGAGTATGGTTGTGAATACTGATGAGGTGGGGCTAAACAGCCTGTGTTCGTATGGGATTCCATAAAATGCTTCTTCTGATTTGGCAGAAAAGTAATTCTTTCACGTCATTCGGGATACCAGTTCCACAGATCTCCTCTTCCTTAGGTGGGCATCTGCTTTCGGGAAACTGTCAATACCTAGGTCACTTTTTGGGATCACTAGTGCAGGAACATGGACGTTCACTAGTGTGCATATGCCTCCCCAGTTTTTCGGTAGCCTTATTCATGCCTTGGATCCACATGCCCAGTAATGGTCCATAATTACTGTGGTCCCTTGAGTCATTCCTGGAGCTTCAAACATTTGTCCGCAGTTTTTATTCTCTCCCATCTTCCTTGTGCCATTGTTTCTGAAGCACAGTTTCGGGTTTTCCAGTGGTACTATTTGCAAGGGTCCTCCTCTGTCTTTGACCCATGTCAACAGCTTTACCAATTTTGGCCATAGAGGTTTGCATAACCTCTGGGAGTTCTCTGTTGCTTCTTTTCAGGCTCCAAGGACCATCCAAGCTCAGCTGATTACCACTCCTTCTTCCCATCCGTTTGGGGAAACCACTGTTCCCCAGATCTGCATTTGGCCTCTGTTCTTCCAAATTTGAGTCTCTTCTGCAGTCTTTCCTTGGACGATCAGTCTCGGGTTTATTTCCCATCTTGTTCCTGATCCTTTGGTTTCTGGTTTCTCGTACCTGATCACGTGATTCTTAGTATGCGCTCTGTTTCTTGTCTTGATATCCTGGACGTAACCGTCTTCATCAGGTTAATCTTTTTCAGTTGCCCATATCAATGAGGCATCTCTCCCCATAAACTGTCCTCTGGTGTTGCACATTGCTATGTGCGACTTACAGTGTACTGTAGGGACATCTATTTCTATAGCCCCAATGATCTTTTATTTTCCCATCTTGTACGGTAGGAGTGCACAGACGAAGCATTTTCCTTCAGCTTGCCTTCTTCCGACTTCCTTCATGTGCTGGATCCAAATGTTGTTTCCTAGGTGTGCTGTGCTATCCAGGTAATCGTTTAGTTCATTGTTCTCTTCATGTGGGCTTCTCTTGATTCTTAGCGTCCTTCTGTAGTTTGCTATAACTATATCTTTAAATGCGTCTGTGCTACTTTTCCATGCTGGGGGTTTCTCAAGCATGCTTGTTGGAGGGGCAGGCTTCATTACCTGCATCACTGTGGTAGGAGGAGGTTTTGCAATTCTCTTCTTCTCCTCTTATATTCTCTTGCAGAGCTCCTTTAACCACCATCTGTTCACCATCTGTCCAACGTGTGGCTGTGTCATGGGCCTGGTACTTGTAGGTACTGATGTGCTTGTTGCTATAGTCCCTG
Organism: Ambystoma mexicanum; assembly: GCF_040938575.1. NCBI lineage: Eukaryota > Metazoa > Chordata > Amphibia > Caudata > Ambystomatidae > Ambystoma > Ambystoma mexicanum. Next base: position 1,422,049,961 of record NC_090922.1, on the reverse strand, counting down.
CGGTTTTATTTTTCAGTTCCTCATGCAGTTTCTTCGCTCTAGCTACAAACGGGAACAAATGGTCTATCAGCATCTGTGTCCTTATAGTGAATTCTCTTGTAGCTGCCCCTGTCTTCTTGAGGGCTTTTGCTATATCTTCCTTAGTTGGTCTTTCACTTAATTATGCTCAGGCTTTTCCACTGCCTTCTGGAACTGGTTGTTTGGTAGGCAGTCTTGTACTTTCCAGTAGCCATTGACACTTGCCCTTTTTCGTGTGCATTCAGTGTGTGGGTGCGTGTAGTGGTCAGTGCTACATTTCCATTCATTCCGCGCTGACCCAGTCACCAGCTTTGCTCTTCATTCGTTACCTCAAGTGTATATGAATCACTGCTAATAACATTCAATTTTAGTTCGTTTACTTTACCATCAGATTTTCTTTGGACACAAATAACTATATAGGGTCTAGGTGCTTTCATGAGTTCATGCATACATTATCTGGTGGGTGCACTGAAATTGGGACGCTTTGTGCACCAATAAAGAATGCAGTTCTGATTGTTAATGACAGAAAAACAATTATAATTACTATGCATATACACAAAATCGATCGGTATGAAAGCTGGCAGCATTTCCTTCCAGGGAAGCGGGGGCGCCACTCTGTTCGTGAGAGAACCAAGTTACTGTTCTGGGCCCCCATCTCAATCATGAGTCAATTGTCAGTGTTTAATAATTTTTACTTACTCTGTTCTTGCTTCTCACAAGTTTCGTATCATAAAGTGTCAAGCGATTTAAAGAGTCCCCCCTCTTGCGGGTGATGATTGTCGCTGGTTATGTGAAACAGTTCTCTTGCTGGACTATGGGAGAAAGATTAGACTAACGTCTTCAATGAGTCACATTCATTATGCATATTCAAAATAGGTAAGTTCCTAGTGCACCCCCCCAATCTGCTTCAGTCCCGAGGACATGCTGGAACCTGTTCAATGCGAAGAAATTAAAAATAGCAATCCTTCGAAATCAAAGCCAGAAAAATAAAAAAATAAAAATAAAACCAAAAAATAGAAACAATGTGATGAAGTTCTCGTCTCTGCTCTTCTTGATCTGTCCCTTGGCGGAAGGATGAATAACTGTGTCTCTTTCTCCTGGATCTGTCCCTCGGCGGAAAGATAAAGAACTGTCTCTCTGTCTCCTCGATCTGTCCCACGGCGGAAAAGTCTCACTGGAATCTCCTCAGATACTCTCTCTGGAAGTTGGACAGCTCCACCGAAGCATGATTCCGTGGAGGAGTGTTCCCATATGCGCAACATTAGCTGGATCTCTGATGAAGGTGATGACGTCAACCCCGGAAGGTCTCCCCACCATTTCTGGAAAGTCAGTGACTAGACGGAACAGGACGTTGTGCGCCAGCCGGCTGTCCTTGGGTGACAGGGACATTGTCCTTCCTTTGCTGGGCTCTGGATCACAAGCCTTTCCTTTGACGTGAACAGTCTCTGCACTTTCATGCTGCTTGGATTGCGACCACGTAGTTTAGCTTGGCCCACAGTTGGTTCAAATGTTCAGTGTTTCTTGGATCTCTAATGTACGTGAGTGTGTCAGTGGTTCTCCCAACGAGTGCTGGGCATTCCTCAATTATGCGAAAGAAAAGTGTATACGTGAGTTCATCTATTATCGCCTGTGGTGGAAGAATTTGTGTCCTTATCACTGTATTCTGGCAGCTCAGTGAAGGCTTCCGCGATGACAGTCAGCAGCTGCCGGATTACTTTCTTGTTAGCAGGATCTTGAATAAAGTCTGTGACACAGGTTACTCTCCCTATAAGGGACGGATATGATATTACCACCAGCTGGAAGCAGGTGAGTACATCCCATGTGAGATTTCTGCTGGTAGATACCATAAATTCTGTAAAACAAAGTCTTGATGTTGGCTGCTTCAGGATACTGTGTTAGCTCTCAGAAAAAAGTCTTGCTTGCAGTCTATCAGAGCCTTGGTTTTCAACAATGCTTAAGTGTGACTTGGTTCGATTGTTAGCATTATCAACTTTGTTGCGGTCTTGGATGTACAATTCTCTTCTTCACCCTGCAACTATGATGCACAGAGTGTCCATATTATTGTCCTTTATCACTTTTTATGCTTAGGGAAATGTCCAGTTAAAAGCCACAATTTTCAAAAAGAGTTCTTTTGTCTTGGCTTTGCTGCTCATGCGTCCTTCTTCCTCACCATGGATCTTGTCTGCACGTGCTGAGGTTCTTCCCTGTTGTCTGTGGTTTCTTCGCGGTGAGGTGCTGTTTGAGGGGTCTCTCCGATATAGGGTTTAATGTCATTTAGGAAAGTCCATGCTCTCCTGCCTTGCAGTTTTACATCTGACAGGGTGCAGTCCTCTACAATGAAAGGGCCATTGAATCTTGGCTCATCCCACCTTTTCCTCGTGTGGTTTCCTACCAACATGACATCACCAGGGAAGATGAGAGGTGCACGCAGACCTTGAACTGTGTCTATTTCAGCACCTCCTGTTGTGTTTTGCGCTGTGCTGCACCCTTTTCTTCACCGCTGCAGTTGGTCTGAAACAATATTAAGGCTTGATGTCATGCAGTTCAAGTACTCTTGCAGTTCGGTTCCTAAGACCTCTCGGTTAGGCTGGGCATCACATCTAGCTCTGTCTCGGGGATAAGGTGGGTCCTCATTCTCCTTTCCGTGACTATCACGTGCGCCGTAAGATGATGGTCGGAGCCTGGTTGGTTCCAAAGTGCATACAATGGCAGTGGTAGACAGTGCAGCAATCCCCTCTTCAGAGTAAGCTTCAACTTGGCTATCCTTTCCTTTATCAAGCCATTGAGCCCCTCACAGATACCATTACCTTCCGGATGATACACCGACGAGAACTTGTGCGTTATACCAAGCAGCAAGCTTATCTGCTCAAAGACTGCATTAACAAAGTGAGCCCCGTTGTCTGACCTCATCACCTCGCACACCCCCATCTAGGGAACACTTCCCTCACCAAGAAATTAGCAGCACAGGTTAAGTCGGGGTGTGTACAGGGACCTGCTTCTATCCATATAGAGAATGGACACACCACCACAATTAAGTACCTGTACCCGTTACACACTTGAATCATGTCGACATAATCGATATGCAAGTGCTGAAAAGGCCCATTAGGCCGGGTAAGGATTCCTCTTATTACTTTTAATGTGTGCCCAGTGGTGAATTGCTGCCAGATTATGCAGTTCACCATAAAAAATGCACCATGCTCCGCTAAATTCAGTAGAAACCAGTCTTCTGTGAGTGTTGCAGCAATGTTTTCTTTTGACATGTGAAATGGGTAATGCAACTGCTCTAATGCTATTTTTAGTAGGGCGACAGGCATTACTGGTTTACCAGTGCTGTCTTGCCGCCACAATTCATCAGAGGGGTTTAAAGAACTCCCCTGACGTTTCCATAGATTAATTTCATCCTGAGGTGCCTCCCCTTGGAGCTCCATCAGTTGGGTCTGCCCCATATTGCTATAAGTCTCTGGTGTGGCTCGTGCTACCATCATACGCTCATGGGTGCGCGTCACTTCTACTTCCATGATTGTTTCACTCTTGGATGCCATACGCTTGGCGTCCGTGTCTGCTGCATGGTTTCCGCGTGACACGAAATCTGTCCCTTTGGTGTGGGCGGCGCAATTCACGACCGATATGCCCACTGGGAGCTATAGTGCCTTTATATGCTTATCCAATAAGGCTGCATGCTGCACTGGTGTGCCGTCCGCTCGGAAGTAGCCCCTCTTTTTCCAGCATGCTAAGCCTGCGTGCACTGTTGACGTCACATAGGCAGAGTCACTGTACACTGTTACCTCCTGGTCTGCATGGTTCTCAATGTCGAGTATCAATGCCAGTAATTCTGCAGCTTGTGCTGAATAATGAGATGGTATTCATGCACTGACGAGTACTCGAAATTCTCCATTTGCCATGTGTTTTACCACAGCCACACCTGTGTATCTTTGTCCGTCCTCTTGGTCAATTCTTGATGAACCGTCAATGAACACGATCTCTCCACTCGCCAGGGCATTTTCCTTTACCCTGGGGATTTCATCATAGAATTCATCATAGTTTGCACAGTCGTGTATAGGTACTCCCTCAATGACTGGCTCAGCTATGAACGTTGCTGGGTTTACTGTTTTACATCGAACTACTTTGATCGATGGGTTAGAGATAATCACTTCATAGGCAGACGCTCTCTGAGATGTCAGTGTGCCTTCTGGTTTCTCTAAAATGGCGAATAATGAGTGCTCGACGTCTAACGTCATGCAGCATCCCATTACAATGGAAGTCGCATTCTCTATGGCGATCGCTGCGGCAGCTGAACTTTGTTCGCATGGGAAATGGCCTCTCATTACTGGGTCCAGGCTCCCACTGTAGTACGCCAGGGGCTTGTACCCCAATGAGGTTCTCTGAGCAAGCACTGCCATCAAAACGCTGCCATCTCTGTGTGAAAACAGGTAGAATTCCTCTGCGTAATTGGGAATCCCGAGAACTGGGGCCCTACAAATCGCCCCCTTGAGTTCTGCAAACCCCTTGTCCTTTGCCTCAGTCCATTCAATCTTTTCCTTTGTCACCTGGGCCTTCTTTAGGGCCAGAAGCAATGGCTTGGTATATCAGCTGCTCTGACATAATTGCACAGGCCTAGGAAGCTCTGCATATGCTTTACCGTGAGCGGCTTAGCGGTGTTCATGATAGCTTCAGCCCTTTCTGGGGTTACCTTTTTTTCCCTCATGTGAGATAAGTTGGCCTATGAACAGCACCTCTTGTTGACAGTATTGTAACATTTCCTTGTCAACCTTATATCCTTTCTCAGCCAATATAGTCAGTATCTGGACAGAGTCGCGCCTGCATTGCTCTTCCGTGGTGCAGCAGATCAGAATGTGATCCACATACTGCAAAACAACACTGTCTACTGCAATTTTGCTTAGGTCCATTTGCAGGACTCTGTTGAAAATGGACGGGGACTCACAATACCCGTGTGGCAATCTCATGCTCTTCAGACGCATTTGTCTGAAGGTGAATGACGTCAGATCTTATGAGTCACGGTGCAACGGGATTGAGAAGAAGGCATTTTTTAAGTCAATCACCGTGAAATATCTTGCCTCAGTGGGTACGTTACATAGGATTGTAGATGGATTGGGGACTAGAGGGAACTCGGTTTCAACAATATCGGTTAATGCTCTTAAATCTTGGATTAAACAACACAACCCTCCCTTCGATTTCTTGACGGGGTAAATCACTGTGTTACATGGTTATTCTGACATCACTAGAATGCCCTGATCCATCATGGGGGAAATTGTCTTCGCGATCCCTTCATCTGCTTCTCTGGACATGGGATATTGTTGCGCTCTTGGTAAAATTGCTCCTAGTTTTAGTTTGATTTTCACTTCTCCTACCCCCTTCAGGAGGCCTACGTCATAAGGTCCAGTAGTCCATACTGAGACAGGCACTTCGGCCATGTCATCATCGAAGTATGCTGGAGGGACCAGCGCCAACAACATTCTCTGTGGCACTTCTCATTTGATCATTTTGACCCAGAATATGAGACTTACTTCCACCCTCGTCTCTTCTAAGTCAGGGTGTTCTTCGAACAAATCGTCATCGGTGACGTCAGTCACGCGATACCCTTCTTCAATGGTGATGATCGCGCACCATTGTCTGCCTTCATCATCATACCCTTCGACCAATGCTACTTTCCCTCGTACTGCTGCAGTATGTATCATTAAGGGGAATACCTGTCCCTCTTCTTCATGCATAGGTATTCTTGGACTGATTAGGAACTCATCAGGGGTTCTCATTGTTCTATTTGCGAGGCCTGGCAACCCCGCCATAAGCACACGCATGCCATATGCGAAGACTTCTGGCTCTAATTGTATAGCCCTCATAGCTATTCGTCCAGAGTATGCTCTGATCATTTCGCATACCGTTGAATAATGCATTCCTGGAGTGGAGCATACTATGCCCTCCTCCGTGAACGAAATAGTCATATTCAACTTTGTCATTAAGTCTCGTCCCAAAATGTTCACTGGTGTCTGACGTGAATATAATAAAGGTACATTGGAGACTGGGAGTGCGTCTGTAAAGTGAACTCGACTATGAGCTCCAGTGAAACTCTGAGTATCTATGGCCTTGCCGGACAAGGAAAACTTGCCTTCTCGTATGCACGAGCGCGTTGCACCCGTGGCAACTAGGAAGGAATATTCTTTACCCCCTATGATGACATTCACCCTAGGTTCCCTGTTAGCGTCTGGTGTCACTGATAGGATAGAACACATTAGGTTTCCCAGTGAGCGGTCCTAGTTCATGTACAAATTTGGTCCACTGTACACCTGTAGATTTTCTCCATTCCCAGGGTTGCCTCCTCATCCGGAGTTTGTACCCTGAGACATTTGCGTTGGTGCTTGCTGGGATTGCCCCTGTGGCAAGTTCCCCATGTTTGGGGGTTGAACCCCCTGTATTGCACCTTGCTGCACGCCTGGCGCTTGCTGCTGTACTGTGTGATTCTGTGCACCACCCTGTTGTGGGAAGGCTGGCTGATTCACCATGCCTATTCCCATTCCTTGGCCATTTGGCCACGTGCCTTGGCTTCTGCACGCGCGCGCTATATGCCTGTCATATTACACAGCCAACATACTGGCGGTGGTCGGTATATCTGTACTTTTGACATATCTGGGCCACCCGTCTGCATGTTTTGGAAGCCTCTTTGGTTACTCTGGAAACCTCCCTGATTACTTTGCCATCCTCTTCCTCTAAATCCCCTTCCCCTCGGGTAAAATCCCATGTTACCCTGGTTGTTCTGCTGTGGTTTAGTCACCTGTTGCACGCTCTGTTCCGCTGAGCTGGTCAGCATGGCTCCTTCAGGAGCATAGTTTGAACGTTTCTTTTGCACCAGCTTTGCTTCCTCACCCTTACAGGTTGCCTCCTTTTTTCGATTCTTTTCTTGCAACAATCTACAGCAATGTGCAATAGTTAACTATATTTCAGCCCAAGCTTTAGCTTCCACCCCTGCCAATTTCTTGAGCTGTTTCTGCACTGGTTCTGGCAACCCTTTTCACAATATATGGTAGAACACCGGGATAGAGTTTGTCCAAGATTTGTGTGTTTCGAATACCCATGCGTCTTGAAAATTCTGGATATAACTCAACTGATCCTCTGACTCTTACATTTTTCGAGTCATTATAGCTCCCATATCGGAAGTGTCTGGGTACAGCACTCGTAGCACTTTCCACACCGCTGCTCTACAATTATTAAATGGCGCTCCGTCATGGGTAGTGTTAATTATGGTTACACCAGGGTACCCAGCTCGTTTCCATACATCGGGCCTCATCACGACTTGGGCGGTAACGGTAACGCTATTAGCGCGGGCGGTATTAGCCCTACCGCCAAACTCCCCGGCGCTAATAGCGCCGGATCACGAGTTTGGCGGTAATGCCAATCCCCATTCCCCATTGAGTCCATTCGGGAATGCCCCATTCCCCATTGGGCTCAATGGGGAAATTCTGGCGCTAATACCGCCGGCGGATTTCCCGCCGGCGGTAATAGCACAAATTTTCGGCGGATTTCCCCCCAGCTCAGAGCTGGGGAGAAATCCGCCGAAGTCCTGCTTTGGCGGACCCTTAAATCCGGCAGTAATAGCGCTACCGCCGGATTTAAGGGTTACCGCCAAAGTCGTGATGAGGCCCTCTGTCTGCTCTCTCACCAAGTATGGCGATCAGGAGGCCCTTAATGTTCCCTATAGCTAATGTGACACACCATGTCATTTTTTCTAACTCGTGTATCCACTTCCCGGCTCCCGATGTCAACATTGGAAGCTTGTTTTACAGGTTCTCTCTGTCGATGTGTGGCCATGGAATATATTGTGGTCTTACTCCCCCCTTTTCTAGCAGCGGGAATTGAAATGCACAGTCTTCCTTCTCTTTCCCCATAGCTCTCCTGTCTATGGCAATGTCCTCAACCTGTCTACATAGGCAGGTGCTGACACCCTCCTCTGACCGTGGGGTGTTCCTTCATATTGGCCAGGCTGCGTGGCAGACTCTGATATCCTAGGTGCAGACACACTGGCGTCTGACCATCGTACCCCTTTGTCCCTTGGGAGCCTCTTTTCGCGCTGCCTACCTTCTTCGTGTGTCTCGTCCTCCGTCTTCCCACCGGAGTTGGACGCTGATTGTTCCCAGTTCACGCAACTCCTTGCATCTTCATCGTTTTTACTAATTTCTAGCCTATCTAGGGACAGTCCCCTGCTCACACTACTTCGGGTGACATCCTCAGTGTCATACAGTTGAATGCTTTCGAAGCGTTCATCTTCACTTCCCCCTTGGGATATTTGTTCCATCCCCATTTCATCGTATATTTTATCAATCGTTTCCCCGATGCTTCTGGTGTCGAAGTCATCATCAATATTCGTCCCACTCGTGCCCGGTACTGAGTCGTACACGGGAAAGGATTCTTCAATGTCTTCCCATTCTACAACAGGATTGGGTTTTTTAACTTCCCGCTCCAAATATTCAAGATCCCGTGCCCTCTGTCTACACTTACGTTCTGTATCCTCGTCGGCTTCCTTGTGCTTCCTCGCTTCTTCTCTAGTCTTATCTTCTTCCCTTCTCCTTTCATTGCTATGTTCCTTTGCCCCTCTAACTTCCTCATCCTCCCGTCTCTTTATTCTCTTTTCACGTACTCGTTGCTCTTCCTCCAACCTTTGCAGGTTCTGCCTGTACTGTTCATAGGCTGCGCATTGTTTGCGACTGATCGGTATTCCTTGCTCTTCGCAATATAGTTGTTCTCGCCTCAGCCTATCCTTCCTTTTTGTCCTCTCGTCCCTTTTTTCCTTATCCTTCTCTTTTTCCTTTCTTTGTGTCTCATCAGACTTCTCTCTCGGTCTCACATCATCACTTCCTTTTCCATCAAGTTTCAACTATATCTGTCCTACCATCCATTTGTCATTTGCGAATGCTATCTCATCAGTTCAGACTTCGCTACCTTTCCATTTCTTTCCCGCTCTCTCTTTAATGTAATGAGAGGTGCACAACTCTGTACCTTGTCCTTCCTTTCATCTTCGTGTCTCTTCTTGTCCCTCGGGACTGCGGAGGTAAGATTAATTTCTTGATCCTTCCCCTTGATCTCGTCACTACTGTACGTAGGTAACTCATATGCTGGATTGCTATACCCCGTGGCTGCCTTGAGCTCTCATAATGGGTAGATCCCTCTGACTTACTTCCCTCGATTTCAGGTTCAGGCGGGGCTGGTGGCGTGGTAGGCGTCTCACCCCTCTCCGTGCATACGTGTAATATCCAGTCTGCAGGTGGTTCTTCCTCCTTCGCCTGTTCGAACATTTTCCACTGTTCTAGAACAGCGAGGCGCTTCTCTAGTTTTTTACCTGTATATGTGGGATGCAGATAAGTCGTCATGTGTTGTAAGACGGCTTTAGATAAGGACCCGTGCTGTGGCCATGGCATAAACATCTTGTGGGCGGTACCCTTAACCCACTCAGTGCTGTATTTCCTAGGCTTTGGTGCATGTTTAGGCAACTGCTTACATACATGAGCAAGTGGCGTGATATCCTCCATGTTCAAATTCAGTTTCCAACAATATTTTCATGCAATTTCAATACTCCCAACAATATGAGCGAGCACCAAATACGCAAGCTCCAATCCAATCTTTTCCCGCCAAAATGTTATGTCATCAATTTATTCAAGAACATCAATCCATGTGCGATTCCCTCTTAGTTACAGAATCGCGTAAATCCCAAACTTCGATTCAAACAATCATGATACACAGTTCTTTACATGTGACATATAACAGAACACATACAACAGACTCTTAACAGACTAGACAGACACCAGCTGGACACAAAAATCTCTGCCTTCTAATCAATACCCCGACATGGTGTTTAAACAAACCCCTTTTTTGACGTCTTTAATCGTCATAGTAAACTAGTTTTTCCCTATTATGTGGGACTATGAGTTCAAGTTTCTTCTGACTGCTATATTAAAGTGCAGGAAATATGGTGAATGCTCTCTCTTCCTCGTGTGTCCTCCCTGGTATCCTTCTGTTTTCCCTCGGGTGTCCTCCCGGTAACCACTTTTTCTCTCGGGTGTCTATCCCGGTAAGCACTTTTTCTCTCGGGTGTCTATCCCGGTAACCACTTTTTCTCTTGGGTGTCTATCCCGGTAACCACGTTTTCTCTCGGTTGTCTATCCCGGTAACCACTTTTTATCTGTTATACTCGAGTCATTATCCCCTTATATATATACCGTCATCTCTACTTGTAACTATTTTGTTTTTCTCCGCCACCCTCCGTTACCTTTCCCTTACTTGTTCTAATGCCTACAAGACATTTGCTTATGTTCTATATCCTCGTCGACATCCTTGCGCTTCCTGAATTTATTGTATCACTCACCGCTCGCATCTTTTCCTCTCTGGAACCTCGGGATCATTGCCCCTCCTTTACCGCCTCCTTCAGCTTTTTCGTCCGATCGGCTGCTCATAGGAATGAGAATGGTTATGCTTTGTATGGCAGGTTCTTTCAGACTCACAGCAGATTTTTGAGTTACACTATCATTGTCCACGGGAAGCTTCTCAGTCTACTCACCCGAATGGCAAAGCACTCGTAATATTGCCGAAGACCTAGAGTTACTTTGTGCCGACGGTCAATAGGTGTCTTAGCATGAATTAATCAATAGTTGATGGTCAAAACCATCCTCACCGCTACCAAGTGTAGAGGAGGGCAGAGCGTCCTCAGACGGGTCCATGTGTCAGAGCTTACCCTCGAGTACCTGTAAGACGAGATAGCTGCACCATGTGAGGAATGGGGGTGCAGGATTCTCTTACTCCAACACAATTCAATAAGGACAACTCAGTAGTTTGGTAAAGGGAAGTCCGTTTAATGACAAGTACAAAAAACAAGAAAACAAATGGAAATCAATGGTGTTGCGATAACCTGTCTCGCTTCAACTCCCCCGAACTTCATTGAACAGCAATAGTTATAAATACATTTTCATCATCAATTATCGTGCAACACTCAAAGTTTGTCATGCAATTCTGTTGGTTGGGAAAGGTAACTTAAGTATAGGTGCTATATCTGTATATGGTAACAGAGTGTGAGGATTGGATAACTCTTATCGGGTGGGCATCTATGTCCATCCCTCTACAACACGCGTTGTATAGATGTCACTACAAGTACGACGTCTCATTGGTTCTACTGGCTATAGGACCCTAGATTATTTGGTCCATTGTGATTGGGTAGGTTACACCCCTAGACATAAATCTCCACTTTAATTAGCAGCATGCAGAACGGACACCCAGGTGCCTTGTTCCCCAAGATTCACCCTGCCTTTCTTCCATCAATCAGTACTTTTAGGGCTATGTGTCAATTAGGTGGCTGAGGATGGCCTCGAAACTGTAGGCTCTTATCAGGAAAAGTTATGGCATCCTTGGTTCTGGGTGACATCAACGTTGGTACGTCTTTGCGTCTGGCTGGTCACGCGTTGGATCACTGTGAATCTGCTTCACTTCCCTTCTTTTCGAGTATTCGATTATCCTTCAGCCTCGCCACCTGCCTGTGCCCCCTTATCTTAACCTTCACAGGGCAGGCTGCTATGCTCTGAAGTTGCCACTCTTCTCCCTTCCTTGGGTTGACCTCGACTTCCCAGGTATGAGCTGTTTCTTACTGAGTTTCAATTCCACTCCTTCCTTCTGAGTTTAGCTGGAATATGAATCTTGGCCTGGTAGGCCCCTTGCAGTCTGGGCATACTTCTGCTTTATGTAAAATAGTCGCACTTGTATGGTGTGCTTTATTGAGGTAGATATATATAGTTGGAGCTTGCCACTCTAGTCTTCTACTAAGCATAGCAAGCAGTACCGTTTTCTCTGCGCCTTGCGTTCCGAGCCTATTTACAGGCATTTGTTAGTTGCATACTTTCATCTCACTCCGAGGTTATGTTTCTTATACATCAGTCTCGTATCGTTTTACAAGTTCATTACATCATTATTCTTTATATTATATCCTTGTGTTTCATCTGTATGTTTGTCGTTTATGTTCCTGTGTCGTCACCACTCACCTTCCATTAAGGTTCTTCTGGTCTCTTCGGGGACAGACGGCAGGTAGTCTTCATTTCGTGTCAGCTGCTGGTACGGCTGTCTAAGCGGGTACCGTGCTGCCCATGGTTGTCTGGTTATAGGCACTTCAACAGGTATTGCTCTTCTGATATGCACTGGACAGAGTCCAAGTGCTTCTCTCTGTTGGTTCATTTGTTCCTCATACGTCACATACTTTGGCGAGTAGGTTCCTGGTACCTCGAAATGGGGGGCTGGGGTGCAGGCCATTGTCTGGGACCTCCTCTACAACATGTTTTCCTTTTGCCTTTCTGTTCCGAGGGTAACCCTCCTTGTTCATGTCTTGGTTCTCCTCCCTCCTTCTGGTCCTGCTTAGGGATGGTATGCCCCATTGGGGCCTTTTTACTCGTATTGTCCTTGTTACCAGCATCTTCCCCTGTTACAACCTCTTTTTCATGTTCACCCGCCCTTCTGCTGTTACCACCTCTTCCTAACTCTTGTAACATCCTTTTTCCTTCGCCATCTTCTCCAAATCTTCACTTTGTCATTTTACTACAGCTTCCAGGCCTTCACCCATCCTTCTGATGATACCACCTCCTCAAGTCTCTTACCGCCTCCTCCTGTTGTTACCAGCTCCTTCAGACTCCCACCACCTCCTCCTAGTACCAGAACCTACTCCATATTTTTATCACATCGTACTGATCTTGCCACCTCTTTCGGTGTCTTAGCACATTCACCTGATGTTAACACTTGGCCTTTGATTTAACCGTGGCTGTTTCAAGCCAAAATTTGAGTTGGCAACTTCCCTGTGACTCTGCTTTTGTCTTTCTCGTAGTATAGGATTTGGGATTATTCTGTAGCACTTTTCTGCAGTGAGTCAAAATTAAAGTGTGGCCCAAGGTTTGTATTCCTTTTTCTGCATTTACTTTTCCTTGAATATTTTAACCTTGTGTTTTTTCTGGAGCATGGTTGTGGTTTCTTCACTCTTGTTCTCTCCTCACCATCCCGGCACCTCACGTTGGGTGTGTCTTTCCTTCATTGACCAATACACAGTGATAAATCTGCCCCTTGGCGCACATTAGGATGTGCAATATGTATGTTTATGTGTTGTGCTGGTCCTCATTTCTTTATAAATATGACAGTAAATGTTTTTCATGAATTAAACATTGCGACATATCTTTCAAATAATTTGTTTTAGTTTTTGCTTCCATTAAATGTGAATCCATATTGGAGCCAATGGTCTTTGTGTTTTGCAGGTTGATCCCACTGTTGAGGTCCAATTATTGAAACTGCCGGGTGGGGAGCCTCTGGTGTGTTGGTTCTTCACACTCAGTAACTGGGGCTGATTGCATTTATACTGTGTTCCTTCCTTCTCCTGGGTTGGTCTTACACTGAGGGCCTGCAACTGTGAGTGTTGATTCAGTGACAGCTGGAATTGGCTAGGCAGTGCTCCTGGGTCTGTTTGTACTCAGGAGGTTGGCTCAAGCCTATAGCTGGCCTGGCTGACATTTTAAGTTTTATTTGACCTGTTCTGATCTTCCCTGAGGCTGCCTGGATTGGGCTGCGGGAAATGCTGTTACCAACAACGTGTATGCTTTCTATATCCCGATTTACTGGTAGCATGTTGCAAGTGGGGTGCATGATACTTTGATTCTGCAGAATACGATTCAATTGCGGGGGAGCCTTGCAGTTGTAATGCTCTTCCCTTGTCAGTTTTACTGCTTTCCTCGCGTGGGTCCCTCTTACCTTTAAACAAAATTGCTATGAGGTGCGGATGAACTGGCAGTATTAGCTGGGGAACACTGGCATTGTAACACTGCTGACAGTCTCAGTTGGGAAACCGAGGGCTTGACACATTGTATCCATTGGATGGGTGTGTTCCGCCATCACTATCATGAACCTTTAAACAAAACTCCTTTATTCTGCTGGGTTCTACCTTAAAGGGAAATACCTCCTTTACATTATTGAGGAAGTGGGTCATTCTAGAGGCTTTTCTACTTGCTTCAGGATTATTATAATAGTTTTGATCAGGGCTTATGTCTCATGGACTAGTTTGCCCTGTAGAACCAGTGGAGTGGGAAAGGACCTGCCACTTGTGACTGGTCTCTAGTGAGGCAATGTGACTGTCCCCTGCCAGAAGTCGGGGACCAGTGCAAGGGGACCTAATGGATCCTCTGCATACCTCCCCTGGTCAGGACATCCCCTGTCTGAGAGTAGCACCCTGCCTTGAGTCAGATTCCTTGTGAGCCCCATATTCATGCATGGGACCTTGTCACAGTAAGTTTAGAAAAAGACATAGCTCTCTAACAAATGTTGCACACGTACTTTTTATTATTGCTATTAATGTATATCAATGAGTTCACATTATGCAGGGTCCCTAATCATTTATAATGAGTAAAAATGTATACAAAACAGAAAAAGTGAAAGACATTTATTGTAACAAAACAAAGTGAAATCTGGCCATGCACACTAATTGACATTATTTACACTTAAATTGAAATATAAAATCAAAACATGTTAAAATTTTAGTGAACACAGACCAAAAATGATATGTTATAATACATCAGTACCATTCTCCCATGTAGAAATTGTGACCAACGTGTTCCGGCTCTTGTATAGTGACATTTGTGAGCCCCAGTCATCTTCAGGGTAACCATCAATTAATTACTGACCTGTAAAAATGTATGAACATAAGGTGTAATGTCAATTTATTACCAATTTCACATAGACTGTAATTATTAAAGGAGCACATAGTATTTTTAGGTGGGACATTGATTTCCAATGTGTATTAAAGTTAACCAACTGTACTTTCAACTAGAAACCAGGGAGAGGACAAAGACAGATGTGTTCTTCAGTGTTGGAGATTGAACGTTCATGTAGGGCAGGCCCTGCTCGTTCAGAATAAGCAGGGATGCCTAATATCACATGAATCAAGACTTGTTGATTAGCGGTCTTGTATAACAAAGCAAATGGCGAGTAGGCGAGTAGGTTCCTGGTACCTCGAAATGGGGGGCTGGGGTGCAGGCCATTGTCTGGGACCTCCTCTACAACATGTTTTCCTTTTGCCTTTCTGTTCCGAGGGTAACCCTCCTTGTTCATGTCTTGGTTCTCCTCCCTCCTTCTGGTCCTGCTTAGGGATGGTATGCCCCATTGGGGCCTTTTTACTCGTATTGTCCTTGTTACCAGCATCTTCCCCTGTTACAACCTCTTTTTCATGTTCACCCGCCCTTCTGCTGTTACCACCTCTTCCTAACTCTTGTAACATCCTTTTTCCTTCGCCATCTTCTCCAAATCTTCACTTTGTCATTTTACTACAGCTTCCAGGCCTTCACCCATCCTTCTGATGATACCACCTCCTCAAGTCTCTTACCGCCTCCTCCTGTTGTTACCAGCTCCTTCAGACTCCCACCACCTCCTCCTAGTACCAGAACCTACTCCATATTTTTATCACATCGTACTGATCTTGCCACCTCTTTCGGTGTCTTAGCACATTCACCTGATGTTAACACTTGGCCTTTGATTTAACCGTGGCTGTTTCAAGCCAAAATTTGAGTTGGCAACTTCCCTGTGACTCTGCTTTTGTCTTTCTCGTAGTATAGGATTTGGGATTATTCTGTAGCACTTTTCTGCAGTGAGTCAAAATTAAAGTGTGGCCCAAGGTTTGTATTCCTTTTTCTGCATTTACTTTTCCTTGAATATTTTAACCTTGTGTTTTTTCTGGAGCATGGTTGTGGTTTCTTCACTCTTGTTCTCTCCTCACCATCCCGGCACCTCACGTTGGGTGTGTCTTTCCTTCATTGACCAATACACAGTGATAAATCTGCCCCGTGGCGCACATTAGGATGTGCAATATGTATGTTTATGTGTTGTGCTGGTCCTCATTTCTTTATAAATATGACAGTAAATGTTTTTCATGAATTAAACATTGCGACATATCTTTCAAATAATTTGTTTTAGTTTTTGCTTCCATTAAATGTGAATCCATATTGGAGCCAATGGTCTTTGTGTTTTGCAGGTTGATCCCACTGTTGAGGTCCAATTATTGAAACTGCCGGGTGGGGAGCCTCTGGTGTGTTGGTTCTTCACACTCAGTAACTGGGGCTGATTGCATTTATACTGTGTTCCTTCCTTCTCCTGGGTTGGTCTTACACTGAGGGCCTGCAACTGTGAGTGTTGATTCAGTGACAGCTGGAATTGGCTAGGCAGTGCTCCTGGGTCTGTTTGTACTCAGGAGGTTGGCTCAAGCCTATAGCTGGCCTGGCTGACATTTTAAGTTTTATTTGACCTGTTCTGATCTTCCCTGAGGCTGCCTGGATTGGGCTGCGGGAAATGCTGTTACCAACAACGTGTATGCTTTCTATATCCCGATTTACTGGTAGCATGTTGCAAGTGGGGTGCATGATACTTTGATTCTGCAGAATACGATTCAATTGCGGGGGAGCCTTGCAGTTGTAATGCTCTTCCCTTGTCAGTTTTACTGCTTTCCTCGCGTGGGTCCCTCTTACCTTTAAACAAAATTGCTATGAGGTGCGGATGAACTGGCAGTATTAGCTGGGGAACACTGGCATTGTAACACTGCTGACAGTCTCAGTTGGGAAACCGAGGGCTTGACACATTGTATCCATTGGATGGGTGTGTTCCGCCATCACTATCATGAACCTTTAAACAAAACTCCTTTATTCTGCTGGGTTCTACCTTAAAGGGAAATACCTCCTTTACATTATTGAGGAAGTGGGTCATTCTAGAGGCTTTTCTACTTGCTTCAGGATTATTATAATAGTTTTGATCAGGGCTTATGTCTCATGGACTAGTTTGCCC
Source organism: Ambystoma mexicanum (assembly GCF_040938575.1). NCBI lineage: Eukaryota > Metazoa > Chordata > Amphibia > Caudata > Ambystomatidae > Ambystoma > Ambystoma mexicanum. Next base: position 1,422,033,101 of record NC_090922.1, on the reverse strand, counting down.
TGTAGAACCAGTGGAGTGGGAAAGGACCTGCCACTTGTGACTGGTCTCTAGTGAGGCAATGTGACTGTCCCCTGCCAGAAGTCGGGGACCAGTGCAAGGGGACCTAATGGATCCTCTGCATACCTCCCCTGGTCAGGACATCCCCTGTCTGAGAGTAGCACCCTGCCTTGAGTCAGATTCCTTGTGAGCCCCATATTCATGCATGGGACCTTGTCACAGTAAGTTTAGAAAAAGATATAGCTCTCTAACAAATGTTGCACACGTACTTTTTATTATTGCTATTAATGTATATCAATGAGTTCACATTATGCAGGGTCCCTAATCATTTATAATGAGTAAAAATGTATACAAAACAGAAAAAGTGAAAGACATTTATTGTAACAAAACAAAGTGAAATCTGGCCATGCACACTAATTGACATTATTTACACTTAAATTGAAATATAAAATCAAAACATGTTAAAATTTTAGTGAACACAGACCAAAAATGATATGTTATAATACATCAGTACCATTCTCCCATGTAGAAATTGTGACCAACGTGTTCCGGCTCTTGTATAGTGACATTTGTGAGCCCCAGTCATCTTCAGGGTAACCATCAATTAATTACTGACCTGTAAAAATGTATGAACATAAGGTGTAATGTCAATTTATTACCAATTTCACATAGACTGTAATTATTAAAGGAGCACATAGTATTTTTAGGTGGGACATTGATTTCCAATGTGTATTAAAGTTAACCAACTGTACTTTCAACTAGAAACCAGGGAGAGGACAAAGACAGATGTGTTCTTCAGTGTTGGAGATTGAACGTTCATGTAGGGCAGGCCCTGCTCGTTCAGAATAAGCAGGGATGCCTAATATCACATGAATCAAGACTTGTTGATTAGCGGTCTTGTATAACAAAGCAAATGCTCACCATTCTGGCATCAACAATGTCCAATACAGGAATGTCAACCTCTATGTAAATCTGCTACTTGACTAGCAAGGGAGGACAGCATCAGATTTTGTGGTGATGTATAGTAGACACAAATATCTGTATGTAACTCGCGAGATGAATATTGCACTTCCCCAGAACCCTCTACTTGTGCATGAAGCTCTGGGTAGAGGGTAGGAGTGGCCAGTCAGCCATTCGGACCTAGGCTGAATGGTCTCTCAGTTAAGATAGGCCGGTTTTGTAGTCAATGAGACCCGTTTTTATTTTTCAACTACGCAGGAGGCATATTGCTCTAAAATGTATGTTGTGCAATGTGTTTAGCTTGCAATTAATAACAGCATTGGCCCTTCATGCACTTTACAATATTAATTACACTTTCTCATTTATATGCATGCAACAACAGCGGGTTGACTGGGACCTACGTCTCAAACGTCAAAGCCTATTGGATATTAACTGTTTATTTTCCTGTTCCCGTGCTGATGGCTGGGCAGGAGAATTGGGATAGGAACAAGACAATAATGGACCTCATTACAAGTTTGGCGGTAGCCATGCCCTAACAATGTCATGGCTACCCCCAAACTCGGGTCCGGCACTGAGTCCCGCGAAAGGGGAATAACTGGGCCATTCCGACCTTTGAAGGCCTAGTAATTTCCCTTGCGACGGACCCGGAGCCGGTACGTCCCCATTCCCATTTGAGCCCCACAGGGCTCAATGGGAAGGGGGAGGATGGTAGCAGTGGTACCGTTCATAACGGTACCGTTGCTACCATCTGATTCTGATCTGATTCTGCACACCTGGTCTGACCAGGTGTGCAGAGCGGCACCCGCGGGCACAACTCCTAATGCGGTGGCATGGTAACAACAGCGCCGGTAGCACTACCGCCGCTGTTATTGCCTTACCACCAGAGACGTAATGAGGCCCAATGTCTAATCCCTGTTGAAATGTGTCTTCTAAATGTTCAGATTTAAGGCCTCATCCTGAGTTGGGCGGTATCCCGGTGGTAATTGCGCTGGGATACTGCTGTGCGCTATTCGGTCTGGCAACTCGGTCTGGCGCCATTTGCACTGGATACCGATTGCGGTGGGCAGGTAAATTCCCATTCCCATTGGGTTCCTTGGGTTTCTTGGGGCTATTAGTGCCGGTGAAATTAGTGCTGCTCTAATAGCGTCAAAAACGGGCAGAAAGCAGAGATGTTTACTTCCAGCAAAAAGCTGGAGTTAAAACTCCAACTTTCCTCCCAACTCGAGATTGGGCGTAGCAATAAATGCGGCAGTAATGGATGAGCCCCTTAGTAGATTACTAACCCGTGGCGGAGGACCGCAACAGCATGTCAGTGATCGCAATGTTGCCTGTGCCAATAAATAAGAGGTGGGGGGTTAGATTTTCAATAATTATACCCCCGCAGGGCACAATCAGGTGGACATGTTTTCGCACACTGTTTACTTATTGCTGGTGCTGAAGAGTGGTACTTTGATGCTTTCAATTAATGGCTTAATGAACCAAAGCTGTCCTGTTCGCAGACGTGGTACTTCCCTGCCAAGACCACTTGAAAGCCTTACTAAAGAGCATAACATGTCTCATATTAGGATTTTGGTTTTAACGGCCTACGGTAGTAATAGTACAGATTCTTAGGACCAGATTTATGAAAGCATTTTTGAATAGTAATGTCCCATTCAAAAATGCTTTGTGAATCACGCATTTGGAGTTAAAAGGTGTGCACGTTTTATGCTTTGCCAGCAAAGTTAAAGGAAAATCATTTGTCTATTTTTCATATGGCGACAGTTAATTTTTTGAAAGGCAAATGTGCATTTTATTAATGTGGGAATGAAAAATTGCGTTACATTTCCATATTTCACTTTAGATATGTTAAATTACTGCGAGTCACTTCCCATTGGGCATGTTAATGAGCCTCCCTGCCCATGTATTTCCTATATCTGTGTTGTGATATTGGTAAACGTTTTCTTTGTGTGTGAATTCCTAGTATTGGTCCTGTGTTCAAGGCTTGAATTGGTGGAATACTAACAGAAGGCGTCATTTAAAATAATGTGTGTATCTCTGCTGTCCTCCTGTTATTCACAATGCACTGCTCAGTCACTGCACCCCCTCTACCAAGATATATCCTCTCTGCCATGGTACTGCTTGGCTACTGCACTTGTCCCACCATTGTTCGGTTCCTGCTCCTCTTTTTATAGATGTTCTTGAGCACCAGCACCTCTCTGCAGTCTATCTGTTCCACCTCAAACATCTCTGGAGCCGGGCACATGTCGGTGGTCAGGCTGGCCTCCTTAGGTATTTTACCATGCCAGGATAAAAAAAAAACATAGTTTGCTTCTATCAAATCAATTAAACAGTTTATGTTTAGCTGTAAAGTCAGGATTCATCAATGTTCCCGGACAGAAAGTGACTCCTGAGACCATAGGAAAGAGCGATGCAAACACTGTGAAATGTCTCATATTGGGATTTTGTTCTGTGTAGAAGAGTTCAATATAGATTTTTTTTCAGGTTTGTGTTGTGTATTTTTTCATTCGGAATGCATAGGTTCATTTGCAGTGACATCACTTCGAAATTAATATGTTAATGTTTGTTTGTTTGTTTGTTTGTTTATTTAATATGGCGTGCAAAACCCGCAACAGAGAGCAGGAAGATAAGGTTACATCAAAGCTTAGTTGCAAGGTAAAGCACAATTGAGTATAAAGCAGAGCGTTACATTTCGTAGAAACTGGTGAGAGGGCATATATACATTTCTGAGGCTTGTGGAATCTGCTTAGATCACATGCTGTGCATAGGCCGACATCTAGTGGAAGCTGCTGAGTATTACATTTTGTTTTTCGAAACTTGAAACTGGTCGTCGACACAGGGCGTGCCAGTAATACTATCCCTAGTGTGACGTCCACTGTACCCATGATCCCTCACGCGTCTAGGACCCTCAGATTGTTTTTTTTCGCCATACTGGTCGAAGCATCCAACGGAGTTCTCTGGCCTTAGCCATATTTTTGCAAAAATACATAATATTTCCCCGTTTTCTACATCCCAACGTCGAGTCACCGAAGTTCGACACTCGACGCCGACCGGAGAAGAAAACAACCGTCGAGAGCTGCACGACGGACTTGGGCCTGGGAAGGGGGTGGTACATACTCAACACTCTATATATATATTAGATACATTTTCTTATATATTCCTACACACACTAGCCCGCTGCCACAGGGTGCGTATGAAGGGTACCCCTTTCCAATTTTGCCCTAAGTGCAACTGCAAGTACCCTTGGGGTGACAGACACACTACCTGTAACCTCTGCTTGCCAAGGGACCACCCCGAGGCAAATTGCAGAGCGTGTAGTCGGTTTAAACCGAAGACTCTAAAGGACCGTTCGATTAAACGTTGGGCCCACCACGCCAGGAAACGAGAGGCCATGGTAGCGGAGGACGCCTTCAGTGATGGCAGCAACGCCATCCAATCAGACGGCGAGGTCAACGTGGCGTCGAGAGACAGCCAAGCGCAGGTCCCCGACGTGGTAAGGTTGTCCGGCAGGGCAGCTATGGGGAACACCCCCGGCGACACAAGCGCTACCCACGACACATCCACTGAGCACTCAAGGTCCAACCGAGATTCGGCGCGCAACTCGAGTTCTCGGAAAGAGGCACGCAGAGAACGGTCCACCGAATCAGTGTCGTTGCCAAGAGTGCCTTGCTCCCTAAAGTAACGGAGTTTCAATCGTCAGGAGACAAAGACGACCTCCATCCCCAGGCCGCACTCCAGGAGTCGGCGTCAGCAGTCCGCAGAACAGCTGCTCACATGCCCTGACCTCCACTCACTAAGGAAAGGGACACCACCCCGAATCTCGACGCCAGACGTCGAAGAGCTCCGAAAAGGTGAAGACACCGGGGAAGCACTCTTCCTGTCACGGGGAGGGGGGAAAACAGCAGAAAAAGCATTCTCAGCCTTTATCTGCACCACAGACACATAAGGACAAGTCACAACCTTTGGAAAAGATAGGCAAGACCGCTGCACAAGGGCATAGGTCCAGTCAGGAAAGGAAACACTCCCAGGAGAGGGTAATCTCCAGTTCTAAAGAATGGTCAAGTGAGGATATAGACAGAGTCATGTCTAGAATGTCATCCCTAGCAGACTTCTATGCCAAGAATCCTCAACACGTCCTCGCCTATACCCCTGATGGGGCAACCCCCTCAGGGTCTAAGGACTCGCAACACCCAGGTAAAAAACCTTGAGTTGAGGTGCCAACGCAAAGTAGGTCTTTCGACCCTTACCACGTTCAGCCATACTCTCTATATGATGAGGATCCATCTTTTAACGAGGATCTAGAATTGGCCATGTTGGACGTCCATACTGGAATGGATTACTATGGGGATGACGAGGCCCAAGAGGAGGATGAAGATGACGCACAAGTCTACAGAGTAGACTCCCAAGTAGACCAGGAACCTCCGGTTACCGACTCTCCTGTCGACAACCAACCTCTCTTAAATTAGGTTTTATCTAGAGCGGCTGAACACTTCCGCATAGATACGCAGGGAGCACAGGAGGAGAGGGACTTTGCCGAAGAACTAGTCAGAGAGAAGAGACCTGTTGCCCAGGCCATCCCTATTCTCAAGTCAATACAAAGGAGAATAGACCCTTCCCTTCTCAATTCCAATCTCACCAGGGCAGTAAACCCCAGGATTGAAAAACTGTTCAGGGCAGCTCAATCAGACCCACTCTACATAAGGGGGGAGCTGAAGCCGGACTACCTGGTAGTGACTAATACCCGGAAGAGGGCGGGAACACCCTTATCATCTTCTGAAGCTCCCCCCGAATAGGAGAGAAAGAAGATCTGGCCTATAGTTTGGGAAGTATAGGTAGCCTCCACTTCCGCCTACCAGCCAAGGATTGCCAACTCCACCACCCTACTGGCGAGTTACAACTGCCATCAGTGGGAAGAAGTTGCGGTACTCATTGACTCCGCCCCGGAACCTTTAAAGAGCTAGTTGGCGCAGGTTGCTTCGGAGGGAAGAGCCGTGTCCGGTTGCATCCTTAAAGCAACCTTTGATGCTGTGGATAACGCCGGTAGACTGACAGCAGAGAGTACTGTTATCAAAAGACATGCTTGGTTACGACAATCTGGGTTTAAACCCGAGACACAAGCATCTCTAATAGACAAACCGGTGGAGCACAATCTACTGTTTGGTAAGGCGGTAGAGGACGCTTTAAAAAATGCGAAAGATGAATACGAGACTCGCAAATCCCTGGGCCAGTTAACTAACAAACCCCCCAATCAAAGAGGGAATGGCAATTTTTGTTGCCCACGCGGCCAAAACTCACAAAGAGGCTCCAACCCATCCCCAGGGGCAGGGTACACCATGGAATAACAACAACCAGCAGTCTACCCAAGGTTATGGCAGGGGTAACAAGAGGGGACGTGGTAAGGGTAGAGGCAGCCCCAATAGAGGCGGCGGCACGCCTCCAGCAAAACAGTGACGTTCCGTTCAGGGTCCCTTCTCATGCATCCCCAGTAGGGGGACGCATTACCAACTTCACCCAAGCTTGGGAAGGGATCACATCAGACAGATGGGTGCTGTCCACAGTGTCCGCAGGATACTGCATAGAACTGTTAGAGCGTCCCCAAATCACCCTCCAAGTCAAAAAGTACATTAATTAGACCACCAGAAGCTCCTCCTCGAAGAGATCGCCAATCTTCTAGCAATGGATGCAATAGAATTCGTCCCGGGACACCAGGTAAACAAGGGTATTTATTCAACTTACTTCCTTGTGCCAAAAAAAGATTTGACAATGCGCCCAGTATTGGATTTATGGCCTGCAAACAAGTATGCCAAGCAAAAGTTTTGCATGACTACTCTCCAAGAGGTAATCCCCCTCCTAAAAAAGGGGGATTACATGGCAACATTGGACATGAAAGATGCCTATTTTCATATTTCCATGTTCCCAGCGCACATAAGATTCTTGCGCTTCAAGGTGGACAGTCAGCACTACCAGTTCAAGGTACTGCCCTTCGGTATAGCCTCAGCTCCAAGCGTTTTCACCAAGGTACTGGCAGTGGCGGCGGCACACCTACACAGGGAGGCAATCCCAGTGTACCCTTATCTGGACGACTGGCTCATCACGGGGGAGACCCCAGTAATTTGCAGATCAAATATTCAAAGAACTATCGACCTCCTCTTCCAATTGGGATTCTCCATAAACGAGAAAAAGTCAAGTCTGGTGCCAAGCACCTGAAACAGTTCCTAGGAGCTGTCCTAAACACACAGGATGGGTTGGCCTTTCCATCAGAGGAAAGAATTCAGAATCTAATGCTGCAAATTCCGCTATACAGGCCGGTCACCAGATAACGGTACGCAAAGCGATGCGTTTACTCGGCATGATGGCATCATGTATTTACCTGGTCCCCCACGCGTGGCTGTACATGCGTCCCATGCAAGAATGGTTGGCGAAACAGTGGTCTCAGGCAAGTGATCAGTGGGACGATCTAGTGGTCATTTCGTCAACACTTGTACGAAGTCTTCAGTGGTGGACAAGAGAAAACCTGTCAAAGGGGAAACTCTTTTACGATCCCAGGTTACAGGCTGTATTCACAACAGACGCATCCCTGTCAGGGTGGGGAGCACACCTTCTCCACCACAAAGCTCAGGGTCTCTGGTCTCACTCAGTGGCCAAGAATCACATCAATCTGCTAGAACTTCTGACAGTATTCAGAGCTTTTCAAGCGTTCGAGCCCTACCTGTTAATGTTAAACCTGTCAGTGCAGATCCCGACAGACAGCACAACAGCAATGTTTTACCTGAACAAGCAAGGAGGGACTCGTTCGCCAAATCTGTCCAAGCCTGCCCAGAACATTTGGATATGGGCACTCAGACGGAACATCTACCTGTCATCTCAACATGTTCCAGTGGATCTCAATTCTCTGGCGGACGCTTTGACCAGGGATCCCCTCCCACAACAACACGAATGGTGTCTACACAGAGAAATCGTAGAAGATCTCTTCTCTCAGTGGGGTTTCCCCACTATAGACCTATTCGCCACACGCGAAAACAGACAGTGCCCAGGATTCGCATCCAGGTTCCCCCAACCAGACTCCCAGGGGAACGCCCTGTGGATGAACTGGTCAGGGATGCTTGCGTACGCTTTTCCACCAACCCCCCTCATCAGGAAGGTGGTCAACAAGATGCACAGGAAATCAATGACGCTCGTCCTAGCTGCACCCATGTGGGCGAGGCAACCGTAGTTCCCACACTTACGCAGACTAGCGGTGTGCAAACCAATCAAGCTCCCGTGCTGGTACAACCTACTGTCCCAGCACCAAGGTCAGACAGTACATCCTCAACCCAACTCAATGAACCTGGCAGCATGGCTCCTGGGGTCATAGAGTTTGGACATCTCAATTTACCTCAGAGATGTATGGACATCCTAAAAGAATCTAGGAAGCCAAACACGAGGTATTCCTACTTTGACAAATGGAAGAGATTTGTTATCTGGTGCCAAAAAAAGCAAATCAACCCAGTTGATTGCACTCCTTCCACTAAAGTCACCTACATGCTCCACCTGCTGGATGCAGGGTTGGTATTTAATTCACTGAAGGTACACCTGGCAGCTCTGTCAGCGTACACCACCTTGCATAACAAAGTATCGTGGTGGAAAGTACCAGTGGTTAAAGCCTTCATGGAAGGAGTAAAGAGACTTCACCCTCCAATTTCTAACCCACCACCAGGGTGGGACCTTAATGTGGTGCTTGCTAAACTCATGGGCCCTCCTTTCGAGCCCATGCATAAGAGCAGTCTCAAACACCTGACATATAAAACTGCCTTCTTGGTAGCCATTACGTCTATAAGAAGGGTCAGTGAAATTCAGGCTCTGTCAGTGCAGGACCCTTTCTTTACTGTCCATAAAGATAAACTGGTTTAACGAACACACCCTAGGTTCTCACCTAAGTTTATTTCCAAATTCCACGTGAACCAGTCCATCGAGCTTCCGGCTTTCTTCCAAGACCCACAAAGCTCGGCTGAGGTGAAACTACACACCCTAGATGTGCGTAGGGCAGTCCTATACTATGTAAACCAGACTGCTGAGGAAAACAGACCAACTGTTTGTCTCCGTAGCTACAGGCAAAGAGGGAGATTGCGTCTCTAAAGGTGCAATCTCTAAGTGGATTATAAACTGTATCCAGCTGTGTTACTGCCTTTCTGAAAAATCTCTGCTTTCACGCCAAGAGCCCACTCTACAAGAGGCATTGGGGCCACTCTGGCTTTTATTGCAAATGTACCCCTTGACACCATTTGCAAAGCAGCTACCTGGAGCTCTATTCACACTTTTACTCAGCACTACTGCATTGACACCCATTCCAAGACAGATACTCAAGTGGGACAAGCAGTTCTAAGACATTTATTTGCTCATGACCCTTCTCACATCCCACCTCCTTCTTCTAACACTGCTCGCTAATCTATGCACAGCATGTGATCTAAGCAGATTCCACAAGCCTCAGAAGGGATACATTACTCACCGTAATCGTATTTCTGATGCTTGTATCTGCTTAGATTCACATGCAACCCGCCCTTCCTCCCCTCTGAGAGAAGGCTCATGGATGCTTGTAGTCTTATCTTTCTATCTAGCTGCTTGGATGATCTGTACTCACACTACTCCTCATGCTATCTCGTCAGAAAAAATACAATCTGAGGGTCCTAGATGCGTGAGGGATCACGGGTACAGTGGACGTCACACTAGGGATAGTATTACTGGCACGCCCTGTGTCGATGCTCATTTTCGAGTTTCAAATAACAAAATGTAATACTCTTCAGCTTCCACTAGATGTCGGCCTATGCACAGCATGTGAATCTAAGCAGATACAAGCACCAGAAATACGATTATGGTGAGTAATCTAGCCCATATACATATAGTAAATTAAATTTCGGCAGGTCAGTTGAGGAAAGTACATATATACAGTCAGGTTGGCTATGGTCTGTTAGTGAGCAGGGCACAGTTCAGTCATGGGGATCATTGGATCATAACCAGGTGAGAGTGTTTCGCCTGAAGCTGTAGTAGGATTGGTCTGTTCTGATGTTGAGTGGGAGAGCATTCCAATGTTGGGCTGCCATGACAGGGAAGCTGCTGCCGCCCGTTTTCTTTTGTTTGAATTTGGGTATCTGTAGGCAGTAAGAGTTAATCATTCTGGTGGGGTGGGTGGAAGTTCTTTTGACTATTCTGGTTGCGAGATAGGGGGGGGCTGCGTCATCTAAGAATTTGTAGGTGAGTGATGCTGTTTTGAGTGAGATGCGGTCACAGATTTTGAGCCATTTGTGTTCTCTTTTTTTGTTAGATATGTGTTCCTTGGAGGGTAGGTTAAGGGTTGTTCTGAGGGCGACGGTTTGCAATGTTTGAAGGTTGTCGGTTATGTATTTGTTGGCTCCTAGTTACATGGCATTACAATAGTCAAGTCTGGAACGTATTACGGCATTGACGATGATGATGCAGTTAGCTTGGGAAAGGAATGCTATACTTGCCCTAATAAGCTTGCACGTATAGGCGGTAGAGGATGCTAGTGAGTTTACTTGTTTTTTTAGTGACAAGGCTGAGTCAAGGTGAAAGCCTAGAGTTTTCACTGTTTTGGCAACTGTGATGGTGTTGCCATCAATGTTGAATGCCTTGTAGTTGGAACTGAGTTTTTTTAGGTTGGAGTTGGAGCCGAGGAGTAGGATTTCGGTTTTACCATCATTCAGGCATAGACCGTGTGTGGCCATCCATGCCTGAATGATGAGGTATATTTTGTTTACCAAGGCCATATCTGAGTTGAAGTTGCCTGAAAGGGTTATGAGAATCTGGGTGTCATCTGCGTAATTAGACTATGTGACATCCAGTCTGTCCAATTATCAACTAGGGGCTTGGTAAATATGTTGTAGAGGGTTGGGGAGACGCAGGAGCCCTGGGGTACACCGCAGGTTATTTTGATGGGGTCTGCTGAGACTAGTGAGGAGAAGACTCTCATAGTTCGGTTGTCCAAAAATAATTGGATCCAGGCTATGGCCTCTTTCGGAAAATGGGAAGCCAAGGCCAGGTGTTCGCACTGACTGTGTGATCTACCAAGTCGAAGGCCGCCGACAGATCGAGGAGGAGTAGCAGGGCAGTGTTTATTTTGTCGTTATCTCATTGATCTGGGTTTTAAGATCAATTAAGGCTGTCTCAGTAACATGCTGTGGTCTGAATCCAGATTGGCGGGCACCTAGGAGTTTGTGAGTTTCTAGATATTGCTGGATTTGTAGGTATGCTACTCTGTCTATTATCTTTAACAGGAATGGCAATGGGCCTGTAATTAGTGGGAATAGCGGGGTCTAGGGTTTGCTTCTTGAGGAGAGGCAGAACCCAGGATTCTTTGAGATTGCTTGGTATGGTGTTGGAGGAGAAGGATGCGTTGATCAGTTTTGTTATAAAGGGAGCTAAGTCCCTGGCAGCATCCTTGATTATCTGGTTTGAGTGAAGTGATAATCAATGGTTTGAGTGAAGCGATAACACTTTCTGTTTCTAGAATGGAGATTTTAGCGAATCTGAAGAGATTTGGGCCTGATGGGTTAGTTATTTTGGCATGATTGCTAGGAGGTGATTCATTGGTGGTAAGGGAGTCTGTTTTTAGAGCAATTTTAGTTGGGAGAGTTTTGATTTTGTTAGTTAGGGCGTTTTGGACACTACTGCACCATTGTTTGTCTTTAGTTATGTTATCTGGTGGGAGCCTAGGGGATTCCATTTCCCTCAGGATAGCAAATAGTTCCCTGGTGTTGGAGCTGGATTTTTCGATTCTTTCATGAAATAGATTCTTTTTTGTGAGTAAGATTTATTTTCTGTAGTTATTTGAGAAAAGTTTAAGTTGTAGTTTGTTCTCTTCTGTGGGGGTATTGCGCCATTGAGTTTCTAGTTTCCTTTTACGCATTCTTAGTTCTTTCAAATGGGGGTTGAACCAGGCGTTCAGGTGAGCTTGTTGTTTGCTTTTTTGCAATTCTAGAGGGGCAATGATGTCTAGTCCTTTCTTCATAGCATTGTTATAGCTTTCTACTAGGCACTCTGGATTTAGGTTGTCGGGGAGAGCATTAAGGGTTGGCAGCAATAGTGGTAGGAGGTTGTCAGGCTTGATATTTTCTTTTGCTCTAGTGGTCAGTGGTGGTACCATGATTTTTTCTTTACTGACTTCTTTATTGAGTGATAATATGAAGTCAATGAGGTAGTGGTCTGTCCAGTGTTAAGGAGTGTTTTTGGTGATGGTGGCATCGCAGTTCAAGGTGGCGATCCAGTCCAAGGTCTTACCTTTATTATGGGTGGGGGTAAACACTTTTTGGATTAGGCCGTGTTCAGCTAGCATGTTGGCTATAGCTTGTGCTGGTTTGTCATCAGGGTCGTTCAGACCAAGATTCTGGTCGCCTAGTAATAGTATTTGAGAGATTTTTTTTGTATTGTTGGCTAGGAGGCTGGATAAGTCTGCCTCGAATGAGCCAATGGGAAAATGTGGCCTATAAATTAGGTAAATGGTCAAGGTACGGCAGTTGGAGATAGGTAACTTGGCTGTGAGGAGCTCGCAAGATTTGAGGGGTGATTGAGCGAATGGTCTTAGCTCAAGGTTAGTCTTTGCTATGATGGCTAGACCGCCTCCTCTGTTATTGGGTCTGTCCATTCTGATTATTTGATAGTTTTCAGGGATCGCTATTGAAAGTGCTGGGCCTGCTGCTTCGTGCAGCCATGATTCGGTGATTGCCAGGAGGTCGAGGTTGTTGGTGGATAAGGTGTCTGCTATTTCCGTGGCATGGGCTACTAGGGATCTAGGGTTGATCAAGGCTCCGGATAGTATAGTTGTGTTGGGTCTGTCCTGGATTGTTATAGGGGTGAGTTTAGGTTGGGTGGAGTTAAAGTGTGTGGTTAGGTTGGGGCATAATTTAGGGTGTCGTGAGGTGAGGTGGGGTGAGGGTCTCAGGAGAGGATTGATTTGAGGGATCTTGTTGTGGCAGATGGGCTCAGGGAGATGGGGTAACCTGGCTCGAAGCCTAAGATTTATTTCTGTGGTCGGACAGGGTGCATTTTCTGCTGGGTGCATGGTTAATGCAGCAATAGAAATGGAGAGGTATAATAAGGGTATAAGGAGGTACAGTAGGGTGGCCGTCTGACTTTTGCTGAGGCACATTGTACAGTTTTGAAATGGGCTGAATGTGGAGGATAGATTCCTATAGAGGTCACTAGGTGGCTAGCAATGGGCGTTTCGGGGTCTGGGCAGAGTGAGTTTTCATAATGGCCAAGGATGGCAGGCAGTTTCAAGTGCCTAATGAATGGTATCACAAATTACATTTGGTAGAGACATAGAGACAGTAGATACATAGCAATTCCACAGGGGCATCATAATACAGTGCAGTGCTAGTGTATGGCTAGTATTTATCGCATTGAGCATGTGACGTTGCTGAGCGAGTGCATGGGTAGCAGGTCATGAGTACAGTGTTTACAGTTGTGGCATAGTAAAATAACTGGTTGGGCATGATCTAATACATCACTCAACTGTTAGGCAGGTATAGGCTAGATGCAGTGTTCAAGTAATGGGTAGATAAAAGGCTAGTGTAACATCAGATGGATAGTCAGATATATACTAGCTACAACATTCAAGTGATTAAGGCAAATCAGGGCTAGTCCAGCATCAATGTAGAGGGCAAGCATATACTAGATACGACATTCAAGTGATGAGTCAAATCAGGGCTAGTCCAGCATCAATGTAGCGGGCAAGCATATACTAGAGATGACATTCAAGTGATGAGGCAAATCAGGGCTAGTCCAGCATCAATGTAGCGGGCAAGCATATACTAGATACGACATTGAAGTGATGAGGCAAATCAGGGCTAGTCCAGCATCAATGTAGCGGGCAAGCATATACTAGATACAACATTCAAGTGATGAGGCAAATCAGGGCTAGTTCAGCATCAATGTAGCGGGCAAGCATATACTACATACGACATTCAAGTGATAAGGCAGGGAGGGGATGATGCAGCATTAAAGGGGCAAGGCATGTGTGTGCCAGGGCTTGCGAGGGCTAGATACAGTATTCAGTTGTCATGGTAGATAACGTTGAAAGCAGCATTCAGGATGCAGGTAGGCTGGCAGCTCAAATCAATAATGGCAATGGTCTAGGCTTTAGAAGTTACCGTATGGGCAGGAACAAACATTACATGTGTTGCTCGGCAGGTCACGAATACGTAATAGTGCAGTTGAGGACAGTATCCCATAGTAATCAGTATGTTTATAGAGCATGTGCTAGTGGCAGCTCGAGGCAGAATCTCATTAGCAGTGTCGCGGCAGCCAGGAGGGATACATGTTGGCCGCAGTAGGCTGCAGATTTGAGGTGCCTTAATGCTAGCATAAATGGTGTGTGGCAGGCACGGCAAAGTGGAAGTTTCTTGTAGGTAGGTGGTGATCAGAGAGGGATCAGAGGACACAGTACCTTATGCTGATGTTGTCCGGAGGTAGCAAGGCTTTGGTGTGCAGAGGTCCTGGCAGGAGGCAGAGTCAGGCATAGACAGGGTTAGACAGGTGGTCTTGGTGGTCGGGGCCTTAGTGGGAGAAGCCGGCTTCTCCGGCCGGCGAATCACTGTTGGGCTAAGAGCCTGATGGTAGCCTATCGGCAGCAGGATGCTGGTAGCAGGGTAGGTAGGCAGGGTCAAAATTCAAATGAGGAATGCGGCCATTTTAAGAGGGGGTGAAACCTCGTGGGTGAAGATTTTTCGGAATGGAAAAAAAGAGATTTACACGTTCTGGATGTGAATTTGCAAATTCACACGATGCAGTGTAGCAGTCGCGGCGTCCGTGTGCAAAACTGCGGGTGCGGGTGGATGAAAGTAGCAAGTGGGGGGATGTTGCCAAAAGTTCCCCCGCTTTAATTTTTAGGACTTGTGCCCTGCCGATTGTGAACAAGGCTGGCACTATGCAATGGTAGAACTCTGGTTGCATCTCAGAACTGATAATCGTTTTTGTGAAAGCACGGTCACCACACAACCCATCAATGTTTCCTTGGAATAGGGTCCTCAATGTGGGGTGAAAATACAGCCCCAGCGTGACAGAGATTGAGAGGCCATGATCGGCCCCTATTGTGAGAGAGAAGCTGGCTGATGTTGGGATCCATTAGAAAATGCAGACTAGTTCCAAACTTTGACTTCCGACAAAAGGCCTACAGAAGGAACAAAAATGGGCCACCCTCAATTTTGTCAACATGGAAAGGCACTCAGCTGAGGAGATTGTGACTCAGAATTGTAATAGTGCGGACTGAGTCCAATGGATTCTAAAACAACAGGTGGTGGTGCAGATGCTGACTTTGTGTACATTGGGAAAAGCACTTTTTGACAGATACAGAAATTTAGCAGCATACATGGGAAAAGATACATTGAAATACTATACATTTGAAAAATTCAAAGGAAGAACTTTGCTTTAAATTTAAAAAGTGAAGCCAAGTGTTATATTTCGGAGAAAGATACTTCCTTTCCACAAATAAACTGACATTTAAATGGAAAGGCCTACTTATTGGAGAAGTGAACAAACATTTCTATGTGGCCTATGTATGAAGAATAACAAAAGTGAACTTAGATCTGTTTAAATATTGTATTGTAGTTATAAACAGCACGACCAGATGCGATATGAAAATGTCATGCTGTAAACATCTTTCAATTTAAAATGCTATCCTGTTAGAATTGTGTATGTAGGTTGTTTTCCCCACTGAACTGAAACTTTGACCTTAAGTCCTTTGGTTGGGCCCACCAGGAAAAGCAGGCATGGTGTTCAGTTAAATGCTAAGGATAACAGGGAATTAGATTAGAATTGTGGAGGGGTAGATACGCCACCAGCAGAAATGACCTTTAAGGTCAAGCCTCCCCATTAACTGTGCATTAGTGGCCAACAGAAATGAACTTTTTAGGACTGACTCAATCTCAAGAAATGGCCTGCAGACCCACTAATGGATTTTCAACCCTGTAAAGAAAACAAGGCACTGCTGATAAACAGATGTTTGTGTCATGAAACATAAGTGAAATGAAACTTAAGAAGAGGTGGGGACTATTTTGAAATGGAGGGACACATGTGAAGCATTGGCTGATTAACATAGGATTACATTTTCCTTAACAAAGCGGGCATCATGTGTCCCTGTGAGCTCATCCCAGACTCATGTTAAAGTGAATAAGTAGCCAGTCGGTACAGTGCAAATATGATGTGTGATGTATGCAATGTGAGTTATGATGAAAATTATGATTCCAGCCTTCTCATAATTCCGAGAAAATGGAAATTTGATGTGGTGCTACGGTGGGAAATTAATATTTGAATTAACTATTTTAATTCAGCAGCAAATCCAGAAAACGGGTGTGCTGAAATAAGATTAGTATTATCGGACTCTCCATTAAATATAGAACTCAAATATATATTTGTGCCTGCAGTTATCTGAAAAATTAGGGTAGCTGCAATGTTTTATTTTTAGGGACACTAAAAGTTAAACCCACTTGTCATTTTGGGATGATGAATCTTTCTCCTCCCTCAGCCTCCATCATCCACACCTCCTAAATCCTATCAGCAGTCAGTAGGCATATTGGGGGCAGGCGGGGGGAGAGAGCAAGCCAATCCGTATCATGCAAATTATGATAATAATGGAATGTCACCATCCCAGTAAGAGATCAGTTTTCAATCTGAGAGGGTCTTTTGGCTTGACATTTCCACTCTATTCCTGCAAGTAGTCTACTTCTGGCCTCTTGTGAGGACTTACTAGCAGAGAGACAAGCAGAGCTTCCATACACATTGCATGGGAGACAGAGACTGGGAAATCTAGAAGCTAGCTGGGCCTGCCATAGGAGGAGCCGAGGAAGACTTGGTGCTGGAGAATATCCTTGACCAAAGGCTTTGATCTGTGATCTGTGCTGTCCTGAAAGGAGCCCTGCTGTTTCCCTGGCTGCCTCATGACTAAGGCCTCCCATGTAAGTAGATTACTCCAAATGCCAAAATAAATGGGGGGAATGTTCCAGCCTTAATCTCCATCTTGCATAGAAGCTAAGTGGGTGAAACTGGGGAGACCATTGGCACATTTTATTTAACATACCTCAAATGAATCCCCCCATAGAAAACCAACCTATCCATTTAAATTGAATTGTGTTGAGAACTGCCTGCTTCAATCGTTTCCATTAAATTGTCGGGAGGGGTGAAACTGTGCAGACGCTTATCTCATTGAATTAAAGTTAAACCAATTAATTCCCATATAGAAAATCACAGGATGAGTGTTGTTAGAGTTCGAAACTAACAAGGTTCATGCCTGGTGTGTTAAAGCCGGTATAGACAATAAGTATGTGGGTGACTATTTTTCTGAAACCCCGACTTGTGTACAGAAGTGGGGTGTCCATACTCCCAAAATAAGTAACCCTAAACTCTGCCTTTCAAGTGAATGTATAGTGTGCAAAACAACATTTGCCATTTATTCACTTGTATCCCAAATCAGAATCCCCAAACCTTGCCTTTCAAATGAAAAGCCAAAAACGTTTTTCCCACTGCCTTTCCCAAACCTTACCTTTCAAATAAAAAGCCCAAAACCCATTGAGTTTCTTTTTCCAAACTTTGCCTTTCAAATAAAAAGCCCAAAACAATGTTCCCATTGAGTTCCTTTCCCAAACATTGCCTTTCAAACAAAAAGCCCAACACGATTGTGCCATTGTGTTTATTTCCCCAAACCCTGCCTTTCTGATAAAAAGTCAAAACGATGTTCCTACTGTGTTCCTACTCCCTGTACCTTGCCTTCAAATTAAGAGGTCATATATAAATGATGCCTAGAGGTGCTGGGCGATGCTAGGAGAAAATAGCTTGATAACAGAATAAAACAATCACAGTGTGAGTTATATTGTTTTGTGGGTTCAATTGCCAGAAATGTAACTTAAAATGATGACTGCCCATCTCTAAATATTATCTGTGTGTTGTAGTATCTGAAGGTCCATTAGAAATATATGTCATTCAATTGGTGCAAGTCATTTGAAATTGTGATATTGTGTAGTGTCACAGCGTTGGTGGCTGATGTCTTGGTGGTGGTCCTATTATTCTTTGTCAAACCTTAAATAAATATATTTTCCTGCTATACACTGTCCGGGTTCCTAGCTCATTGGTTATAAAGAGGGTATTTGCTGTGTGGTACGACATAGGTTGGAGGCCTCACTGAATTTGAATCCACAAAGCGCTTAGTTGTGCGCTACCTGGCTTGCAGGCGAAAGGAACGCCGCCAGTTGAGGGTGACCGCCCAATAAATCATGACACCAAGCTTATATCTCCATCCACACTTGAACCATTGTACCTCGGCCTATTCACTGCGCCCGCTGAAAGAGATACATGGAGATAGATACACAGCAACATTCCCCAACACACAGGCAGTGCTCTTGCGAGGTCATTAATAACACACGTTAAAAGACACTGTTCCAACTGGGGGAATCACTGACTGCCCTTCTGCAAGTGCCAGGATAAAGTGAAAAAGGGCTTTAATAAGGTATTGTCCCGAAGTGGCATGTTGAAGTTTCATAAAAGTGAAGGGGAATTTAGTAGAGCCGTTCTGATGTGACGTGGGTTCAAGTAGCAGAAACATGATATAGGATTTACAGGGCATTTAATTCATGTGGCTCAGGTTCAAGCCTCACTGCTGGAATAGGACCATAGACAAGAGAGTGATGAAAGTGATTGGGCATTCACACACCACCATTCAATTATAGTAATCATAGTTTGTATTCTTATCTAGCACTTACTATGTAAAAAAGATATTATCAAACTATTTTATCCGAGTTAATTTATCGATTCGGAAAGATGAAAGGCTATAATCCGCCCTGCTGTAGTATTCCAAACTTCGAAGGTAGGCTTGCCTCGCATTTTAGACTAGCACTTTACATGTGAGCTAAGCACGCACACAGACCATGGAAGCCTACGTTTATAGTTGTAGACTGATGATATTGAGTGTTTACAAGCTTGGGATCCATTGTGGGCCACAAACCTTAAAGTGATGTGGCATTTATGACGTGCTACACTGCAGTGGTGCGGAGCCAATTCGCTATGAGGATCAAGCCCAACAATTATTTCCACATGTGGGGCTCATCGCTTGGAATGAGGAGGTTCTGGATGATGTTGACTGTCCGTGACAAAAAATAAATAGTGCTTAGTAGTGCAAGCACCTGCTTTCATAGATGTCCAGAAACCCATGGAGAATATGTCTGATCCTGTCTTGCCTGTAACCCTTGGGAGGAAACCAAGTTATCATGACCCTCGTCTGTTCTATAAGATTACTCAATGTTACACATTCAACGAATCAATAATATTTAGGAATAGAGCAAACAAAAAGGCCTCATGTTATCGTGTGTAGCTAATTCTCTGTCCTGCCCTGTTCAGGCCATTTTGTTTTTTGGCATTGCTTTCTAAATGGCCGTTGTTATTGCTGCTTCGGGGGTGCAGTAAGGGGGCATTCACCACTAATGGTGACTTCCCTCTGCAGTAGATGTCCTGGAATGTGTCACCACCCACTTATCATTCATTGCCCACCTATAGGAGAGCATGGGTAAGGTGCTTTGCCACCTGAAAGGGAGGCAGATGCCCCAAAGTGGATTTCAAATGGTGAAATGAGAGTGGGTGGTGTGTGGTTAGAGGCATAGTGATGGCTGGGATGGCTGGGGATGAGCAGAGGGTTGCAGATGCCAATAGGCGAGGAAGCAGCTGTTCCACTTGGTCCTATCAAGAAAATAAATCAGACAATATGAACAATTGTGTTCCCTAAGTGCATACACCAGCCCGTTTCTCTGAGAAACACACACACACAAACACTAGCGCACATTTCTGTTTTCCTATGCATTCTGAGACTTGCAGTCTTGCATTTATAACAGTAAAACACAAAAGCACTATTATTAATATTCAAATGATAGAAATGGTACTGGATGGGACTTCATATATTTAAAATAAATATGTGTAGAGAGAGAATTTGTATTTTTGTATTTGCATATTTTTGTATTTTATTTATATTGTATAAAGCGCCTTAAGCCAAGGCGCTGTACAGAGAGTAAAAACAGTAAAACAATGAAAAGTAACAATACAATAGGAAGCCATTTGTCATGTTAACCAAGATGTAGGAGGTGTAAAGAGTAAGAGGAAAAAGAGCAGAGAGAATAAGGAAGAGCATTCCAGTATAGGGGTGCCAGGAGGGTGAAAGAGTGAAAGCGGGACTGGGCAGAGGGAGGACGGGGCACTACTTAAGAAATTGGGATGTAGAATGAACACACCGGGAAGGAGTACAGTATAAAGCAAGACATGAGAGATAGTCATGTGCAAGGCCATAGAGAGACTTGAAAAGAAGACAAAGAAAATTAAGTTTAAGTTGAGAATGGAAAGGCAGCAAATCAAGAGTGGAAAGAGATGAAGAAATGGAGTCATGAAAGGAGAGGAGACATAGAAGATGGATAGAAGCATTTAAGACAGATTTCAGAGGAGCCAGGCGAGTGGCTGGAAGACTAAGAGAGCAGTGGAACAATAATACAGTCGGAAAAGATCAGAGAGGATATCAGTAGTTTTGTGGCCTGAAAAGTAAGAAAGGGACAAGCTTTACATATGTTGTGCAGATGAAAGTGACAGGCACACAAAGACAGAGAGATATGGTGAGTGAAAAGCAAGGTAAAATCAAAATGAAGCCCCAAATTAACGGCAGTAGAAGAAATGGAAAGCTGAGATGGTAGAAACAAAACAAAAGGGGGAGATATAGGAGGAAGAGTATTAGCAGGAAAGATGAGGACCTCAGTTTCAGGAGCACTGAGTGTAAGATAGTGAGCCGACACCCAAGATTGAATAGCTAACAGACAAGAGGAGAGTCTGTGATGGGAATCAGAAGATATAGAAGAGTGTTTAAAAGATGAAGGAAAAGTCAAAAGACAGATATTAACAAAGGAAGTAAGATAGGAGACACGGGATGGGTAGACTTCAGGAATGAGTGCAGATGGGAGAAGATCAGTGGGGGGAAGCAATTGAAGGGACGGAGGCTTCAAGGTCAGAGCGGAGAGAAGCCACCTTCGAAGCAAAGAATTCATCCAAGTCGGAGGCTGAAAGAGTGGAGTTATGCGAGTAATCAGGAGAGGGTGGAGAAAGTAACTGTGAGAGGATTTGGAAAAGACACCTAGGGTGAGTTGACTGCGTATGTAAACAGGAACGTTTAGCATAAGATAAGCAATCATCATAGAGGGCATGATAGTAGAAATATGAGGAGTAGTTAGCCGTAGACTTGAATTTAAGCCAATGACCTTCAAGACGGCAAAGATGAGGAGAAGCCATGGCTGGGAAAGTTTACGAGTAGGATAGAAGGGAGAAGTAGGGTACAGTGTGTCAAGAGAAGAAGATAGAGAAGAGGAAAGAGTCAAAGCAGCCTCGTCAGCAGACAGAAGTGCAAAAGAAGAGTGAGAAGGTAGGGCAGAGGTTCAGGAAGAAACAAAGAGTGGAATATTAAAATTGTGCAGGTCACGGAGATAGAAAGGTAAGTTAGGTGGAGAACCTACAGAATGTGAAGGAAAACTTGATACAGGAAGAAGGTGACGGTCCGATACATAAAGAGGAATTTATGAAACAGGAGAAACAGACAAAGAGGAGGTAAAAATCAAGTCAAGACAAGAACTGGAAATGTGAGAAGGAGGGGTAGAGAGTGGACATAAGAAGTGAGAATCAAGGATTGAGAGCAGAGGAAGGGTGGAGAAGAGATGACGATTGAAATCACCCAACAGTACGAGAGGAGTAGAAGACGGAAGAGTAAGAGACAGAAGATCAATATCTTCACAGAATTTGTGTTTAAAAATGACAAGCTGTAAGGTTTGCATAGGTTCTTGGTGCAAAGTGGGTGCCAAAGTGGGAATACATATTAGAAAGGGTAATGTTATCTTCTGTGCCATGTCTTAACATTCCTTGTAATCTGAGACCTTGTACAGGGCATGATTTGAATCGTCTGACTGGTGAGAATGCCATAATCCTATAGAGCTCTATTCTAGCATAGCACAGTAGGCAAAGCACTCATTATGGCAAGGGATAAAGTGGCTCCTTGTATATAACATCTATTGCAGCTGGTGAGGCTGATAGCCAAAGGGGAGGGAGACAGCTCGATTACCGGAGCGGTTTTTACTAACGCACAAAGATTGACATACACACTCCTCGCAAGGAATGGTTTGCTTATACAGTGTTGGGGCGACGCAGTCAGGTTGTGATGATGTTTTTTGTATCTATTATGCTATGCAACAACCACACATGTGCATGTACTGCTGACCTTCCACCACCCTCTCAAATACCGGAAAAGCTTGGGGATCGCTGGAATTTGCAGGAATTGATTTTGTTTTGTTTGTGGGCCACTTTTATTTCAAGTACCAGTCTGACCCTCTGAGGGCATTGCAACGTAGAACACTGACAGAAAGGTGGAGCAGCGCATATTAGTGGACAGAGTCTGGCTCCCTTTCTACCATAGGAAGATCGGCACCTCTGCTCAGAAATCGGAAGTGGCGTGTAGAGCCTGTGTTAGTTCCCTCCTACAGGAAGCATTAAGGCCTTCTGGATAGACCTAAAAACTCCATTCTCTTGATCACAATGACAGATTGAAGATGGTGTTCAGGGAGCCCAGACCAGGACTCCACAGAGCAGCTAAAAGGTGACCAGTCCACTGGAAACACCATTTATTTAAAGGATTGTTTGTTTGGGAAAAGCAATGGGTGAGAAAAAGAGAACGTGGCTCAATTGGATACAAAGCATTGTACCACACAGAGACACATGAGCACACACACATACAATGCACCAGGGGTGTTGCTAGGGCCCTCATTACAACCTTGGCGGAGGACCATGGTGCTTTCAGCACCATGGTCCATGCCGCTAAGGTTACGATTCCGCCATGGTGGATGGCGGAATTACCGCCCCATTCCAAGGTGAGTGGGGCGGTAATTCCCCACTCACCATTTGCCCTTCCCCATTCCCATTTTTGCCCCCATAGGGCATAATGGGAATGGGGAAGGCGCTAATTACGGCACCGTAAATTACGGTGCCGTAATTAGCTCCAAAGTCCCTTTGCGGGTTGGATTTAAACACCAACCCGCAAAGGGACACTTGTAATCAGGCGTTAAGGGTTAACGGCGCCGACAGCGCCGTTAAACCCTTAACGCCTGAGTTGTAATGAGGGCCCAAGATCCGGGGCTACACTAATGTCAGGACTGTCGGGAGTCGGGGCTAGCTAGCCCTTTTGTTGTAGCTCCTGAGCTTCTATCCGGGGCTACAACCAAAAGACCCGGGGCCATAGGCCCCTGAGCCCCCCACTAGCAACGCTTCTGCAATGCACACACAATTAGGACCTGATTCATGGAATCGTTTGTGCCATGTAAAGTGACTATGCACTGGTGCAAAGTGACTTTAGGCCCATTTAGCACGGTGCAAAGTGTCTTTGAACTGAAAAAATACACTTTACACCGCTCTGTGAATCAGGTTGTATGTTGTCAGTGCTGGGTCACTTTTCACCGTGCTAAAAATCCCAAGAATCGGACCCTTAGTGTCGTAACATTTCTTTTAAGATGTAAGGAATGAAACCGCCAAGGTATTGTTTCACATCTATCTTTGCACAAAAACCTTGCACACAACGTCACACCATCCCATGCACGCTCTTACAGTTCACACCTCAAAACTTAATGAAAGACCTAGAGTACTAAATTATCATTCAAGCAGCTGCTGTCACTATATTTAGAAGTGCAGAGATATCTAATGAAAACGCAGTTGGTGCAGGGAGTGGCAGAGTTTTTACAATCTGAAAACGTATTATTTTAGAGCAGCTTTAATATAACGTTCTCCACCAGGGTTAGGAATAAAACATCAAAAAAAAACCTGCGTTTATCCTGAGTTCATCTGGAAAAACATTAATTCAAAATGCGGCCCAGACACGTGAACGTTTCTACAAAAAGGTGAATGGTTCTGTACCCTTTCAGGACACATGTTGGCAAAACAGTGTGTGAGCCATCCTCAAATCAGCTGTTACTGCATCTGCATGGAAGGAAGCAAATCACTCAAATCCAGGTGCTGCATGATTGGAGTCCCCAAGTTCTATTTCTGCCTTGAGAAGAAACTAAAACGTGTTCTTAAAGCAGCAAGCGGGCCACGTGGAATACTTATTTTTATGTGTCTACTCCACTTGGTACAACAGTGAAAACGAATGCCACGTTTGTGTGACTAAGCTATTAAATGACCTGTGGCTTTGTATATATAACAATTGTTTAGAAATCTACTTCTCTAAGATACCGGTGCAGAATAGGGTAGACTTGTCATATACATTTTTCAAATGTCCATGACTAAATTCCAGCTCTTGGGCGAGATGCCATTTGCATTTCAATGTAATTTTGTTGTGGTTTTTAAGAGGATGTGTCCTTTTTACATGTTTAATGCTATTGATATATGTATGCGATGTTTGATATAAACCTTTTATGTTCTCTTTGGCACCCCCCTTTCCCGTTCTTTTATTTAATATTTGCTGCTGGACCAGAGGAATATTTTATATGTGTGTATATTTGTCTTTTCAATGCATTGACGACAGTGGAGTAACTTTGCTGAAAATGTTGGGGGAGGGCATGACATCTGATGAAAAGGTGCCCCAGCCAAACGAATGGGGACTAAATGGTTTGCCATGAAAGATGGGTGGGACAAACACCCCTGTCCCCTCTAAAATTACGCCCATGATTGACGAACATAATAACAATGAAACAACTAATACATTGTGTAGATGCAAATACGGATATGGGTTGTTTGACCTAAAGAACTTGACCAACTGCCCACTTGACCTAATTCTTTGGACCTAACCTTTTTTGAACTACTGCAGAGGGAGACCCCCAAAGCCCCCCTAATGCGGTGGGAGACACCCATGCCCCCCTGACTTACACACACCTCAACCTATTCCGTTACCCAACCCCAGAACTATTTCTTCATGAAAGTGTACTATTTGACATACCAAATTAGGTCAAAAAGATGCGGTCAAATGGGAGTAGATCAAATTGGCATTAGGTTAAATTGGACAATACTGTAAATATGCCTCTGTTTTGTAATTCTAGAGGTTTATCAGGACAAATATATTCATAGAAAAAACATTACAGCAAGTCCCAATAGGAGTCATACCAAAATTACTCTACCACCGTGTTCTGCTATTGGACACATCATTAGAGATGATGCATATGTTGGGATGCGCGTGGAGTTAAACCACACTTTTTTGACTCTGGCTTTTAAATTATATCAGATTGGATACATCAGGGGCCGCAGTGGATTGGCTTTGTAGCTGCTTTTGTCCCTACAATTGCTCTTTGTAGTTAATTGATAAAGATTTTAAACAAGATAGGGAGCATCACAGTTGAAGAAGTAATTTCTGTGTTCAAGTAGCTGGCTCTGTGGCTGGCAGGGCAATGTAATGCAATATGAATGGCTGCTGTACCAGCCACCACTCCTTTCGACGTGTAGGCGTTTTGCTGATTATGAACTGTTCCCACAGACATAGAGCAGGGGAGGGAGTGGTGCTAAATGTATGTGAACTGTGTGTGTGTGTCTGTGCGTGTGTATGTATTCGTGCTCGTGCGCCAGTGCCTCCATATGTCAGTGGGTGAGTGGGTGCTGTCACGGTCGAGAGACAATTCAAAGCCCACTTAAATTACAGATTTTAACTGCTCACATAGGTTAAAAGGATTGAAGATTGACTGAGATCACTGGGTGAGATTATGGTTAGGACCATGGCCCTTGGTCCTTCTGTTTCTTCCTAGAGCAGGTCCACCTTGCAGTCTCTGGGATGTAGAGTCCCCCACACTTTGTGTTCTATTAAGAATTTCCTCTCCCTTTCCTGTTATTCACTTCCAGTGCTCTCTCCATCTCCTTCTCTCTTCCTCTTTCTCTCTCCAGCCCCTTATCTAATCTCCCCTTTCTCCTCTTCTCCTCCTCCTGCTCCTTTTATCTCCTTAACTGCACCACCTTTTCTTTCTCTATTCTTGCCTTCAACACTCTCCTTTCACTCCTTGGTTCCTCTTCTATTTTCTCATGTCAGGCCTACTCCAACCCACTCTTACTCCTTGTCTACTCTGCTCTTCTCAGTCATTGCCTCCTCTTTGCTAGAGCCCCATGCTCTGTCTTACACCACGGACTATGTAACCGTAACCCCCATAACCTTCTTCCATTCGGGGCCTTTCTATAGTGCTGCATGCTTGGGTATGGTTGCCTGAATGGAAAACACTGTGTGTGCACTACAGGCATGGAGTATGTTTGGGTTGGGTCCCTTTGAACTACAACTCACTGAGCTGTGCGGCACTAAAAAATATGGACCGTCCCCATAGCTCCGCTGGGGGAGGCTATATGAGCTATTTCACTCAGCGTGCGTGCCCTGTTTCTGAAAGCTACCATGGCGATAAGACACCTGCAAGAAATATAGCCTGAAATCCTCATAATTACATGCAGGAGAGCTCCATTTCATGGTCCATACACACGTGACCTTGAAGCACAGGACAGTGCCTATTCATTCAAGGCAGATGTGGAAAAGATAACATTATTATACAGGTTGAAAGCTGAATGTTCTGTCTCAGGACTTACGCGATCAGAGATGGCAACTTATCGGGAACAGCCAGCACCTTCCTGATCGTTCCCATTGCCTGAACAAATTCCCAAGGCTGAGAACACCTATTATGCCCAATCCCAGGCTACCTTTCAAGTGAAGGCACGCTAAGTTGCAGGAGCCAATCGTTTCCAGCTAACCTGCAACTTTGTATTTGTTACATTTAGAGGTAGTCCTAGGAGGAGCCACCAGATATGGCAATCCACCTATGAATTAGATATATAGTTTTCCTCGGCTAACCAATTCCCTTCCCTGATAGGTTTTTTGTGATGCAACTTGTTTTTGGTGATGTCACTAGCAGTTAAAATGGTGTGACACACGTTTGGAGGACGAGAACCCTTTGACTGATTCATAATAAATACAGTAAACGTTGCCCTATGGTTGAGTCTTCCGTTCTTGCAGCAGGGATTTTGATGGGGCCCAAGTACCCTCTTGCTGGTAATCGGGGTAGCAGTTAAGAGTGCCCCTGCTGCCCCTTTACAATCTGAAGAGTGGTGTTGTGAAGGTCGGGTCCATGTATCTGCTTGCTTGAAGGGAATGCAGACTCATGCTTCAACAATATTTTGGTTTTCCCGATGCCATTGAGTGGGCCTGCGGGTAACCGCCAGAGTGGGCCTGCAAAGCACAGACCTCCTCAGCCTATTTACCCTGGTACCCATGGCTACCGGGTGGCCCCAGCTGCATCCAGTAGCTGTTATAAAGTCTGCACTTGAGTTTGAGGAGGCTGGGAGGAGTCTGGGGGTTCCTCCAGATCCCACCTCTGGGACCTTCCCCAAGCAGCGGGTGGTGGACCCCAAAACCATTGCTGTCTCTTAGTCGTATACTTCATCCTCCACACTGTGACTTCAGAATAGTGGATATTTCCAGTCATATGAGTAGACTTGGACAATTATTTTTGTGTCTCCTTCCCAATCCATCACATGTGTGCATGCGTGTGAGTTTGTGCGTGTGTATCATATCAATTTTATAGTTCAAAATCTAAGAATTTTATGTTATATCACTTCAAATAATCCTTTCTTTCATACCTCACAATGAATCCGATAAATCAGGGCCAGTGTATGAGTCCTCATAAGTGACATTAGAACACACCTGCATATGTTATATTAACAATGCAACCTCAATTACCAGCAAATATTGAAAGTGTACTTTCCACACAAAAGTACCACAAATGTACCCACGGTTTTCTGGTTCTGATGTTGATGACAGGTTAAAATTACACTATTTTTAAACAAAAAAACACAGATAACTAAGAGACATTGATGAGGACTACAAATAATGAGTGTGCAGGACATAATTCATCTCTGCGATTACCTAGCCATCATCCAGTCCTGGATGTTGACTGCCTACCTCAAACTAAACCCATCCAAGAATGAATTTATCCTCATCGGTCCACTGAGCTAAAACCAACTTCTCCGACAATGGCTCAATGATATGCACCTACAAGGATTTGATCCACAACTCTCAGACTCAGAAAAATCCTTAAGATTCACCATTGTCAGAAGCTTGTCATTCCCGAAACAGATAGCCAAGAAGGCCAAAATAACCTGGCTCACAGTCCCTACCCTTCATAAAATAAAGCCATTTATCCCACTGCAGGACTTCTGGACCGTAGTGCAGGCCCTTGAGGTCTCGCACATCAATGGGGGAAATGCTCTCCTGACAGGGCTCCCAGCTGCTCACTTAGCTCCCCCAAATGTAGTCCACCACGCTGCAGCACGTCTTATTACAGGAGCACAGAAATGTGACCGAATCCCATCCTATGCAAACTACATTGGCTTCCATTCCAAGCCAGGATACTGTTCAAGACTGCATTTATCATCTAAAGAGCAGTCACGAGTAGCACACCAACGTACCTGCCGGTTAAGCTCCACATATCTGGTGGCACACGCTCCTCATGGAGCAAATCGACCAACTGGCTTGAATCACAACTTGTCTGCAAAGAGAGGACCCGCAAACAATCCAGATCTTGTCATGCGCCCACCCTCTGTAACTCGATTTCAGTGTCTGCTCGGAATGCCTCGACAATTCTCCAATTTCGCAAATATCTGAAAACATGGCTCTTTCAACAATACCTGACCAAGGACTAATTCTAATGGCCGCACATACTGGCGCGTAAACCTCACAGTACTGCGCTACTGTTAAAAGATGGCAGCACAAATGTGGACTACCCACAGTCTGTACAGCACTCTGCTGCTCCCGAGCTAAGGCTGCACTTTAAACACAAAAAATAAAAGAACATTTGGGAGAGGCCCAACCCAGGGCAGGCTTACATTTCATGTTTACAATATCCATCATTTTACACAAGGAGGCAAAAGAGTTGGTGTGTTTGGCACATACAATTTTATTCAGAGTAGCATGCATACTGATGCTGTGGTAACACACAGCGGCTCAGTGGGTTGAGTGCATGCTGGAGAAATCTTGACATGAGCAGATAAAACCAATGGCATGATGTAATGAAGTGACTCTTGGAGGCAGCAGGTAAGTTCACAAGAGGTTCCATTATTGGATTACAGGTCACATGAGGTCAGGAATAAGACAGGTTACAAGGGTAAGGGAGTACAGGACTGGAGCCCACCGGCTCCCCCCACCCAGGCTCACATCTCTAACTGCCAAAGTGCAGATACATTTTCACATTTAAACATTCTCAGCACTCACTCAACATTGTTCTAGTGACATCACTCACTCAGACAAGACACCACACACCTCCCTTCCTTCAATATTCACAATAAAGGGAACACAAAACACATCCCCAGCCTCTGCACGCCGCAAGGTATGGTCTTCACACAATATGTGCTCATCTCACCATCCACAGCACACCTGAATCACTTGAGCAACCTTTGCAACCAACAGAAGAGAACAAAGCTCCTTTTACTCAAGCTGCCATCCTTGAGTCTCAGGCCTGCCATGCCCGAGCACTACCTGCTGCCCGACCGTGGGCAATCAGACCTAATCATCACCAAACCACGAATGAGAAAATGTGCACCTGCTGCCTGGACCTGCCACCAGAGGTCTTGAGCCTGCCACACTCGAGCACAAACTTGGAACGTCAGAGTGAACCAATACTGACAACTGGCCCTACTGTCAAACACCACCCGAACTACAACTTTAAAGGAGCAGCCACCAGCGAGGAAGAAACACCTGCAGGAAAGAACCTACCACGTTGTGGCCATCATACTCAACCCACACACATACTACATGTACATCTCTCCCTTCTTTCTAAACAAAGATGTCACAATAAGGGACCATAATACAAACTAGAGACACATGCAGGCAATAAGGGGGAATGGAGCATCCTAGCCTTCCAAATCCAAGAAAAGAAACATAACTAGTTTTCCCATTCCAAACTCCTGGCCAGTACGTTTAAGATCCAGCAAATTCTAACTTGAAATGAAAGACATGACAACCCAACATATCGGCAAAGCAAGAACACACCAGTACATGCCATAAACGAACTCCACAGTTCTAAACTCAACAAACATCCTTCATTGTGTCCTCTCCTCGGAAGAAGGACCGGGTCAACACCGGCCAAAGCTACTAATGAGCTAACCAACACTATTTCCCGAAATACCAGGCCTTTAACCAGACTCCAAAGTTGCTGAGTGGAGAATGGATTGCAGGTCCAAAATTGAAGAAAAAAAATGTATTCTTTGACAGAGCAAACCCAGAACAATAATCACAATTTTACAATCACACCCTGCAATAAGCTACAGGACAGCACCAAAACAAAGCAGAAAATAAGTGTTATACACACTGGTAAGACACAACCACTGACGTAAGATCAAGCACATCGTTACTAACTCTACTAACTCTAACACCAGACAAAAGGGTCACACAAAACACACATCACTTTGCTACATAGGAAAATAAAATACAACTCAAAACCTGGCTGCAATGTTGCACTATTACTCCAGCAAAAACCTGTAGGGAATTAACTTTCCATAACTATCCATACTCAGACCTGCTTTGCATTCACAATAAAACATTAATTATGAAATATTGTACTTATAAGTGGGTACACATATATATCAAATCTCTTGCAAAACGGCCAAAAAACCATTCAGTCCAATCCTTCAGATGGAGGCAGACCAGCCTGCCGCCCAAAACAAATCAGAAGCGTTTCAAGAGAGGATGCTGGGTGGGGGGCTATAGCCCTGGGTCTTTCTTTTGGTTGTAGCCCCAGAGAGAAGTTCAGAGGATACAACCAAAAGGCTGGCAAGCCCTGAGTCCCGAATGTCCCGCGTAGCCTCAGATCTTTTACAAAACTAGCAACACCCCTGAAAGAAATTAATGTCAAAACTGAAATGACTAAAATGGCTACAATCTTATGCTGCAGACCAGGTACAACAGGGTAATGATGCTTCAGCTCCCTTATCAATATGGCCTCTTCCATGATGCCTTAGCCCTCTTATCCACATGGCCTCTTCCCTGATGCCTCAGCTCTCTTATCAACATGGCCTCTTCCATGATGACTCAGCTCCCTTATCATGCCTCTTCCATGATGCCTCAGCTCCCTTATCAACATGGCCTCTTTCATGATGCCTCAGCTCCCTTACCAACATGGCCTCTTTCATGATGCCTCAGCTCCCTTATCCACATGGCCTCTTCCATGATGCCTCAGCTCCCTTACCAACATGGCCTCTTTCATGATGCCTCAGCTCCCTTATCCACATGGCCTCTTCCATGATGCCTCAGCTCCCTTACCAACATGGCCTTTTTCATGATGCCTCAGCTCCCTTATCCACATGGCCTCTTCCATGATGCCTCAGCTCCCTTACCAAAATGGCCTCTTCCATGATGCCTCAGCTCCCTTATCAGGTTCCTGCTCGTTGTAACAGCACTAATGGTTCTGTGACTGGGGGGTAGGAACAGCTCGTCACCTTCTCTTGCCCAGCCTCATGTGTCATTGCTTTTCATCTGGATGTGTTTCGGTGTCCCCAAGCAGTGTTCCACGTGGTTTGATTCTCCACCTGATGGCGGAACCTCTGTCGTCACCCCATTTTAGTTACAGGACACTGAGGGGTCTCCAGGAATATCCTTGCTTTCATCCTGAGAGTGCAGTTACACTTGGCAACTAGCACCAACACGTGGGTAAACATGTTATGCTGTGTAACAAACAAAGCCATCTGTTCATTTCCTAAAGGATAGAATTGGGGAACCCTGGGTGCTAGGGGAAGTCACCCCACCCGTAAAGGCAGAGGGTGCTCCGGAGGTACCCCAGACATCCGTGTGGAGATTCAGTGGGTAAGTGGCAGTCCAGATTAGTGCAAGTCCTGTCTATTCCACAAAGAGACGTATGCACCTTAAAACATAGGTCCTGATAAATGGAATTTTTGCACGGTTCAAAGTGACTTTGCACTGCTGAAAAGTGACTTTGCACTGCTGACACAAACCCTGATTCATGGGACTCTGCAAAGTATATTTTTGCAGTGCAAAGTCAGTGTTGGCAGTGCAAAGTCACTTTTCAGCAGTGCAAAGACACTTGGAACCCTGCAATAAATTCCATGAATCGACACATAGCAGTGCTGGCCATTGGGCCGGCTCTCGGTGGATCCGAGATCTGGCACCAGATGTGTAGCAGGATCTCGGGATCCGGCCAGAGTCAGCCGCCCAAGCCTATGAACCGCGCAGGAAAAAAGAAAAAGAAAAAAAACGCTGCAACGTCAACATTGCCGGGCTCATCAAGGGGGCATGGCCTAACTGCAAGGGTCCTGCTGGCCCGTTAGGCCACGCTCCCCTGAAGAGCCTGGCAGGCATTCTTTTCTAGTGATCAACACCTTCTCCCCATAGGGGAGAAGGTGTTGATCTCTGCATTTATTTTCTATGGGCTTGCCTGGCAGGGGACAGGGCCTCGCCTATTTAGCCTTAATGGTGGCGCTGCCCCTTGCCAGCTGGGTAGGGGCAGCGTCACCATTAAGGCTGAAAGGGTGAGGCCACTGGAAGCTGAGGCCGTTTTCCTGAAGACTGAAACTCCCGTGAGTTTCAGTCTTCAGGAAAACGGCCTCAGCTTCCAGCGGCCTCAGGTTTTCTCCATAATGGTGGCGCCGGCCCACGGGCATCTCCTGCTTAAAGGGATGCCTCGCAGGTGCGGCGCCACCATTATGGCTGAAAGGCAATTTTTTCTGGAGCCTGAAGCTTTCGCACACGAGCGAGTGCTTCAGGCTTCAGAAAAAAATCCTTATCGTGTAGTGGCCGGGGCTGGCAGGGGAGATTAGTGGCCCCCGCAGGACCCCGCCTCAAAACGAAATTTCGGAGCCTGACGGGGCTGAGCTCCGGCAGGCTACGGCCCACTTAAAGCCCTGGTCAGCGGTAAAAGGCAATGTTGCTGTTGTGGGCGCTTTTTTTTTCTTTCTTTTTTTAAGTATTTATCTGATCGGATGGCCACTACCAACACTGCCCCCTCTAGACCACGCCCTCTCTCCCCCCAACTCCTCCCCCACCCCGGCACTTGTGGGATCCCCCACCACATTTTTTCCATTTCCACCACTGCCATAGTGAAGAAGGTCTGGAGTCATGTCAGTTCAGGCTTCAGATCCCAAAGGGAAGATCCCAACGGTGGACAGCCTCCAACTCTCTACGCTCAATTTATGATTCCATGCAAGGGGCGGGTCTGGAAGTCCACGCACGTTGGATGTGCATGCCCTGGGGTTGAGTCCGATCGGGAGGTGGAATGAAACATGCAGAAGAAATGAAAACTGGAGAGAAGGGGTGACCGTGCGTAGCACACACATGATGGAGATCATGCTTACCTCGGTAAGAAGGCATTTGCACTGGAGGAAACCATGTCACACCCACCTGACATGAGTTTTGACCCTCGGACCACCAAGACTGGGGTATGTGCCCACCCACCTCAAGAAGGTCAAATAGAAATCAGCATAGAATGACATGTTATACAAGGAGGCAGGCTGAGAACCTGGGTCCAGAGGCTGTCAGGGACAAGGCATTGAAGATAATAAATAAATAAATAAATAAATAAATAAATAAATAAACACACACGCATACAAAGAGAGCCCAGCTGAGGACTGTAGCGCAGAATGCAGAACCTAGCTGAGAACTTGTGTCAGAGGCTGGCAGGGACAAGGCATTGAAGAGAAGCACACAAACACACAAAGAGATCCCAGCTGAGGACTGTAGCCCAGAATACAGAGCCCAGCTGAGAACTTGGGTCCAAAGGCTAGCAGGGACATGGCGTGAAGAGAAGCACACAAGTACACAAAGAGATCTCAGCTAAGGACTGTAGCCCAGAATGTGGAGGCCGGCTGAGAACTTGGGTCCAAAGGATGGCAGCGACAAGGCATGGAAGAGAAGCACACAACCACACAAGGAGAACCCAGCTGATGACTGTAGCCGGGAATACAGAGCCCAGCTGGGAACTTGGGTCCAAAGGCTGGCAGGGACATGGCGTTGAAGAGAAGCACACAAGTACACAAAGAGATCTCAGCTAAGGACTGTAGCCCAGAAAGTGCAGGCCGGCTGAGAACCTGGGTCCAGAGGCTGGCAGAGACAAGGCATTGAAGAGAATACATAAATAAATAAGCAAATAAATAAATAAATAAATAAATAAATAAATAAATAAATAAGCACACACGCACACAAAGAGATCCCTGCTGAGGACTGAAACTTGGGTCCAGATGCGGCAGGGACATGGCATGGAAGAGAAGCACCCAAGCACACAAAGACATCTCTGCTGAGGACTGTAGCCCTGAATGTGGAGGCCCGCTGAGAACTTGGGCCCAGAGGCTGGCAGGGACAAGGCACTGACGAGAAGCACACAAAGAGATCTCAGCTGAGGACTGTAACCCAGAATGCAGAGGCTGGCTGAGAACATGGGTCCAGAGGCTGGCAGGGACAAGGTATTGGAGAGAAGCACACAAGCACACAAAGAGATCCCAGCTGAGGACTTTAGCCCAGAATGCGGAGGCCGAATGATAACATGGGTCCATAGGCTGGCAGGGACAATGCATTGAAGAGAATCACACAAACACACAAAGAGAACCCAGCTGAGGACTTTAGCGCAGAATACGGAGGCCGGAGGATAACCTGGGCCCAGAGCCTTGCAGGGACAAGGCATTGAAGAGAATCACACAAACACACAAAGAGATCCCAGCTGAGGACTTTAGCGCAGAATACGGAGGCCGGAGGATAACCTGGGCCCAGAGCCTTGCAGGGACAAGGCATTGAAGAGAATCACACAAACACACAAAGAGATCCCAGCTGAGGACTGTAGCCCAGAATGCAGAGGCAGGATGATAACCTGGTTCCAGAGGCTGGCAAGGACAAGGCATTGAAGAGAAACACACAAAGAGATCCCAGCTGAGGACTTTAGCCCAGAATGCGGAGGCCGGATGATAACCTGGGTCCATAGGCTGATAGGGACAACGCATTGAAGGAATCACACAAACACACAAAGAGATCCCAGCTGAGGACTGTAGCCCAGAATGCAGAGGCAGGATGATAACCTGGGTCCATAGGCTGGCAGGGACAATGCATTGAAGAGAATCACACAAACACACAAAGAGAACCCAGCTGAGGACTTTAGCGCAGAATACGGAGGCCGGAGGATAACCTGGGCCCAGAGCCTTGCAGGGACAAGGCATTGAAGAGAATCACACAAACACACAAAGAGATCCCAGCTGAGGACTGTAAACCAGAATGCAGAGGCTGGCTGAGAACATGGGTCCAGAGGCTGGCAAGGACAAGGCATTGAAGAGAAACACACAAAGAGAACCCAGCTGAGGACTTTAGCCCAGAATGCGGAGGCCGGATGATAACCTGGGTCCATAGGCTGGCAGGGACAACGCATTGAAGAGAATCACACAAACACACAAAGAGATCCCAGCTGAGGACTGTAGCCCAGAATGCAGAGGCAGGATGATAACCTGGGTCCATAGGCTGGCAGGGACAACGCATTGAAGAGAATCACACAAACACACAAAGAGATCCCAGCTGAGGACTTTAGCCCAGAATGCGGAGGCCGGATGATAACCTGGGTCCATAGGCTGATAGGGACAACGCATTGAAGGAATCACACAAACACACAAAGAGATCCCAGCTGAGGACTGTAGCCCAGAATGCAGAGGCAGGATGATAACCTGGTTCCAGAGGCTGGCAGGGACAAGGCATTGAAGAGAATAACACAAACACACAAAGAGAACCCAGCTGTGGAGTGTAGCCCAGAATGCAGAGGCCGGATGATAACCTGGGTCGAGAGATTGGCAGGGACAGGGCATTGAAGAGAATCACACAAGCAAACACAGATAATTCAGCTGAGGACTGTAGTCCAGAATGCGCAGGCTGGTCGAGAAACTGGATCCAGAGGCTGGCAGGGACAAGGCATGGAAGAGAAACACACAAGCACGGTACAACGTCCTTTCATCGCAGGACATTTTTTCGCTGGGTTTTTTACCACAAATTTTTTATCGAAAAAAACCCATCGAATTTGATTTGGCGGGGTTAAAAATGTGTGTATATGGGATGTGGGTTTTTGGTAATAGATATAAAGTAAAATGGAATGGGGGTTGGGGGACAACCCCCCAAAAAAATAAAAAAAATAATTTGATGGGTTTTTTCTATAGAAAGCACACAAAGAGAAGTCAGTTGAAGGCTCTAGACTGTGTAGGTCAACCTAAAGCAATTTAAAAACCCTCCATAACATTCTTACGTTAACACCTTCCCTCTTGGCACTCCTTCAATTACACCTTCTTCAAGGAGAAACACAGGTGTTGAATAATCTTCCTGTGTGTGCACGTTCTGTGGGATTCACGCATGATAGCGGCTTCAGGTACTTACACTGGGGAAAAGGATACATGGAAGTGACATCCATCCACTAGGACATTGCTTTCCTGGGTGCAGAATAACTACATTCCTTATATGAGAAAATGGATTTGTTCATGATAATTATCTGTCATTTAAAAAGCGCTTTCACCAAAGCGCTGAACATCGAACTTTTACATTCAATTATCACCCAAGCCTGTACTCATTTTTCAACCTTGGAAGGATGAAAGGCTGCTCTGCCCTTGTTTGGTTTAGAACCTTCAACCTGCAGATCACACACAGACCTCAGCAATGATTGCTCAAACTGCTGAACTATCTTACCATATATATGGGTATCAGTTGTGTTTCAATCCATCTGGAGCGGGCATTAAGTGGTAAAACATAAATCATGCCTGTGTTGCATTCAGACTTGCTGGTTGCCATTCCAAAGAGCACGGCAGATCAAGGGTGCTGCACTACCGTAAGGCGTAGTGGTTGCATGCCACAGTATAGTGGGAACACGTGGGATCCTGATAAGCAGTCGTAGTACAAGATGTTGAGGCCTTCATCATGTGATGTGCAGACTGATTGAATACTGTCTTCTCCTGCTAAAAGCTCTACTCTCTGCCCTTTGAGGATATGAGGTGGGATTGAGGACAGTCAATGGCACCAATGACGTTTGGTAATCCTCCAAATTCAGCCAGCGTGGCCTTCATTCCAGGGGTGGCACGGGCATCTGTGGTGGTTCCATGGGATGATATCGCTGTGAAAAAGTCGCCAGGTAGGCAACTTTATTTTCCTGACCCCTAAAATTCTTTCCCCAAATATTCTAGGAGGGGTATCGTTATATACTATTTCCTCCAATACTAGAATTTTTGGGGAAAGTGGTTGATTGTCTGGAAGGCCCATTTTTAGGGAAATGTCACCAACTGGTGGCCCTTTTCACAGTGATAGTATCACTGGATACCTGTGTGGTCAGTTGGATATTTGCTAGTCCTAGGAATCAGGCTGGGCTATACTACCGTCCACGGTAGCAGTATGCTAGAGTGACTCACTAGCCCATAAAAGCAGCTATTCTGGTAACTTCACCGCTGTAGTATGGCTGTTCACATGCCTACGTTGTACAGAACATCCCTGAGTATTGGCTTGGTATACTTTTCAATATATTTCCCATCAATATTCGTTAAGCCACTCATTTAAATACATCTACATTTTTCTTCCACAACTCTCCCTTCCACCTCTTTTTTCCTAGGTTCGAATCCCACTGTGCCGGCAGTCCCCTTCATCCTTCGGCGCGTGATAGATTGATTACCATTACATTAAGTGGTATTATTACAGCACATAAAAGTGTGGGGGGTCTGGCATGAGGCACTTTATAAAAACCTGATATTATTGTTATGCCACCACCTGGTGTTTTTCCAACTCTTGTCTGGCATATTGCACACGGTTCATGTGCGCAAGCTATCATCATTTCCTGTTGAAGTTGTTGGCTGTGAGTTCTTGAATGTCAAATAAAAACTTTATAAACTTGTTAAAAAGGGAAAAAGAAAACAAGCTCTCCTGAACACAGCACATGGAGGAGTGAATAAGGTACGTTCTGCTCGTTACGTTTGTTAAACATTGCTTAATAGAAAGTCGAGTGCAGCATTTTGTGATTCCGTCATGTGGTTACAGAAATGAAAATGTAATTACTCTATTATATATATATATATATATATATATATATATATATATATATATATATATTCACTGAAAAAACTTTGTTAAAGGGACGTTATGGTTAAGTTGGACTAATAAAAAAAACTATGAAATTCAAAGAAAAAACTTTGATAAACGGACATTATGGTTCCAAGTAAAACTGAAAAACCCCATGAAATTCGTCAGTTATGGTAAGCTAAGCAACCATAACTCGCGCCATCCACCGTGCATTGCTAAGACTAACACCCAGGACATCAAAGATGACATCACAAATGGCATTGATGACATCACTGATGACATCACATATCTGGGCCACTTGTTTTTGTTCCTTGACATATATAGGCCAGGTGTTTTTGTTCACTGGCAGTCAGAATAATAAAATTCAAAAGGTGTTGTATATCTAGATGTTAACCTTGTCCTTTGTTCTTAAAGTACTTTCCTTAGGGTTTGGTCTCAGCTCATGGTGCTCATGGGGAAATGAGCAAGCCTCAAACACACAATTAATTTGTATACATGAAGATGAACTTTAATGTCATTAACATTTTCTGATGATGCAGTTTCTTTCTTCCTTACATTAGTTTTGCTGTATGTGTCTCTGATTTGTATGCATTGTGGTGCTTCATATGTATTGTTTGTACCAGCACAAGTGCTGTAAGTCTTGAATTGTTAGCTAGTTATTACATATTTAACATTACTCAAAACTCTGATAAGGGAGCATTCATTATTGTACAATCCAAAATTGGAATATTATAAATAATGTACTTCTATGGTGCATTTTTATTTTTTTTATTTATTTGCATTTATAAAGCGCGCAGAACTGCCCTGAGGCATCGTGGCGCTGTTACCGTAGGCTCAAGCTTCGACATAGGTTTAGAGTAACAGTCAGTTGCAATAGTGCATTGATAGGTGGTACGAGGACAAGAGAGTCAAGGAGTTAGGCTATGCTGAGGTTACAGTGCAAGCATAACTATGCATATTTAAACATAAGTATAGTAACAGTCGGTTGCAATAGTACATTGATAGTTGATACGAGATTGAGAGGGTTAAGGAGTTAAGCTTTGTTGGGGTTGCAGTGCAAGCATATCTATGCATATTTAATCATTAGTGGAAAAGAAAGGTTTTTAGGTTTTTGCGAAAGGTGGTGTATGATTTTTCATTCCTTAGGGAGGTTGGTAGGGCATTCCAGTTTTTGGGTGCGAGGTGTTGGAAGCTAGATCCTCCAGCTGTAGATCTTTTGAACGTGGGAGCATGGATCTGGTTGGCACGGTGGGCTCTAGTGGGTCTGTTAGAGGCGTTTAGGGTGATTCTTTCTGCAAGATAGTGTGGGGCATCTAGTGTGAGGCATCTGTGTGTAATGGCCAGGGCCTTAAAGAGTATGCATTCTTTGACCGGTAGCCAGTGGGCATCTTTCCTTGCTTGGGAGATGTGTTCCCTTTTGGGGATGGTCAGTGCTGCCCGGAGGGCGTTGTTTTGCGTAATTTGGAGTTTTTTTTATGTTGCTTGCAGAGGTGCCTAGGAAAAGAGCATTACAATAGTCCAGCTTGGTACCTATTGTGGCTCTGGCAATGGATAGGCAGTTTTTAGTGGAGAGAAAAGGCTTGACTGCGTTGATCACCTTGGTGGTGAGCGCTGATGAGGATGCTATGGCGTTGACCTGGCGGGACATGGATAGTGAGGCGTAGGTAGACACCTAGGGTTCTGACAGTCTTGGAGACTGTAATGGTGGAGTTGTCGATGTTGAAGGGTTTATATTGTGGGGGGAGTTTGTTGAGAGTTTTGCTGGTTCCTACTAAGAGGATTTCAGTTGTATCCCCGTTTAAGCAGAGGCCGTTGGCAGCCATACATGTTTGAATGGCTGTGTAGATTTTGCTTAGAGCTGCCATGTCTTCTTCATATATGCCAGTTAACGGGAGTAATACCTGTGTATCATCCGCGTAATTGGTGTACGCTATGTTGCGAGTGTCGAGATCATTGAAGAGTGGGAGGGTAAATATTTTGTAAAGAGTAGGGGCGGTACATGAGCCCTGGGGAACGCCGCTGTGGATGATAGTAGGGGTTGCTGAGGCAGTGTCTGAAAAGACCTTCATGAGACTACCATTTAGAAACTAGGCCACCCAGGCGATAACTTCGGGGGAGAAATGTGCTTCATTTTTTAGGTGCAGGCCTAGGATATTATGGTTAACAAGGTCAAAGGCAGCTGACAGTTCTAATAGGAGGAGGAGTGCCGGTTTGCCTTTGTCCATGATGTCTCCGAGTTGTATTTTTAAATCGAATAGGGCTGACTTTGTTCCGTGACCTGGTCGGAAGCCTGACTGTCTTTTGCCTAGGATATGGTTGGTTTCAAGATATTCCTGGATTTGCGTGTAGGCAACTTTATCCAGGATCTTGATCAGAAAGGCACAGTGGTAATGGGCCTATAGTTATTAGCCACTTCTGAGTAAAGCGTATGTTTTTTTAGAAGAGGGCGTACCCAGGCTTCTTTTAGGCTGTCTGGAACTGTGTTGGCATTGAATGAAACATTAATGAAGGATTTGAGGAAGGGGGCAAGTGTTTTAGTGCAGTCTATGATCAGACTGGCTGGACATGGATCTCCTTTGCAGTTAGATGGTTTGATCCTGTTCATTATCTCAATAACTTCAAGTTCTGTGACTTCCCTGAATTTGAAAGGGGTTATGGGAGTTTTGGTGGAAGGGGGCTCTGGGCTGGGGTGGGTAGGTGGTTGGTAGTGGTGGTAGATTTGAGGTGCTGTGATAGGTTTTTGTGGTGCTCCTTGATTTTTACTTGTAAGCGTTCAATTTTGTTCAAGAGGGCAGATTGTATGGAGTTGCACCAGGTTTGGTCTTCAACAATATCTTGTGATTTGGTAGCTGGGGTGGTGAGTTCTTTAAAGATTGCAAAGAGATCCGGAATTTGCATTCGCAATTCTTTCATTGTAGGAGGCGGACTTGGCTGCGATTATGGCGTTTTTGTATTGGGAGGTGATTTTTTGTAGGAAGATAGGGTGGCTGGAGATGGTGCTTTCTGCCAGGAGTTCAATGCTTTTCTTTTCTGAGAGCGGAGTTCTTTAAATTCAGAGGAGAACCAAGTGTTACAGTGTTTCACTGTTTTGGCTTTTTTATTCTGTATAGGGGCAATGGTGTCAATGGCAGTGCTTATGGTGCTCTTATAGATGTCTGCTAGCTCTGACGGGTCAGAGGACTTCAGATCTGATGTGAGGATGCTTAGGTGTGGTATGATCTTATCTTTCGTAAGATTGTTGGCGCATCTTGCCAGGGCTGGGGGTATAGGGTTAAGCTTTTTGGTATTGGATACGACGGGGATGAAGAAGTGAATGATGTGGTGGTCTGACCAAGGAGTTGAGGTGTTGGAGCTGATGTCAATGTGGCAGTTGTAGTCGGCTACCCAGTCAAGGATGCAGCCTTTGTTGTGTGTGGATGAGGTTATTTTTTGTTCAAAGCCTAGTTCCTTTAAGGCTACTGAGAGAGATTTGGCTGGCTTATCCTTTTTCTCGTTGTATCCTCGGTTAAGGTTACCTAGGATGATGCTTATGGAGGTGAGTTTTAGGTTTTCTGTTAGTCGATGTAGGAGGTTCTCTTGGAACTCCAATAGTGGGCCAGGTGGGTGGTAGACGAGGTTGATGTTGATGGTGGAGTTGGGGGAGAGGGCGATTTTTATAGCTAGGGAGTCTATGGTGTCACCAAGGTAGGATGTGATTTGTCTGGCCTCTAAGTGATCTTTCAGGATGAGTGCTACCCCACCTCCTACTGAGGAAAGGCGGTCTTGCCCGATGATGGAGTAGCCCTGTGGGATAGCAAGGTTGAGGGCTGGCCTACTGTGAAGCCAGGTCTCAGTGATGGCTAGGATGTCGAGGTCGATGTTGATAAGGAGTTCGTGAATTTCGGTGGTGTGGGCTGGGCTGGATCTGGCGTTGATGAGGGCACACTGTAGGTTGTGTGGGGGCTGGTGAGGGGATGGTTTAGCCGAGTGGGAGGACGTTTCTGTGGTTTTGGGTGAGGTAGGTGAGGCTAGGTGGGTGATGCTCAGGTATCTTGAGCGGAGACCCAGGAGTTTGCTCCTGATGTTGGTGGGTCTAGTGTATGATGTTATGGTAGGTGGAGGTTGAGTAGCTCTGATATTGCTTTTAGTGAAGAATGAGGGTAAGAAGTAAGTAGGGTGAATGTTGGAGGGGAAGGTAGGGGGCAGCTGGTGAGCTGGTTAATTGAGGGGGATCATGGTGAGAATGGGTAGAGGCTGTGAACGGATGGCAAGGTAGCTAGAATGCTAGGAGCGACAGTCAGAGAGGTAGCTAGAAAGCTAGGAGCGACAGTCAGAGAGGGGGGCAGCTAGGTGCAGGATGCAGTACGGGCTGGTGCAAGCTGCAGCAAACAAAATAGGTGTAGGCAGACAGAGGTGGGTGCAGCCAGATGCAAAAAGAGCAGCAATAAATGGTATTCAATGGCAGTATGGCAGGCACAAATGTGGCAAACAGGTCAGTTATAGGCAAACAGAGGTGGGTGCAGCTAGGGGCAGCCAGGTGAAAAAAGAGCAGCAATAAATGGCATTGAATGGAAGTAAGGCAGGCGCAAAAGTAGCTAACAAGTCAGTAAAGGCAAACAGAGGTGCAGCCAGGTGCTAAAAGCAGCAATCGTAGGCATTCAATAGCAATACAGGCGGGTGCATAGTGCAGCATTGAATAACAGTGTAGGCAGACATGAGAGAGAGGGGTGCAGCCGGGTGCACTTACAGCAAACTATGGCAAGATCAGAGTGCAATTGTCACGTGAGGGTTTAGGCGGCTACTGTGAGCCAGAGGCCCATGCACTAAAGGTGATGCATATGGGAAGGAGAGACAGTTTATGGCCGTGGTCAGTGCGCTTGTGCATACATGGAGCGCTGTGCTGGTGCGCTCGTGGGCCAGTAGCAGTAGGATGTATGGGGCAACGGCCAAGTAGTCGGGTTTAGCGCGTGGGGTGGAGATCAGGGTAGCCAGCTTATCGTGCGGGGAGTGCGCATGGCATGCTGATAGTTGGCTTACCCATTGACCTCTGGAGCTGGATGGTGATGATAGGCGATCCTGGGACAGCTGCTCCTCGGTGCCGGCGCTCGCCTGTGGGGGGCAAGGGGGACTGGCAGATGGCAGATCCGGCAAGTAACAGGCAAGGAACAGGTATCAGCCTTGCTTTCGTGGGCCTTGAGGGTAGTGTGCCTGCTACGCCTGCCGGCGGCCAATCAAGGAGTATAAGGTGAAGGCAGTCAATCGGATGCAGGTAATGGCTGATGTGGGCCTGGTTAGACTCTTGGGGCATGGAACAAAGAACGGGCGGCCATCTTGGAGCGTGGTGGGCTCTTGTGTACCTGAATGGAAAGGAATGTACAGAGGTAGCAAATTCATCTACCTTAGACACTGCAGCCTATTTTTCCTCCATACATCGGCACTGCTTCTTTGTTGAGGCTCTGGTGCTTTTAGGGGGTGATTTCTCCGAAGTGGGCGCTATGCATACAGCATTGTTCAATAATTCGGCGCAGGGATCAGGGTGGCTTGATGCAGGGTGCCCACTGCTCCTGCAGGGGCTGGACCTGGTTGAGGAGCTCCTGCTCCTGGGCTGGGTGGGTGGCAATGAACCACAGGCAAGGAACAGGTATCAGCCTTGCTTTCGTGGGCCTTGAGGGGCGTTTGCTGGCTACGCCTGCAGGCGGCCAATCAAGGGGCATAAGGTGAAGGCAGCCAATCGGATGCAGGTAATGGCTGATGTGGGCCTGGTTAGGCTCTTGGGGCATGGAACAAAGAACGGGCGGCCATCATGGAGCGTGGTGGGCTCTTGTGTACCTGAATGGATAGGAAGGTACAGAGGTAGCAAATTCATCTACCTTAGGCACGGCAGCCTATTTTTCCTTCATACAACGGCGCTGCTTCTTTGTTGGGGCTCTGGTGCTTTTAGGGGGCGATTTCTCTGAAGCGGGTGCTATGCATAGAGCGTTGTTGAATAATTTGGCACGGGGATCAGGGTGGCTTGATGCAGGGTGCCCACTGCTCATGCAGGGGCTGGACCTGGTTGAGGAGCTCCTGCTCCTTGGCTGGATGGGTGGCAATGAACTGCATGTCATTGCCTATGTTTATATATGATTAGGTTTCTGTATTAACAACAACACTCCAATACAATGATATTAGATGAGTACACTCTTTAATAGATTAAGTAGTTCATGATAGGTCTCCCGATCACTCCTGACATCTTGTTATCAACAATATAAACACAACTCCTTGTAGAGACTTTTCATCAAAATGTATTTCACGTGTGATGTCACCAGTGATGTCATCAATGACATTTGTGATGTCATCTTTGATGTCCCGGGTGTTAGTTTTAGCATTGCACAGTGGTGGCGTGAGTTATGGTTGTTTAGCTTACCATAACTGGCGAATTTTAGGGGTTTTTCGGTTTTACTTGGAACCATAACGTCCATTTAACAAAGTTTTTTCTTTGAATTTCATAGGTTTTTTTGTTAGTCCAATTTAACCTTAACGTCCTTTTAACAAAGTTTTTTCAGTGAATTTCAAAGGTTTTTATTAGTGGAACTTAACCATAACGTCCCTTTAACAAAGTTTTTTCGTTGAATTTCATAGGTTTTTATTAGTGCAACTTAACCATAACGTCCCTTTAACAAAGTTTTTTCTTTGAATTTCATAGGTTTTTATTAGTCCAACTTAACCATAACGTCCCTTTAACAAAGTTTTTTCATTGAATTTCAAAGGTTTTTATTAGTGCAATTTAACCATAACGTCGCTATAACAAAGTTTTTTCATTGAATT
This sequence comes from Ambystoma mexicanum, assembly GCF_040938575.1. Classification (NCBI taxonomy): domain Eukaryota; kingdom Metazoa; phylum Chordata; class Amphibia; order Caudata; family Ambystomatidae; genus Ambystoma; species Ambystoma mexicanum. Next base: position 1,421,988,286 of record NC_090922.1, on the reverse strand, counting down.
TCATAGGTTTTTATTAGTGCATGCTATTTTCCTACAACTTACTAATATCATACTTGCCCAATAAAGCAATTTTGTATCCAATTTCCAAATTTTCACCTTAAAACTCTGCCATTTCACACCATCTGGACTCATTTTTAACACTTCTATACACTTCTTGCAACTATTTCAAATAGTTTTGCATCCGTAGACGTCTATGAACATCTGACGTCATAGCGGACCTTCCGGACAGTGCCACATGGACATTGGCTGGCGCGCGGCATGATGACTTGTCTGACAACCCGTCTGCACTTCACAATAAGATCTCTGCTTGGTGGACATATCGGAACTGCATTTTCTACTAATCTAGGAACTTCCAACTTCAAAATTTCCCTTGCACAGCTCAAACACCTATTCCTACTCATTATCCATTAACAATCTAGTACACAGTACATACTTTAAGCAAAACTGCTATTTATCTTAAAATGGCATCAGCTAATGTCATCCCTCCTCCCCAAGTGCCACCACCACTCCTGTAATCAAGGAGCATGAGAAACAGTGCCCCCTAACTTAGAAATAACACACGCACAACATTTTCCCTTTTCCACCTACCGCTCCATTTTAGTGTTTGGTTGCTCTTCCCTCATTTCCCTCCCCACCGTCCGTTCTCAGCTCTCCTGCCAAAAAAAATACATCCAAAAACAACAAATGACAAATTCCTTTGGGAACCACCATTCACAGTTAAATAATAGAACTAAAAAAATGTATAGACTCCATGTACATTATATTTCTCAGTAACTTACATAGACTGAATAACATTTTCCAACATTTCCATTTGCATTTTGTGTTATGCTAATGGGAATATTGTGGCATTCATCCTCTGTTCCAGGGACTGGAACGGTGGATACCGGCCCAGCAGCCCGAGTTATCAGCCCAAGCAAAGTGAGGGTGGATAATGAGGTCTCTGAACGATTATCCCCTCATTCCAGCCCCTGAAATGGGGGATCAAGGCCATTAGCACCCTAGGTTCCCAAAGCGGGAACCCGGGTGCTAAAAAATAGGATTTTTCTTCCAACACCGGGACGCCTGCGGCATCCCGGTGTAAGAAGGAAAATCCTTTTCCAGGATGGCCACCATGGAAAGGGAAGGTGAGGGTTTCATACAGGGCCCCTCTTTGCTTTCCATAGCAGCCTGCATAAGGCAAAAAGAGAACCCTAAGACCATATTACCAAAAGCACATTTTTCATCCCTTTCAAATCTATCCTAATTTCGAATAACTTTACCACAAAGCCAGACCCAGGTGGACATGGCCAATTTAATCCAATGTTTTGTCCCTTGTGATCATGGCCAGTAGCCAGATTGTCCGGATCATGACCTTATTCCATGACCTGGACAATCTGGCCACTGCCCATGGCCACAGGCTACCCCACAGCCACTAAAGGTATACCGCTATTTTTTGTAGCTACTTTATGACACTTGTCAAATAATAAAACACTGGCACATTTGCAAAACCATGCTTGTAGGTCCTGGCCAATGCTCCTTACGCACGTTTGCTGGAAATCCACTCATGTTTTATTGTTTCAAAAGTGTCAAATGTATGCACATACAATCGTCATATAACCTAACCCCCACTTGACAAAATCCATTCAGACTTTACAAAAACATCTAAATCTAGATCTATAATCTTTTTTTCAAACCTTTGTGTAGATTTGTCAAATGGCACCACATTTATAAGCCTTTACAATATTTTGGGACCCCCACTCTAATTTTGCTCCCTCTTGACAGAATCCCACCAAACTTCGCAAAATCATGTATGTCTTGATCTATTATCAATTTGCCAAATGAAGTGCAGATTCGTCAAATGGCACCTCATTTATAAGCCTTTACATTATTTTGGGACCCTCCCTCTAATTTTGCCCCCTCTTCACAAAATCCTACCAAACTTCGGAAAACCATTCATATCAAAATGTATTATCATTTTCCCAAATTAAGTGAGGATTCGTCAAATGGCACCTCATTTATAAGCCTTTACATTATTTTGGGACCCCCACTCTAATTTTGCCCCCTCATGACAGAATCCCACCAAACTTTGCATACCCACTCAGAATCAGCCCAGGAATATACATGCAGACTTTCATGAAGTCCTATTAAATGGTGCCAAAGTTATAAGCCATCCAAGAACTACATTTCACCAACCCTTTAATGCTAAGGTGTTTGAAAACTTTCACAGGACTGTTCGCGAACATCTGAACTGTTTGGGGACTTTCGTGGCAAAAAACACATCTTGAAGCAATATCCCATCCCATCCTCATCACCTCTCACCTCCCCAGAGATTATTTGATAAGTTTGACAAGTGGAATGCTGTTTTTTCATATGTTTTCACTGCGATGTCTGCGGACATCGGCCGCTGTCCGCAAATCCAAGATGGCGGGCGTTTCTAAAAATCGGATGCACTTCACGCTCCTCACCATCCAATCAGTGAAGACGTTGCATGTCCGCGGACATGACGCAAGCCGATTAGCCAATCAGGACACTGTCCGCGGACCGAATAGGGAAGTGTGTCCGCGGACCGGACATAGATATCACAAATTTTTTGTGACCTACTTTTAGGTTATTTTTAAAAAGACTACTGGACGGCTTTTCACCAAATTTACAAAAGCACTCTTTCGGGATCAAGCCGCTGCTCCCGCCGCAAATTTGGTGAAAATCCATCCAGTAATTTGTTATTTTTTCCCATAGACTGAATGGGGGAAAAACTTTGCGCACGCCTATAGCCCAAACCGCTAGACGGTTTTTCACCAAATTTGCGGCAAGAGTAGGAGCTTGGTCCCAAAAGCATGCTTTTGTAAATTTGGTGCAAATCCGTCCAGTAGTTTTTTTTTCAATCAATCAAAAAGTAGCTCTAAAAAAATGTGTGATATCTATGTCTGCTCCGCGGACACACTTCCCTGTTCACTACGTGGACAAGATACTGATTAGCTAATACCTAGCATCATGTTTACAGACATGTGACGCCTTCACTGATTGGATATTGAACGGCGTGAAGTGCGTCAGATTATTTCTCTGCGCCCGCCATCTTTCATTCATGTTTTGGTGTACGCGGATATCGCCGCTAACACATATGAAACAACACACCATTGCACTTGTTAAACTTATGAAATACTGTTTCGGAAGATGAGGGCTAATGAGGCTGGGAAGGTATGTGGGTGGCATCAGGAAGTCAAAAAGCGGTGTTTTGTTGTCACCAAAGTCATACGGTACATTGGAAGTTGCTGCTCAATATAGTGTCCTTTAAGTACAGGCGAAGATGTACTGCGTCTGTGTTACAATGTATTTCAAATAATATTGTAGTCAGACTGCCGTCCTAGAGTTTGAAATCTGAGGTAGCCACCTGCACCGTTTGATGGAAACAGTGGGTCTACAAGTGTATGGAAGTAGGAGTTCTCATGAATGTATTCAGATACGTTGTTGCAAAGTCAGAATGTATTTTCATTCTGATTGAAGGTTACTAGTTTGCTTTTTTGGTTGCGAGCTCAGTAGGCCCACGCATTTGATTAAACCCATAAGAGTCAATTGTTTTTTGACCTTGAGAGAAAGGGAAAATTCAGTAAGAATGCAGGGAGTGAAAGTTTGGAAAAGATACCATTTGATGAGGTTATGTATTCAAAACGTTTGTAAGACACAGGTAATATCAGTTCAAGAAGATTCTTTGGTGCACGTACATTGCTGTCTGAGTTTAACGAAGACAATGGAGACGGTAAATATCGTGTAAGTTTACTTTTGATGACTCTACACCGGAACGAGTTTTACTTTTTTAATAGCAGACCAATAATTCTGGCAATGTAACTGAGGTACTATCTTTCTGTGTAGTTGTCATTTTTTTGTGTAGTTGTCATTTTTTTTGTTTTACTTATGGAGAGTGCAGAGTCTCGGCATTTGTAGGCTATCACTAGATTCACCCATGTTCAACGCTAATATTTCTTCAAAATGTCATGTATGACCACATCGATTTGTGTATCAGTTTTCACGTTCTTTTTGTCTTTTTTGAAATTGTTTGGTAAAGGTTGGGTATTGGTACGTATTTTCTGTTATGTTTTTTCCGAACAGATACATTCTGCTGTACTGTAATTGCCATGGATTCCAGATGCCAAGTGATGGCTTCTTTGCACGCCAGATGCACATACTCGTGACCGGCTGCCTAACCGTCACTGTGTTGTGGGACGACCGGGCCGGCCCCATCTGTCCACATGCTGCAGTGGCCATTAGGAGTAACACAGCATCTTTTATGGTGGTGTAGGCCGAAGATCATGCTGATGTCTTGGAAATCAATGTGCGACCGAAGCGGTTGCTTTATCGAAAATGAATACTTTGTGTATGCGAAAAGAACAAATTGCGCCGCACGATTAACATTTTCGATGACGACCGAAGAAACAAAGTTACTATTTGATTGAAAATGGGAATAGTCCGATGGTCTCAGACAGTTTATTGTGAAATAAAAGTACATTACAAATTCTAAAATGTTAATGTTTTCTTTTAAAAACAGTTTTTTATTTCAAAATGTAATGTGCTACATTGTACGTTGCTGTCAGGTTCTGCGTCACGGCACGTAGGTGCTTATGGGCGCATATGTGACGAGATGTGGGAGTGTTTTCGTATTACACAAGTGTCGTAATGTAGTTAAAAAACGTAGCGGTATACGTTTATTGACTGAGGGATAGGCTGCAGCCATGGGGAGTGGGCAGAATGTCAGGGTCATGGTATAAGGTCATGATCCGCGCAATGTGGCAACTGGCCATGACCAGAAGGGAGAAAAGATAGGATTACAGTGGCCATGTCCACCTGGGACTGGCTTTGTGGTAAAGTTGTTCGACATTAGGATACATTTGAAAGGGAGGAAAAAAGTGCTTGTGGTAATGTGTTAACAGGGTTTGCTTTTTGCAGGCTGCCATGGAAAGCGAATTCGGGCCATGTATGGAACAACAGTCTTCCCTTTCTATGGTGGCCATCTTGGAAAAGGATTTTGTTTTCTAATCCGGGACGCCACAGGCATCCCGGGTTACAACGACAAATCCTCTTTTTTAGTAGCACACGTTACTGCTTTGCAAATCTAGCTTGTTAATGGCATTCATCTCCAATTGTAGGGGCAGAAGGGGGGGTAATGATCCAGAGATCGAGTTATGCACTCTCACTTCGAATGGCCTGATAACTTGGCCTGCTGGCCCTTTATTCACTGTTACAGTCCCTGGAACGGAGGACGAACGCTACAATATTTTCATTAGCATAACACAAACTACAAATGGAAATGTTAAAAAATCTTATTGCGTCTATGTCCTTTACTGAGAAATATAAAGTACATGGAGTGTATGCGATTTTTAAAAAAATATATTTTTCAACTGTGAAAGGTGGTTCTTAAAGGAACATTTACTTTGTTTACGGATGGCTTTTTTTTGGAAGGACAGCTAAGAAGGAAAGTTGCGGACAGAAATGAGCAAAGAGGCACCAAACAGTAATATGGGTGGGGTAGGTGGACGGGGGAAAATGTTGTGTGTGTGTTATTTGTAAGGTAGGGGCAGTGTTTCTCGTGCTCCTTCATTACAGCAGTGTTGCTGTTTCTTGGGGCGGAGGGATGGCTTTTGCTCATGTCGTTTTGAGATAAATAGTCCTTTTGCTAAAAGTATGTACTGTGTACTACATTGTTAATGGCTGACTACGAAGAGGTGTTGGAACTGTGCAAGGGAAATGTTGAAGGTGGAAGTTCCTACATCAGTAAAAAATGTATTTCCACACTATCCACGAGGTTTACATCTTATTGTTAAGTGTGTACGGATTCTCGGACATGTCACCATGCTGTGCGCCAGCACATGGTCATGTGGCATTCTCTGCAAGGTGTGCAATGAAGTCAGATGTTACTTTACATTATGGTTACGTGCCACTACTAGAAACTGATGAACTTTAGTAAAACAAACTTTATTAACGGGACATTATGGTTAAGTTGCGCTACTAAAAACCTATGAAATTCACTAAAGAAACTTTGTTAACGGGACGTTATGGTTCGAAGTAAAACCGAAAAACCCTTCAAATTTGCCAGTTATGGTAAGCTAAGCAACCATTGTGCACTGCTAAGACTAACACCCAGGGCATCAAAGATGACATCACAAATGTCATTGATGACATCACTGATGACATCACATGTCTGGCTCACTCTTTTTTCCTTTACTGATATATCAAGGCCAGTAACAGTCAGGAACTAAAAATTCACTATACTATAGTACAAAGTACTATATTTGTAGACTTATGCTTCAAATATGCACTTAGGGTCCACTCACAGCATATGAAACATATACAAAGGGGAAAACACAGACTAGGAACACAGCAATGCTTTCTATGTATGGAGATGATTAGTAAGGTTATCAACACTGTCTTATAGTTCTGTTGTTTTTTTATTACTGTACTTTCCCTGGATATGCTCATATGTGTACACATTGCACTGACACTACTTTCCTTAGGGTCTAGTCACAATATGTGATAGTTATATAGAGGGAAGTAGTAGCTTTGAAGCAGAGCAATAATTTCTGTGCATCAAGATAATCAGTTAGGTTATGAAGATTGTCGGGTAATACTGCTGTTTTTTTGTTTACTTCACTATCCCTGTACATGCTCTATTTGTATGTGTTGTTGTCTGTTTGTGTTTTGTGTGCAGTAATGCAATAATGGAGTAAGTGGGTTTGATTAGGTACTTATTAAAGGTTTCACAGTATACAAGACTCTAATAAGAAAGCATTTATAATTTTAGTATTTAACATGGCAAGATTATTAATATTGCATCTGTCTGCTGGACACTATGGCTATGTTACTACATGTGTACTGTAGTATATTGGAAAAAACGTCATAATACAATGGTATTTGGATGAATGCATTACTTAATGCACTCCATACCTCATGATATTTATTCCAATGATCCTTGACACTTTTTTATTAACATTACAATAAGAATCCCTTGTACAGACTTTTCATGAAAGGTAAATGCACATGTGATGTCATCAATGACATCATTAATGACATCTGTGATGTCATCTTTGATGTCCTGGGTGTTAGTCTTAGCAGTGCACGGTGGTGGTGCGAGTTATGGCTGCTTAGCTTACCATAACTGGTGAATTTTAAGGGTTTTTCAGTTTTACTTCAAACCATAACGTCTCGTTACCAAATTTCTTTTTAGTGAATTTCATAGGTATTTAGTAGTGCAACTTCACCATAATGTCCCTTTAATAAAGTTTTTTTTACTGAATATATATATATATATATATATATATATATATATATATATATATATATATATATATATATATATATATATTCAAGATACGTCTATAGAATGAACCTTTGTGTTTGTATTTAGTGAAGAATTCAATAGTGGAGGGGGCTATCACTTTGCACGGTGCTTTACATATGGGCGAAGTTATGGATGTGTAGGATGCTGTCCAGCTATCAAAGAGGAATGGTATTGAGGACACATATGGGCCTCATTACAAGTTTCCCGGTATCCCACCGGTAATTCCGGCGGGCTACTGGGTAACTGTCCGTACCGCCTCTGCCGCCTAATTTCCTGGTACAGGCAGTTTCCCGGTATCCCGCCGGAACTACCGGCGGGATACCAACAAACTTGTAATGAGACATGTGATATTAACGGCGTCGCAGACGCCCGTAAATTCCCATTCCATGGAATCCCATGGCACTCCATGGGATGGGATTGCCGGAATGAAGAGCACCAGAGGTATCGGTGCTGGTGATTCTGGCATTTATTTGCTGGTAGGGATCACATCTACCGACAGGTCAGGCCTGTCGGTAAATCTGTGCCCACACCGGCAAACTTGTGTTTTCCCGGTTCGGAAAAATGCCAGTGCTGGAAATAACAGTATTTCTACCGGCATTTATTCTGGTTCGGGAACTCCAAATGGACTGGGAACAGCATTGGCAAACTACAGACGTAAGGTTTAGTATACTGCTGAGGGCGGGTGGGGGGCATCTCATAGAGGTTTGATCGTGAGATGTGTTGCTTCCAACAGAGAGGAAATTGAGTTAAAGGGGAGATTTGGACGCATCGAGGTTGGTGGTAGTTGTTCCAGGGACGGGTGGGCAAAGAGGACAAAAGGGTGGAAATGGAAGACAGCGCATTTTGGACAGAGAACAGAGAGATTGAGACATGCGCTGGAGAGAAGAGTGCAAGTAGACTTGTAGTGGTGGATAAAGTCAGCCAGGATAGGCCATCGATAGATGTAAAGACTTGGTTACAGGTGCCTGCAACCTGCAGCTCTCCAGAGATTTAGGACTGCAATTCCCATGTTGCCTTACTGTTTATTATGTTGACGAGGGTTAATGGTAGTTGTAGTTGAAAACATAAGACGTGCGGTGAGCCAGAGGTTGCAGAGCTCGGGTAGGAGAAGGCATATGAAATGAGGTCTTTGCTGCCTGGAGAGCGTGCCAGCATGAAGTCTGAGAGGAGAGGAAGGAAAGGAATGGGGAGATTGGATAGAGCGCTAGGGTTATCAGGATACAAATCATTAATATTCATGAGAAAAATTTGCATACAATGATTTTAATGTCTGCTCATTTTTCCTCATGAACCCATCAGGATTCTGGCCACTGTGAAAGAGCAGAAGGGGCGACCAAGGAATAAAGTGGAGAAGTACTTAAGTGGTAGAATACAAGTGGATTTTTCTGATGGGAAGCAGGTTGAGCCTGGCAGGCACAGCAGTGGAGATTATGAATTGGCAGACTTTTAGATCACCATCAAAGAGGACCTCAAGTTTGGTGGAAGGGGGATGATAAGATAGGAAAGGAGGTGTATGGTTCACAGTGGCAGTGGAACGCTTCTAAATCATGAAAAGATGTAACAGAAACAAGAAGACCATTGAGGCAAGTCGATGGGGAACACAACATGGAAAGAGCAGAAGTAGACAGGATAGAGCAGAATTATAAGGAGGGTGATGCAGGGAAATCAACCTAGTTTTTAGAGGTATCATGAGTGAGATTGATTCTTAGAGAAGGTATTTATCCTAGGAAAGGTAATTGATCAGAGCGCATCTGGAGCTGACCTGATAGTGACCAAAGTACAACTCTGCAACCACATCTTCCACCTCTGCTCAAGGACCAGGATGTGAAAGATGATTGGTTGCTTATTTAGTGCTAATTTAACCCTCGTTCACAAAGTGGCTCACAAGAAGTAACAAGCAAAGGAATATGAAATGTAATGAACCTGGGTGTGGAGGGTCCACCTTCTGCCCACCATGTTCTGTAGACAATGAAGGACAGTGTCATGTTCCATCCGGGGTACCATTCCACAGTTAACTGCACCAGCACACAGTACAGACTTGTTAGGACAACATGTAGAAAAAAGTGTGTTGCCATACATATGTGTGTAAAGTTTATATATTGACTAGTTACTTCTTTAAAGGGGGGTGGGAGGATTTATATACTGAAACTTTACCATAATGGATATTGCCCCAGACCAGATGACTGGGGTCTTACAAGAAACCTTAGAAGAGAAACCCTTTCTCTAGACACCGTTCTGTAAGACTGAGCAGAAATGGCAGAAAGGCTGTTGCTGTTTCTATACCCACAGGCTAGTCCTAAGCCACGAAGCCCCACCGACCTTCGCAGCTTGGCCGACCTTGGCTCAATGGGATACTACCCGAAATGCCAGCAGGATTCATATGGGAGCCTCCACCTAGCCGAAGCCTAGGGAGGCGGAGTAGATCTGTGTTGGCATTCACATCCCCCGCCTGCTGGCAAGGTGAGAGTGTCTTTTTGGAGAACTAAACTGCCTGTGCCCATTTCATGCATGGCCCAGTTCTGAAGAAAGCAGGCAGGTGAGCACTGACTGTGCAACACATGCAGGAGAGAAAGCAGAACCAATTGGGAACAGGAGAAGAAGCATCTGACCCGCAAGCACATCTTGAAGGCTCTATCAACCAGAGGCCGCAGGAGGATTAACTTGCCGCTCTGTGAACTAATGAACCGAGCACACAGAGGTGGCCGGTTGAAGCGAGGGTGATGCTGTCAGCGCGGCGTAGGAAGTCGCTGAGATTTTTAATCCAGCCAAAGCATGATTGTTTGTGATCAATCTTGGACTATTTTTGCCTGGAGGCACTCTGCAGTTTCCTGGCCTTTTGAAAAAATATTTAAAACAGTTGTGCAATTCCACTAGTGAGTTACCATTTCTATCATAGTGCTTTTCCATCCTGCACACTCAAGATCTCCTAGGCCTCGTATCCTGGCACAGGTAAGTACTTGTTCGGCTTTGTTCTCTATTCCCTGCATTGCCGCATCGCATCGTCTTTGCAAGTACCATGATGTCCTCTGTTGCGGCTACAAGATGTGTGAGTCCTTCATCATCCGTGAGCCTGCCTACGCAGAAAGAGGAGTGGCTGAAACACTCGTTATGTGTCTACTCCGCAGGGTGCAGGCAGGCAAAGCCTGCCCCTTCAAAGGGCCCCCTTTAAGGGGCCTACTCAATCCCATGTTGGGCCTGACCGGGCGCCTATGGCGCCATATCTACACCCCCTGCAGCATTTTCAATATACCGTCCACATACATGAAGACTCGTCCAGATGTGACGCCTCCCGCTGCGTCAACATCCTCGAAGCAAGGTAAGGAGGGCTGCTCCTCCGACCAGCCCATCTGTTGTCTGCTCGTCCTGTAGCCTTCTAACTTGTCCCCATGCCCTCTACAACACGTTAGCCAATGCTATCTGCCCAATGTACAGTTACTGCTTTACTACCATAATATCAATCCACTCTCATCCACCCTAATGCCCTCCCAGTGACCACCATTGCCTCACTCCATTGCTCACTGCAGGAAGCGCGATAGGTCAATCTTGTTTGATTTCACTTTACCTCGCTGTGCTTAACCGCGATGTAGCCCTCTCCCTCTCAAGGTGAGGCTTTTCCCAGTTGTATGAAACGCTTCTCAAACGCTCCTTTCTGCTTCCTAGTTCAATGAACTTGGACCTGGCATGAGCGGCCTGTAACTATACTCACTCCCATCAGAACTTAATCCAGGACGCTCATTCTCTATGAGATCTCCCTTAAACACCGTTGTAGTTATGCGACTCCCGTCTACGGTCTATGACTCTACATTCATATACATGCAGGAAAGCACTTTACAGTACTTACAAGTCCGTCAGTGTTTGTCTTCTTGTGTATACAGGACTGAGACCGCTTACACATAGTTGCGGACTAACGAGTACAGATTGATGCACCTTATAAGATTAAGGGTAAGCGGGCTGATTACTGCTTACATGTGCAAAAGTGAAGTTGTTATTAGTTAATCCCGTTGTAAAACTGCCAGTGGTACCATTTAGGCTTTAGAGGTACAGGATGTTAACAAGTACATGTATAAATCGATTTTTAGAGTAGCATGGAAATGGTAATGCATTAATTAGAGAGTGATCTCCAGCTCAGTAGTCTTTAAAACCTTTGGGCAAGTTATGTTCAGTAGAAAGTTTGGAATAACATGTGCATTAAGTGGTGTTAGTGTGTTTCCCAGAAGTAATGAAGTTAATTCCCTTTTATATTTAGGGTTATCAGGAAATTAATTTTAGGGTGATATCAGCAGATTCAGAACTTGTAGAACCTAAGGGGTGTTGGAGTTATTGGACAGCTACAAGTGGCTATTAAGTAATCAGGGGAAAGCCCTAATGGTAGAGAGGTGTGACCATTGTTCTCATTTTTGTTCGTAAATCTGGAACAAAACTTAGACAGCACTGTTTATATCGGTCGGTGTGGTTTTTTATTTACAGATCTTACATCTACACTGAGGACAAGTCTACATATCCGTCAAAAGGCACTAATTGCTAATGCCAGTACAGTGAGCCACATGTAGGAGATTAATTGCTCCTATCAGTGTTCGGCTTTTGTTGAATTATGAACAGCGTCACTAATAGCTGTTATTCTATGTTGTGTTTTTTTCCCCACCAGGATTAAGAAGAACACCACAAGAAAAAAGTGTTGATTTGTGTTGTTTTAAAGTTGTTTAAACCTGTGTTTGTTTTGATGAATTGCTTTCTATTCCCCTGATAAAGTTCTTTTACATTACCAACTGTTTTTAAAGAACGAAGCATGTTGGGTGTTTTAGGGTGTTGTACATTAGTCAACATTTATCAAAGAAATATTGAGTAGATGCGAACCACATGGTTGTACACATGAGGATTCACCTACCAAGGATACTGAATAAGAAGAGAATCTACCCTATAAGATAGGGACTGTTTTATGTACTCACTAGAAGTGTTTATCACGATACAGGGTGAGTTGTAGTTTTTAGATAGCTAGTAATCTAGCGGATTGGTACATGGTAGAGTTTATTGCACTTTTTGGTGTAAGGTTGAGTCTTAGTTTGGAGACTCCATTGTACTGTCTTTTTTTAAGTCAATGAATAAGTGTTTATAAAAAGTGTTTATTAAAATCTGTTTTTAGCAGAAGAGTGCATATCACTCAGCTTTTAAATTATATGAAATGTGTGCATAAAAAATCTTTTTCATATAATAAAATATTACAATTAATTGTTACATTTATCTGTGGAGTAATTGTTTTTCAAGTGGAGTTTTTTCATCTTTGGGGAGGGAACAACATAGAGACCACAAGATTCTCTAGTTTAGAAGCTGTCACAAGCCTTTATGAGGGGAGGAATCTTGGGGTCATTTAAAATTTCCCCTGTGTCTTTCTTTTGTTAATTGGACGCTTCTCAAATGCTCCTTTCCACTTCCTAGTTCAATGAACTTGGACCTGGCATGAGCGGCCTGTAACTATACTCACACCCATCAGAACTTAATCCTGGACACTCATTCTCTATGCTGCTTTTTGACTACCTCCATTGTCCTAGTATATTGATCAATGTAACAAGCTAACTTGTATATGTATAACAATGAATCTGCCGCTCTTACCGTGAGGTGAATCTACACACACCTATTTCCTCACTTTTGTTTGTCCCCACGCCTGATGTAGCCCCCCGTACCATGAGGGTAGGCTTTTCCGGTCACTGCACACACTCCTGTTTTGTCACGTTTGCTTGTCTGCACATCTGATGCAGCCCCCAATATGAGGCTTTGCCAGTCGTCGCACACACTTCTGTTTTGTCACTTTTGCTTGTCTGCACACCTGATGCAGCCTCCAAGGTGAATCTTGTCCAGTCGTTGCACACACTCCTGTTTTGACACTTTTGCTTCTCTTCATGCCTGATACCTCAGCCATGTTATCTTGCAAACCGGCAAGAGCATAGCACCAAATAGAGAACAATCAATACTAGATACACCCCAACCGAAGACAGTATGGGAGCTGCAATGATTCCTCAGGTTATGTAACTATTGTGGGCATGGGTTTTCGATTACAGCACATATACATGTCCTCTCCTCCTAGCATTGAAGGAAGCACAGAGGAACAACAAACAATTGTGTTGGACAAGGGAAATGACAGAGGCATTCAGCGAGCTCAAAGGAGCAATATCTACGGCTCCCGTTTTAGGGACACCAGGTTATAAAAAGGAGTTCTTAATATTTTCACACTTCGATGGGTTGAGCATGAAAGCTGTTCTGACACAAAAGACAAGCATGGGACACAAGCCAATTGCGTACTACAGAGTGCAACTGGACCCAGTAATGCTAGGACACTTCCCATGCAAACAACATTTGGCTGCTGCGGCATTCGCTGTAAAAAAAGCATCACCAATAACTATGGGGTGCTCCACAACATGTGGAACATGCCCTCTTTGCGATGCAGCATAAGCCAAAGACACTTGAGGGGGAGAGGTAATGCACATTGACAGATCTTCCACAATTGATCAGGGTGGTGGCGTCAGGAGGACAGGTGCAACGGTAGTCAGATTGAAGGAAGATTGGACAGGTGAGGTAGTTAAGAGTGTCCGGGTACCACCACACTATTCGGCACAGGCAGCAGAATTAGTAGCCCTGATTTTAGTGCTCAGAGAATGTGAAGGCAAAAGAGTGACTATCTATTCAGACAGCGCCTACATTACCTCAACAGTACACACTGGACTAGCTGGGTGGCTGAGAAGAGGATTTAGGAGAGCAGACAGGTCACCCGTACAGCATGCCCTCCTCCTGTGGGAATTGATAGAGGCCATCATATACCCAGCACAACTAGCGCTAATGAAATTCCAGGCCCATACAAATGGAGACAACCAAATCTCAAAAGGGAAAGAGGGAGCACACTACCACTCAAAGTATGCATCATACTTTGGAGAAATGGGGGACCTGCCAGAAAAACAAAATGAGAGGGCAGTAGTGAGGCAATTGCTAATGAAAGCGGGTTACAACCACCTACCAGAAACTAACATTATGGAACTGCAGGCCGCTGCACCGATGGATGAAAAGGAACTCTGGGTAAAAAGAGGGTGTTCAATGTCCCCTACTAATGCCTTATGGTGGCAAAATAACACCAGAAAGGTAGTAATGCCTCGTGCACTACTGGAAGTGGCCCTCACACAATTGCACCATCCCACACACACAGGGAAAGAGGTCATTGCAGCGCGCATTGGAAAGTCATGGTGCTGTCCTGACTTAAATGCACGTGTTTCCAATTTTATCAGTAACTGCCTGACGTGCCAACAAGTTACCGCTGGGCACACCCTAAGAGTAATAACAGGAGCAATTCCCTATCTTGAAGGCCCATTTCTACACCTCCATATTGAGCATGTCGATATGATCAACGTATGTCAAGGCTACCGATACATGATAGTAGTGGTTTGCCCCTTTTCAAGGTGGATCGAGTCACGGCCATGCTCCCATGCCGGCGCGCTTAGAGCTGCTAGAATTCTAGTACGAGAAGTATTTCCAAGATGGGGCGTCTGCGTGGTTCTACAATCCGATAATGCAAACCAAATGTTCCAGCACGTAACTGCCCTGTTAGGGATCAACCACAAGTTTGCCTGTGCATACCATCCACAAACCAATGGTGTGTGTGAACGCCTCAATGGATTATTGAAGGAAAGCATAGCTAAAATACAGAAAAGTACCAACTGACTGCACTGCTTACCCCTATGTGAACTAAGAAATAAACCTGTCTTTGATCACCACCTCACACCCCACAAGATGGTGACAGAACACTGCATGCTTCTCCCACTAGCACCTCCTACCAGGGCAGTAAAGGATTGCGAAGGAGCAGCTGAGATTTTCGGTAATGAAATGTTAAATTACATGAATTCACTTGTTTCTAGCGCCTCTTATCTCTCGACAGATCCAACAGACGCAAGAGAGAGCAGAGGACGGGGCACAAGAGAACGGCAGCATTAAAGACCCAACAAAGGAGCTCCGTCTTAAAGCAGGGGACAGGGTACAGATCTTTTAAAGAACTTCATCAGGCACTGGAATGTGCCCCACTTCAGAGGCCCCCAAAGGATAGAAGCGGTAACAGAAAGGGCCATGAAGCTTGAAGGCCAGCCAGTCTAGCATCATGCGCAGGATATCAAACCCTATAAGGCATTGACTAAACCGTAAAGCCCTTCCAGAGAAACTGGTAGCGCAAATGTCAAAGAAATAAAGAACATCCCAGATAATGATAATGCCCAATTATAAAAATCATAAATACTGATGACCCCCTAAATGTGGACAACAAAGAGCGTGCCACCCATCGCATGGTGAGATATTCTGAAGCCCCTGATACCTCCACTGCTATTTTGGTACAAGTCGACCAGGAAAACAAATATTGTCCCAGTGTTAAGAGACTACGAGATCCTGGAGAACGTACAACATCCTCCATGTGTGTGTCAAGTACCGCTGTCAGAAATGATCAATATGTTAAACAGAATTGACGATACTGCACGCACAATCTCATTAGAGAATACACTGTGTTAACACTGTTTCCATGTTCTTTATCTCTCTTTTCTTCCACACATGCAGGTTGTTGCGACTGTGACTTTTGATGTATAAGTAGGTTATGATAAAGGTTACAGCATACTAGATGCTACCCTCTACTGACTACCCTGAAGCATTGTCACATCAATACATTCACGCTATACGAGAGACACACACACTAGACCAAGACCACCCAGAATTTATTATTACGCGTTTCTTGAGTACCTAGCACAAACATATCCACAAATTCACCATATTATACCGACCCTTAGACACAGATCTGTAAGGACAAAATGGGAAGAAATGTTTGTATGGGCACTAAATGATTAACTAGTGCGCGGAGCTTAAAGAATTTAACCACCACTAACAATAACACTTTTTATTGCAATTGTCAGGCGGGTAACTCTATCACCTTATCAGCTGCATCGGTGGTGTAAGTACAAGGTGGGGTGCTAAAACTAATAAATATAACAATGTGGTTATTACTGGCAATGGGTTTCCTAGCTATTGTGCTATGGCAAGTATACCTCGCTTTGCATGCCTCCACTGCACTTAATACTAACATTTGCCCAACCCAAGCAGCATGGACAACTGTGTCAGGTGGTATAGGTGACACTGCTGATAAGGTAAGGAGAGGTAAGTGTAACGTGGGCACCGATACAAATGGGGTGGACACATATCTCACTGACACGGCACACATAGCTAACAACATGTTGTACAAACACATGTCAAAAATTGGTAAGGATACAACAAGGGAGAGCTGCTATGTCTGCTCACTGATACCCTATGCCATGGGGGCCTCCAGGACCTATGCAGTAATGGAGGTACCAATTGCTACAGCGCAATGCCTGTTATACCTCGCAATGTTCCAAACGCAGGGAAGGTTCCAAGGGAAGACAGCGATGTTACGATGGAGGTCTAAGGAAACATTCCCCTATGAGGATAATTTCATCAAGCCATTACCGATGATGAACAATTATTGGCAGCACACACAGGCCCTATGTTACATCACAGACGGACCAGAGAAAGGAAAAACAAAGAAAGTGACACTCCAGTACCTGCCGTGCAAATGGGGAGAAAAGGAGATAGGTGGAGAACCCGTTTCCTGGGAGCGGCTGCAAGTACTGCTATAAGGGAAGGTATATACAAAGGATGGATGGGAGGATGGAGTTGTAGGGAGTAAAGTATTGACATTAACAAAGGCTGCTGTGAGGAAAGTGCAAGAAGAAAACGACAAGTGCCTCAAGGAATAGGCCAAGAGTGCAGACTTGCTGACATGGGTGGATAAGGAAGACGGGCCACGAACAATTATTCCACTGACAACACCTACCTTATGCTATCAGCATGATGGCACCGATGACGTGGGACAAAAAGAAGGATGTAGAAAAATAGAAAAGATCCCGCAAATGAGGACGGGAACGGCAGTGCTGATGGACCACTATTGGGCATGTGGTTCTAAGGCATACGAGAAGCTTCCACCGAATTGGGGAGGAATATGTTCCATGGCACATGTCAAAATACCGTTGTTGGTGGTGCCCAAAATGCATGTGAACATAAACAATTTTCCTTAAATGGACAAAGGGAACAGTAGGAAGAAGCTGTCATTAACATCCACGCCGCAAGACCCCAGAGATGACACTGCAAATAAGAAGAGATCACTAACGAAAGTAAAGAGGGGAAACTATTTCTGGAGCGGTCTGAGGTGGCACTAGACAAAATACCACCGGCACACTGACTATTCAGCAGAACTGCAACGTTCTTCTCAGCATAGATACACCCCGGATTTCAAACATATGAAAATGCAAAATGGCTACAAATAACACGCTGGGAGCTGATGATGACCAGAAATTCAACTGTGAATGGGTTCAACACAATAAAGGAAGAGCTTTGAGTGATACGGTTAGTGGCACTGCAAAACAGATATCTCCTTGACCTCCTCACAGCTATAGAAGGAGGAGTTTTTCACAAAAATTGGGAGTTCTTGATGCATGTTCATGCCAGCAAATGACGAGGATAACGGAACTCTATCTGAAGCAGTGACACAGTTGGCGCAGATGCACGCAAAGATGAAGGAAGAATCAAAGGGCACGAAGAAAGAAAGTAGCTGGTTCTAAAACATTTGGTCCTGGATGCCATCCTGGTTATCTGATGGCCTAAAGGTGTTAGCAGGTGGGTTAGTTATGGGATTATCACCTCTGTTTGGTGTGAAGTTCTGCATAGCGAAATGCAAGAAGGCTACTGAAGAAGTGGTGGGCATGAAGTTGCTGATCGCTATGGATAGTGACGGACACATGGACGAAGTTCTGAGAGAACAAGAAAGGCTAAAACAACAGATTACGGAAGCAGATGTGTATCCTCCTATGATGACATTAGAAAACCTGCGCATCCCAAGAAAGTACATAGGGAAGTGGGTGTATTGCAAGCCTGGAGGTGGCGTTTTCTACATGTACTGGTCTTTTGAAGATCATGTCAACCACTAAGGACACGTGGGCGAAATAACCAAAGTATGGCGTTTGATGGATGACAGAAGGAACCATAATGTTGTGGTCGACAAGGCGACCAGAGGGGGGATTGAAGAGGAGAAATCCAAGTACACCCTCAGTCCCGGATGACCCCCCAACCAGAAGAAGTACCAACAGCACCATGGTCGTCGATCCTATGAACTTATGCCGATCTCCACTGTTCCAGCCATGTACAACTACCGCAAAATGTACCCTACCGGCCGACCATGTGTTCTTGCCACAACATGAACACTGCCTAGAGTGGACGAAGAGGCACCAGACAGACCTAAAGGCAACCACATGGACAAACTTGACTAAAGGTCTCAAACCACAACTGCCATGCTGCTGGTCGTTCGAGACATGCCGACGACGTAGCTCCGTCAGACACAAAGCACATGCACAGTCAGCGCGATTGATACACACACACACCAATCTACATGAATAACATGTACAGCTTGTTAAGATAGAGGACGGTGACACATGCACACTATTAGCACATTTATTATTTTTGTCATTAGGCTCGCTACAGCACCGCAGAAACGCAAGAAGCAAAGAAGAGCTTGTATAATATGCTTGCAGATGCTTACATGCAACTAACCCATGGAAGGACAGGGGCTCCTAAGGTACCTGACCAGCCATAAGACTTCCACTAACCTATGGATACAGTGAGAACTCCATAAACGAGCCAGAGCAGGCTGAAGCAGAACTCAGTAGGCCGCACTGGTCCCAGAGAAACCCCACGTTACAAAGCACTGTGCTAGCTGAACAAACCCAGACGCGAGTTGCAGGCTGCCAAGGCACTATGTTGCGAAGTGACTTTTCACACCCCGATCAAGGTGACACTGGTTGCAGCAAGGAATATTCTGTGCAAATACATACATCTATCCGAGACAATTAAGCCTGCGAGTACGATCTCCAATCACATGACCCAGCCGAGGTGAGGACGGGCCAAGTCTCAAGGGCTGGGGACGAACAGTCGTCCCATGGCTAAACAGCGGGTTGCAACATATTGGTTACCTCCAGATACCTCGAACTATGGAAATGGAAAGCTCTCATGGCATTAGCTGCCCACACTCTATTGTAATACGCAGACACATAGTTGCAATTCACTGGGAAATGTACTGGGAGTAGGTGTCTTGCGGCCCGGAAAGAAGGTTGTCCCAGGCTTGGAGACACTGCCACCTGACCAATCAAGACACCAAGGACTGGGGGCAAATGGCAAGGGGTGCCAACCAATCATTAGGGTTCATTACTATAACTTTTCAGAAGTAGCAACTTTCGGGGATGACCCAGGTACACCACCTGACACGACAACGTCCAATAATCGATTTGCTCTATAGGGTCCTATACTGAGCATACTACTCAGGGACCAATCTTGTGCCTCAATAGGTTTTGGGGGAAGTCTGCTGTGTGACTACGGTTATTACCTCACAAATGTACAAAACTGGCCTGCGAGCCAGAGAGCAGAGAGATGTGCCTGAATGTCGGTCACGCATTTGACCCCTATGTGTTTTGTCTAATAAACCACAATAACTCTTGCTCCTTGTGTGGACCTGGACCTCTTGGGACCAGGGAAGGAGTTAGGGCCTTCCGTGAGCTGGGAGCCCGCAGACCCTTGGCGCAGCTCTGCCGGCCACATAGATCTCCCTAACACATCTCATATCATATCATATCATTGGGCAGTGGAAACATTTCTGGATTTTGTGTGCGACGCACAATTTATGATAAGAACTGACCTGCCGTCAACACCCTCAACCACACTCTGTTGATCAATCATAGGTGCGTTTGGCGGGCATGTTGGAGCCGTCCAGACCGTGGTTTGAATCTTTTCATATGAATCATGCCACAGGGGTCTCTATGGAGGACCTTGAATCTTGCCACTCAATCGTCCATACCAAAAACTGGTACTGTATTGTGTTATATAGCTTTGGATTAAGGCGCTATATAAATAACACATCATTATCATTATATAACAGTTATGTCCCATCCCAAGCCTCCATTTTCTTTCCGCCATTTTTTAAAACATTTTTTATTTTTTTAAATTGGTCATTTCTGGCTCTGGTCCCGTGCCTCTAGGGAAAAGGGACGCACACCGGCGGGAGGTGCGGGCACCCCCCACAGTTTGAAGGCCTCTGTACTAGAGTATAATTCCCTTTGACAAATGGATAACCTCCTTTCTTTAGAATGTGCCCTGATCCCTGCTGCTCTGTTTTTGCATTGTTTCCATGCAACTCTGTGAATTTGGCAGCTACAGCTATAGAATACCTGGACCCCAGAGCATCACATGACAGAATTCAATGAACATGACACTGTGACACACATGCTTTGATACAGGGGGGCTCAATTTATAATGGAGAAATATTCAGTCCCAGTCTAAAATGTGATTTTTGATCTATTATTCGCTGCTTTTTTGGTTCTTGGTGGCATCTGTTTTTTTTTGTTGTACATTGGGTGCACATAACCTGATTACAAAAGAAGAGCCCAGGATAAGGCAACTCTTCCTTTGGAAATGAAAACATAGATTCCAATTTTGTTTTCTAAACTGCCTCCGGCACCACATTAATGTTTCACTATCACGCACATCCCATTGTGTCCGTTGCAGGCGGCGGGGGTGCTTCTCCGTCTGATGTGCAGCGCACACAATGGCGCTGTGACAGGTGTGTAGTTTCCTCGGGGCATTTCCAATATCGCAAGTGCTTCCAAGTTGAAAGGTCACCGGGGCCTTGTCGCCCGCGTGACACATGATAAATGGAGGACGCGGCAAACTTCAAGTCAATTCAAGCGGCAATCCATTTCACGACCTTGATCTCCCGCGTGTCCTGTGTGCCGGCAGTGGTGGTGGAGGGGCCGGTGGGGGCCGTGGATTGAAAAGTCAGGGTAGGGCTGATGTGCCACATTTCAGTCTCCCTCTGCTCAGCATTTAGCCAAGGAAGAGCACTGGGTCAATCTTCCATGGGCCCTTTGCTAAAAAAATACACAAATGTGCAAACTTCCACACACAGACGCATGCACTCTTAAACACAAGTGTGTCTATGCAGGTTTGTGTATGTGATTGTTCTCTGTAATACAACCTTCTCATCTTGAATTACTGTCTAAATTCCATAGGAAACTTAAAAGGTTGCACCCTAATAAGTGAATGCGCGTCTGCACTGCATTCAGAATGCTAAGGCAAGACTGTTGGGCAGAGGCAGAGCCAGGATTGTCTAACAAGTGGGGCCTGAAGCTAATGTAGTTGGACCCACCACAATGACATTAACATCTGTAAATGTCCACATAGCGCTGCTGAGTGGGCATTTACAGAGTTTGGGTGGCCCTTGCGCGCTCAGGCCCTACCGTGTCTACGCCTCTGCTGTTGTGTCCAGTGTGGACACGCTACATCGAGCAATTTCACTTTTCTTTTGCAGCTGCTCTGGTTTCCTGTCAGTAAATGAATACAATTCAAGAGCATCTGCATTGGCCAAATGAGCCCCCCCTCTTTTCACCCATAAAGCATGCCCAGGCCATCCCACAGCAAGTTCTGGTGATTCCCCAATGTAGAAGTCACATAGTGTGCCAGACCGTTTTCCTTCAGCATCCCTCCCTCTGGATTTCACCTTCTGCCTATCCTTAATAACTAACATTCGATTAGGAAACCACTGACATCCTGCCTGCAGACATCACTTTAACATACAGATAAGTACAAACAAGCGAGCAAAAGGAGCACGCCTAGTGATGTTTGCTGCCCCACCCAAGAAAATGCTTACAGTAGAGGGGTGAAAGGGTACGCTCATCTTTTGGAATGCACGAGAGTGAGGGTACTCGCTATCCTGTCTGGGGCTTCAAGTTAGAACTCTATTTCCATCCTTGGCTCACTTGACAGGAGACCATGATTTGGTCCATTTCGCAGCTTTTAAATGCTTTAAATGAATTAAAGTTTATGATCCTTTGTGCTCTTTCTTGCATTTTAACATGAGAAGGCTCATCCCTCGCATACTCATTCTTCTCCAGACTAGATAGCTGAACTTGGTTGTTTGTATCTTGACTTCAGGCCAGGCAGCCTTGCCATGCAGCTCCACGAACCTACTATTCTTGCTGTGACACAGTTTTCTATTCCCACTTCATGGGTTCTGGCTTACTAAATTCATGATACCAACGTCCAGTTTCCGTACAATGGCATCTTCATCTGCATTCTATTCATTACTCATAGCTAGCTAACTTCTATGGAGACTTAATCTACCTTGCATTTCCGCGTCTGTACATTACAGTTGTCTTTCTGTGGCACTTTGTGCATGTGTAATTGTCAATTTTTTACATTGGAATGCTCACTCGATTCTTCACTGCGTCATTAACTTCTTCCGGGTCTATACATCCTCGCCAGCCAGTATCTCAGGATGACGTGCACACCTCTTTATGACGTCATTCATTTGTTGGTTGGCTTCCTTTCATACTCATTCAGGATTTTGTCTCCTGTAGGTTATCATCACTTTGAGGGTACATTCGGTAAGGTTGTCTCAATGGGTATCTTCTTTCAAACACTCACTGTGGTATTGGTGCTGTGGCTGGTGTAAGGCATGGTACCATCTCATGTCTCCAATACACGGCAGGTAGGGGGGCGGGATCTCCTGCAGATGCACAGAGCTACTCCTAGTCAGTGACTGGTTGTCTGATGTGTTTGAGATGTACGCAAGTGTACCCTTGAAGCATGGTGGCTTGTTCATCCATTAAGTGTTACCCCAACATGGCAGAGGCAGAGCGATAAACCTGGAACTGCCCAGAGGACTGTCAGAAGTGACAGAGCCCAGACTGAACTGTCTGCAAGGCGAGTGCCAGGGGGAGCATGCAAACTTATTTGCGCTTAGTTTAAATGACCTTATCAAAACCTAACACAGAATAGAGCAAACCTCATGCACATCAATGTATGCAATCAATGGAGAGATACCAGTGGGAGAAACCATTCCTCTATGAAAAGTGTTGTGAGCATGAAGATCATATCTGGAGCAAGCTAACCAGGTGAACCACAGAGTTATCTTGAATGAACTATGATTCCAACAACTATCCAGGCCAGTCACTGGAAAATGGACAAGAAAAAAGTCACAATAACACCATCGAGCTCAAGTAAAACACATTAACCCATGTGATATGATATGATATGATAGGTTATTTACAACGATCTTCATACCCAGAGGTTTCTAAGCGCGGACCCGGGATCGCTCCGTGTTGTCATTTTGCTTCCAAGACAAGCACGTTGCCCCTGAGATATCCTCCCGAGATGTGGTATAAATTGTTGCAAACTGCACACCATGGGCAAACAAACAAAACCAGTGGAAATAAAAAAGGCCTGGACAAGTAGGTGACACATAGTTGGGTTTTGTTGCCAGCGTAATTCATATACTTCATAAGTTCTATTCCAGAGCCACTGCTGGCGAAGGTTTGTCTATTAAAAGTATGAAGTCTTTTCGCTGTGGTTGATTGATCATGGGTAAGAGAGACAGACTACCCAAGGCCACAGAAGACCTAAGGCCGATCCCTGACGCACTCTGCATACAGGAGCACACAGGGTCTGACAGGCCCGACCTTGGAGAGGCCTGGAAGAGGGAAGAGTCCGGCGCAGAGAGAAGGTAAGTGTGCTTGTGTGCATGTGTGTTGTATGTTTGCGAGGTGTATGAGTTGTGAGGAATGTGTGGTGGTTGGTGGGGTGATTTGTGTATGTGGTGGGGGAGCTAAAAGGGGGTTCGGGGAGCGAAAACTCCAGATTCAAAGTAAATCTCTCCAGCAGGGGAGAATATGGGGACTGACGGCAAGGGTTCAGGGGTAAAAGCCGCAAGGTGGCCTTTCCTGCCTTTTGAAGACCATTCCAGATTGGCCTAGTAAACACTCTCTTTTTGGTATGCGATCTTGAATAGGCGGAATTTAGATATAGAACTCTATTAGAAGACATGCCATAAGGTCAATCTATCCGTGGGACTGGATGGGGTGTGGTCAGGAAGACGACAGCCATGGCTCAATGCAGAAAAGAGAAAAGCCATGAGCATAGGACACACACATGCTGTATATCAGTGGGGGTGGGAGTAGCAAGCACAGGATAGGTATGGAATGCATAGACTATCAAATGAGATGACCACAAGGGACATACACAGTGTGGCAAGATGTTGGCCAGCAAAGCACACAGAAGGTTGAGGTGCACCAAGAATGCTAGAATTGTTATCACACACCACTAATAATCACTCTACTGTGCTCTCTATTCAGTCCCTACATTTTAAGAAAGACTAGGAAGTGGGGGGCTGTGGGGTGTAATCAAAGAAAAAAAAGAAAAAAACAGGTCTGAGTTGTATTTGCTTTAATTCAGTCTTGAGGTTTTTAATTGCACTAAACACATATAAAGAACTAGGGGTGGGTCACTGACCTGTAACTATATCCTAACCTAATCTCACAAAAAAGAAAACAGGTCTGACTTTTATTTGTTTTCATTCAGTCTTGTCATTAAGTACAACCTATGTTGCCTTCCAGCTGTACTAGCTTTGCCCTCCTCTGGTCACTAGACCCTAGGTTACTGTGGTGTGCCGCATATCTAAGGTTAGGGGACAGACAGAGAGGCTTGCCCCGACTTATTTTCCTGGAAAACCGAAATCTTACAGCCTTGCAAATGTCAACTGATTTTATTCACTGACCAGTGTTGATGATTTATTCATGTATTTGTGCATTTGTAAAGCGCACAAAGCCCAGATTATTTGTTTTAGAAAGTTGTATAAAGTAAAACATTATGATTTGAGTTTTCCCAAACAAATTGTGTGAGTTATTTATGCAGCGAGATGTTTATTGTGTTGTGCCATGGATAAAGTGATGTGTAACTTTTTAGTGTGATTTTCTATTACCTATCATCCAAATAAATACAAATATATTTCCTGTACACCGGCCTGGTTCTTGGCTCCTTGGCAGCTCAGGGGGAGGGATCCAAGGGCATGATATGCATCAGAAATAGGGCTGAATAAACAAATGACATGAAACCGTTTGTTGTGTGACATCTAGAGTGGGGAAGGAAGGAACTCCCTGTGTTGAGGTTGGCCTCTCAATAAAGCGTTATAGTAGATGGATGTCAATAGTAGCCTGCACACAATGGGTTGTGTTTGGTCCACATTGCCTTCAGGCAATGGCAGAAGATTTAAAGTAGGAATTTACTGGAACAATGGAGGGATAGTCGACAATGGTAGAGTCAGTCCTAAATTACATGCATCTAGAGGTAAGTATCATTGGATGGAAGATTGTTGCTTTAGGTCGAGAGCAAGATAGAACAGTGGAGTGGGGCAGGTGGATTGGGGGTGGAGGCGGGACCCAGAAGGAACATTACAGAACGTCCAGTCATGAAAATGGAAATTATGAGACCGGCTCCGGGCTAAAGGGGTGCAGAGAGGAAACACAGAACAAGGAATCGGCTCAAAAAGGCATGTGCCCAACAGAAAAGAACTAGTACCCAGCATTCAAGAGTAAAGCTGGAGACCACATCAGGGTTACCAGTAAAGAACAAGCAGTTAATGGTCAGATCTATTACACTTGGTGTATTCCATTTGTAATAGCATCCATTCCATTTAAAGATGCAATAATATACCACAGAGTCTATTGTACTTGAACACAAAAGCGAAGACAATGAAAAAGAAAACAATGCAGCTTATTCACAAGGATTCATGTGTTAAGGCACATACTGCTCTAGACGCAAGTAGCTCCCAAATTGTGGCTTAATTTACACCTGCAAAATCTATGCATAAGAAAAAATAAATCAGGTGTAACTACTGTTGGAAAATGAGTGTACACCTAACCCACACGGGAGGCCCACCTACTCTGCAATATTTGCTGGCCTGACATGGAACAAAAATATGCCTGTGAGTAACTGACTGCATGCAAGGCGTGGATACACATAATGTTACACCTTTGCAAGCATGTGCCTAGTGCCTGTTGAGGCACTCGCTTGATGCACCTACCACTCCTTAACGCTCCCTTGGGCACGGCGCCTCTTTCTAGTCTTGGGGTGGGATGCCTGTGTAGATTATGCACGTGCATGGAGCTTACATCAAAAGTACTCCCATGAAAAGTCGGGAATCCTTTTGGGAATCATTCATAATTGATTTTGTGCATTTCAAGTTCTTACTGCTTAGTAAGTCGCAACTATTTCCGGGAGCAAGTGAGGTCTGTTCCTGGAAGAAGTTGTACTCGGATCCATGTATTTAGCGTGTGCAATATAGGACTAGGTTAATTAGCCTGCTTAATGATATTGGTGTAACCTGCAGTTGAGAGTTCGAATCCCAACATGGAAAACTCATCCTTTCCTCCTGTAAGGTAAATACAGTGTGATTTAGTAGCTCTGATAGGGATACTGAAAAAGCACCGAGACACTTTAGAATGAGTGTTTCCTGCTATTTTAGGTCATTAAGGTCATTGTTATTTGATTGGGACCTATACCCCTTCCTGCTACCATTTGCATGGCCGTTGGGGGCTCTGTTGCATCTGATAGGGGGGGGGGGATAGGAGATGGCAAGTGGGGAGAGGAGGGAACATTATTATTATTAGCTCAGGAGGCTTCCCAACCAATCAGGAAACCTGTAATTGGGCCTTTTGCTCATTGTAAACCTACTGTTCTGAGCCTCTTCAGAAGTAGGAGGCTGCCATCTTGCCCGCCAAGCAGCGTGTAAGTGCTTCCTCCTGGCCTCTTCAATCCCACCTCCTACGCCCAATTTCTGCCCCACTTACATGCACCGGTGTTGCTTGGTAAACCCAGTGTTTCCGGGTGCTTGCCCCGCCTCGGAAAGGGAGAATGTATTCATCTTGCAAACATGCTCTTTCTTAACCTAAAAAGAAGTCTTAGCATCCAGGAAAAACATACCGGGATGCTAACAGCAATATAAGCCTCCAGGCCAGTGCATTACTGGGTCTGTTAATGCCCCGGAGCTCATTCGGGCCAGTAACTCGACCCGGGGCATTAACTGACCCAGTAATGCCCCTGCCTGTCGGGGTGTTTAGCTTAATTATTTCTATATTGCTAATAATACACATTTTAAAACAAGATTGTTCAAATATTACAACTACAACTAATAATAATTAAATAATAAAAACAACGCGAAACATAATAATAACACAACTTAGCTATGTCCAGCAAAAGGTTTAATTGCAGGGTGTACTTCTAGCTGCGTTACTGTACTATGTTGGGGCTGTCTTTGTGAGAAGAGGACTATGCTACAACTTTTCGTCAAATTTGCCTTACAACTTTTCATCTAATTTGCCTTTGCCTGGACAGGTAGTTCCAGGCGAAGGGTTGTTAGGACCGGGGCGCCTCCCAGGCAGCACATACTGTACCCTGCTCTGCCCTTGGACAGACTGTCCCTCACAACCTCGCTTTCTTATCTCTCTACCCTGCAGCTTCATTTTTTAAATCCCAAATCCCTGTGGCTGAAGCTTCTCGTTTACAAGGGACTAGTGGAGCTAGAGTCGGGGGTGTATTTTATCATCGCTGACAGCTCTATCCCTGTTTCACCCCTCACTGTACACACGGTACTGTCCTGGTTTCCACCCGACTCGCTTTGCTGCGCGAGGTGACACCCACCTAAGAGAGTGCTCATTAGAGCTGAAGGAATGGAAAATTACTGCCTTTAGGACAGAGAGAGAGAGAGAGACAATGCAGTGCGGAAGTGTATGTTGCCGCAGACTCCTTGTCATCGCACCCACAGACAAGCAGGGCATTCAGAGGCAGGTGTTGAGGCATGTCGAACTATCATTGGCACAGTGCCGCATTGCATGCTGCCTCTCACTTCCTGCTGTCTTCAATGCGTCACCCACCCGTTACCGTTCCATGTGTTAATGTCACGCAGAAAAGTCGGCAGGTAGGCGACTTTCTTTTCCTGAGCCCTAAAATTCTTTCCCCAAACATTCTAAGAGGGTTGTAAGTATATATTACTACCTCGAATCCTAGAATATTTGGGGAAGGTGTTTGATTCACAGCGACATTATGACTGCATACCCCCATAACTATATATTAAATCATTTTCCCTATATACCGAACCTTTTTTCCACTGTGTTAGATTCACCCACACTGTCCAGACCCTGACACAGTCCAAGACCCTGGGCCTCATTCCGAGTATGGAGGTACTCATGGTGCTATTTGTGCCATGACTACCTCCCATAACGGTACCAAGTCCGACCTGGTTCAATGGGGACTTACCTTGGAGGGACCAGTAAGTCCCCATTGGAAAAAAAAAACATTCCCCATTCCCATTTCAGCCCCCATAGGGCTCAATGGGAATGGGGAAGTAGCTAATAACGGTACCGCAATTTGCGGTATGGTTATTAGCTCTAAAGTCCCTTAACGGGTCCCGTCCTTAACAACTGGTCAGACCAGGCGTTAAGGAAGGGACCCGCTAAGGGAACTCGAAATAGGGCGCAAAGGGATAACCGGCACCGGTGGCCTTACTGGTGCCGGTAATCCCTTTGCGCCCAACTCGTAATGAAGCCCCCTATGTTTTATCTAAATGCTCAGAATATCTGGCCAGAGGCAGCCCGTCTAAGTCAAATCAGGCTGGGTGGCCTCCATGCCACTGACGCTGGCTGAACCAACACACATTGGCGTTGTCAGTTTCAAGTACTTACAGGAAGTACTGAAATGAGTCAGCAAGTGGTTCCGCGGTGGCTTTCAGATGTGTGCAAGCGTACCCATGAAGCGTCATGGCTTGTTTATCCATTAAGTGATACCCCAACCTGACAGACCCCAGAGCGATGAGCATTGGAACATCCAGCCGATTGTCAGAAGGCTCCCCTACTGCCCAACTCTGGATCAGGTGGCGGCTCAGCCTACTACCACACAGGCATTAAGAGTTGAGGGGCATCCTTCCTGCCAGAGAATAGACAGTGTGATTGGTCACCATCTCGAGGATCTGAGTGATATGTTAATACACTTCTCGTTTGACTGCCATTGAGTGGTTCATTATCACTGGATACCCATTGAGCATGGTGGCGCTTCGAACCCATTAATGGAGGACTGTCGCAATCTTTCCTTGGCTTCTCATTGGTTGATAGTCCTTGAATTAG
This sequence comes from Ambystoma mexicanum, assembly GCF_040938575.1. Classification (NCBI taxonomy): domain Eukaryota; kingdom Metazoa; phylum Chordata; class Amphibia; order Caudata; family Ambystomatidae; genus Ambystoma; species Ambystoma mexicanum. The sequence goes on along the minus strand of NC_090922.1, from coordinate 1,421,958,901 downwards.
TGGGCTTGGCTTTACGTAGGGCATGTTCATATGTGCAGTGTGCTAGAATATGGGCTTTAGTGGGTGGGTGAATTGCAGAGAGATATTTTCAAGAGATTTTGTCTTGTTGCCTGACGGTCTGTTTTATATGTAGAGCCTGGATGCCTGAGGGCTTTGGCACTATATAAATATATAGAAATAGAAATAGAACAGCTCAATGCTGGTGTTTGATGAGCTGGTATCCAGTCTTTAGACCGCTTTTTCTAGTATGCCTAGGAAACCCTGGGATGAAAATCACAGGCGCAGTAAAGTGCAAGGGTGAGGATTGGGGGGACTGATGGGGGACATGCTTGCTTCGACTGTGTTGAGTAGCTTGAGTGGAAAGCGGGGGGTAGGGCGTGTGAGCGGCCTCAAGTAGGGTTCGAGGGTGAATCCCCCCAAACGCCAATGGGTGGAAAATCCCACCTTTTGGAGACTGCTCCGGGAAGGCCAAATAAAGGGGCAGTCTTTTGGAGATGCTGTCTCAATTGACAGGGATTGGAACCTAGAACCGATTGAAGGGGCCTGAGGACACATTCTTCTGCTTAATCTCGATTGCACTTCTTGCATTTATTTGCATTTGAAAAAGCAGAGAAATTGCTCTTTTATAGCAGACCCAACCTCCAAGCGCCGGCCCGGGTTTCCAACGCATGATGCATTTCTTGTTTCCAAGACAAGTGTGTTGCCTGGGACCTTTCCTCCCCCCCCCCCCCCCAATGCGCCAGATAACCAGGGCGTGTCCCTACAGAACACAAGAAGTGGGTTATACAGGAAACCAGGCAAAAGCAATAGCCGACTAAAATGGTCACCTATGTCATTTGTGAAGAGCAGGTCTGGGAGTTCCTTAAGCAGCCGCCCTCAAGGTTATTTAAGCGATTTTCTGTTCTGGTCTTTTAGATCCAGAAGAGGGATGAGTTCTAAGTGCCACATCCGTTTCGTTTAAAGGAAATAATACAGTAGAATGCGAGCACACACCTTCCCGGGAAGCAACAGCACGCCTTCACCACAAGCCGGTAAATAGGAGAAACTAATGTGGAGAGAGTATTTAGGGTACAATTAGAAGGCTATCTGGTGATGGGCACAGAGGGCAGGGCAAACAGGTAGGGGATGTGCTACCGATTATTAGTCAGTGAGATCTTCTTCTGCAGTTCTGAAGGCTCTTTGACTTACAATAGCTGAGCATATTTAGTCAAAGTTGTGTGTCGATTGAGTCCTTCCACATCTTTTGGATCCTTTTCTGTGTTAGGCCATGACTGCACGCCTAACTTTGTAACCATGACATCCCTCCTCTGTGCCAGATTACTGGCTCCGTGAATCATCAAACAATTAAAGGAGATCTACTGGTCAAGGAAAGACAGCGGATCTTTGGTATGCCTGCACGCTGGAGCAGATTCCCCTGAAGACATGAATCCGAGACAGATTCAGCTATGTATGCCATAGCAGCAGCGACTCATGGAGGTAAAGAGCGGACCTCGGTGGCCTGTAATTTTGCACCCTTGGCTCTACTGTTGGTAGGGACTTATTCCACCTGGTATTTGGCCCAGTCTCTCGTGTGGTGTTTTTCCAGGTGTATTGATTGTCGTGAGTATTTTTTCCCCTCTTCTCACATCTTTCCATAAACAAGCGGTAGTGAAGTGGCAGTGATATTGCCAATCCACTTGCAGTCTGGGCGCCGCGGCGCCGGAAGCCTGGGTCACAGATGGTCACGCACAAAAGCATGCCGTTTTGAACCAACGAGCTTCAGGCACTGCGGCACGTAGACTGCAATTGGGGAGGTTAGCAGACAGTCGGACTGCAGAGCAGGTCATTGGGAAACGGGGCGGGAGGGGTCGCAGGGTGCTGCCTAGTGGCTGGGGATTCAGGTGAGGACCCTGCAACATGCACCAGGAGACGGTTGCACACAAAAAGACACACCCTGGTATTGCGGTCTATTCTGCTGCAATCATGGGTTCAACCTTTTGTGCACGACCCATAGACAAAGAACCAGCCAATCATAGAATGTATCACTTTTAACCAAGATGTGGTTCGGTTCGAGCATTCGACACTCATGACTATGCACTTAATTTATGAATGAAGTGGGTGCTTTTCTTCACCTGTGTCCTCAAAGTCCTGACGGTCTCGAAATTCATCCCCGACAACTATTGAGTGTATCTATATACGTCAATAATTCTGACCAGCAATAACGCCATCTTGACCCGTCTTTCGTTATGCTCTTGGTTAAGTTGGGTTCTGGGCAAGCATAACACCGACATTGTAGGAACAAGACACATCTTTACTAAGTTATAGCTCAGGGTACAGGGATACATTTAGGCCACATCAGGTAAGTAACTTGGACAGACATCCACCAACATCCTCTTTCAGTCAACCCCATCTTCTCAACTGCACATTCACAGAACCATTCAGAACATAACCTTCTCACACACATCATTCCATATCAGTCACTCCTAGGATTTCATGCATACAGGGAAAGACAAGACACAAAATATCTTCCCCCTTACACAACACAAGACACACCCAAGAAGCAGGAGACATACATACACACGCAACAGCATATGTACATCCCTCAGCTTCCAAACCAATTCCTCCCAACGACACACCAGCACAAACCTTGTAACTATCCTCACCCAGTGGGACAATCTTCACCTTTAAATGCCACTAGACCACAAAGAAGGATACCACAACCACAACCACACTTTCAAGCAACTTAAGGCTCCCAGCCTCAAACCACACGACTGAGGCTAAACCATGCAGTAGTAGCATGCAAGCATTCTCTGGAAAATACGGAGAACTGATCTACTAAAAACCTCTCCACTACAACATACCATGTGACCCCAGAGGATAAGGAGACCAGATCTCCTAACACACACACAGAACAGATCTCTCACACCCAACATACCACAACAAAGCTCATCCCCATGAATGCAAAGCTAATCATTCAAACTGCATCTCACTGGCTGCCCACCATAACATGTGTACTATTTCCAACATGGCAAGGTACTCCAAGTACCCTGGGTAACCGACACCCGAGAAAAAGAGCACTCCAAGTACTCCAGATGGCGACACCCCAAAAGACGCTTGTGCTGAAGGACCACATTCCACAACTTCAACAACTCCAAATCAGGAAAGCAAGTACGACCACATCTCATCATGACACACGCACCAGACAACTCAGAGCACATTATCCTAGACAGTTTTTACAGTCCACCAGACACATGAAGGTGGACCTCCCTTACCATTTTCCTTAAAGTATAGAAATGATGCACTTGAAGTTCAATTTCTAATTGAATGTTCTTTAGTAAATATCCAGAATGTAAACTAAAAGGGTTAGCAGAACATGCATCATAACTTGCACATTACCATACTACCTTAGGAAGTCCATGTCCCTTTAAAACACAGGTCTAACCTGTAAAAGAACGGGTTAAAACATGGGCAACATTAGTGCGCACTAAAGCTACCAGACATGTCTCTGCAGTCACTCGGACAACTCTTCAAATACCTTTTCCCAGCACTCAAAATCTCACTGTGACACTGGCATAGCTGCTGATAGGCTTACACTGGAAACTGGTGTTGTGTGGAGGGAGTGGCATATGGGGTGGGGCACATTGTGGTACTTTTGGGAACACCAACAATCAATGAATCTCCTCCACAAAAGGGTTTTTCAACAACGACTTCAGCTGTAGAACACGGTTGATGTCAAACTGTCTTTAGTGGATGATGTCTCTACATCCAATATTCCGTGAACAGTCTTATCATGGAGCCAACACTTACCATTGGGTGGCTCCATCTCTCAGAGCTCAGGGGCTGAGGTTGCGAAACCTACCAGGGAGGGGAACAAGCCCAGGCTAAAAAAGAGATGGGGTCTATGGTGGTGATCCCCAGAGGCTTGTTCTGTGGAGTGACACCCTCCAGGAGAGCATGAAAAACACCCTAATGGAAAGAGGGGAGTGGATGGGGGCCGGACCACTGCAAGTGGAAGAGCGGTGAGGGTGTTAAAATGTCCAAAATAATATCGAAAACGCAGAATGGGTAGGAAGTAACTCTGGCAGCAGGCACCACCAAAATGAGGTAAGGTGAATAGTTGGGAGTGTGAAGACTGATGGTGGAGCCATACACCATGGAAGGAAGACCAGCCGAAACATGACCCGACCCACATCTGTTAACCTGCACCTTTCATGTCCTGGGAACTGCGATGTGATCTGATCCTTGCACTGTCAGAGTCCATCCACAGTGTGATAGCGTGTGATGGAATGCTAGAAAATCTGTCCCAAGAACAACTTGGTGATTATCCAATGACTGGTCAACCACAACAGGCTCTGCATGAAGCGTCTCCACCAGAGATCTAGGCATGGATGGATCCCTTGCCTCTGGAATCTTATAGCAGTAGATCCCCAAGACACTGAGGAATATCATGAGGTCCCAAATGCTCAGAGCCCCTGCTAATTTCATCGTCATCTCTAATGGCCAAGAGACCACCAAAGAGTAAACACAGGCTAGAAGACCATCTCCCTTTGTGCCATCCATTTCTGTCAGCAGGAAGCCAATGCTTTGTGAAGATCCACCTTAGTTCAGTGGAGAAAAAAGACAAGGTATTTGTTTGCATTCGGGCAGCGCACCATTTCAAGAGCTCCTATCTCTACATTGTGAGATGGTTAGTCTGAGTGGGATCTGAAGCAATTGCCCACTTAATTTCTACCACTTTAGAAACCTCACATTTATGTGGCCAGAGGAATATGGATTTGTTCTGCCACAGATGAGGAGATACCATCTGCATCAGAAAGACCGGATAGACACATACTGCTGCTCACCTTTTCTCTGATGTAGCTTGGAGCAGCGGGGCGGGCCATAACCGCTATCTCGCCCCTGCTCGCACTCCTGGGCTGCCTGAGAATATTCGCTTACCTGCGATCCTGGAGGCGGTTCGGCCACGCTGTACCGTGCTGGGATTCACCCTGGTCTCTTCGTCCCTGCCTGATCTACGTCACAGCTTTGGGCCCATTTACTGCGGAGTGCTGGGCTCTGTTTGCACGGCCCTGGACCCGGGTTGTGCATGGAGAGGAGAACCGCCACTGAGCTCCACACCTCTGGATCACAGTTGTGCTGGTGCGGGGCCCTGGGGCGCTGACTCGCGGGTTCAGGTGTCGGAGGGCACTGGCGATCACCCGAGCATTCGAATCAGGCCTGGATGTTACACGGATGGCCATTGGATGCCACGACCAGCTTTGAGGCTCAACCCCAACGTCTGTGGAAGATCGGAGCAGCCATTATCCCGCACTGTGATTTTCGGCCCCACATATTCCAGGGAACCCCCTTAAACAACACAGCTCCTAAAACTCCAGTTGTCTGCCTGTGTTCATTGAGCTGCCTAAGCCCCTGTTTTACTGTGAACTGGGGGCGCCCAGACACTTACCTCCTGTGCACTCTTGGGCTAACTTGGCCATAGTACTCTACACAGACTTCACACTATCATGAATGGCCCACGGCTACATCTCGTAGCGCGAGCCCCACCGAAGCACTATTACCAGAGGCCACTTCATCTCACACCCGCCACTGCACTCAACCCTGCGGACATTTCCGACTGCAGCCCTCGTTCGGGGTGCCCTGTGCTCTGCTGCTGCAGCGCGGAGCTCCAGAGCAGACGTTGCGGTACATGCCTGCGACGTGGTGAGGACACCAGCAATAACACAGTCTAATCTGGCTGAGCCCATACCATTACATCAGGGATCTTTGGCGGGAAGTTGAACGGCCACACTTGCTGCCAAGGCCCCACTGAGACGCTCGAACCATCAGAGGGCACGAACACCGCACACCCGTTGGACCTGCCGGCACCTGCATAGCCGATTGCCGCCTCAGGTGCACCCAGACACCCCGCTCCTGCTCAGGACTGGTCGCAGTGCCTCACCACAGGATTGATTATGGTCTGACTAGTTGGAAACACACTCCCACGCAACCAGCTGATTGCCACGCAACTTCATGCTCACTGCGCCTCTCGGACACCTTCTCCGTCAGATGCCAGTGCAACACTCCAGCGGACTTGGTTAAGCATGTCCCCCTCCAAAAACAAACGTAAGCCATCGATAATGGAAGCTATCTCAGCAGCCAAACCCAAACAACACCTACAACATGAGGCCCCTACACAACAGGTGCTGCCTACCCCTGCGGACAGCCCTCAGGGTACACAGGTACTGCTAGCCATTGCAGTGCTTAGATCATTCATTGACACCAAAATCAGTGAGGTTAAGTCCGACATGCAATCAATGTGCCAGGATGCCCGTAACCTGACGGAGAGGGTGTCGACTGCAGAAGCAGGTCTACAAGAAACCTCTGAGACCACGTCGGACCTGAAAGCTAAGGTCCAAGAATTGGAGAAAAAAGTGGCACGACTTGAGGCGCGATCCGAGGATGCAGAGGGACACGCCCACATTTCGGGGATCCAGGAGGATATGGAGGGGTCGGACCCAACCGACTTCGCAGAAACTATGCTACTGCAGGAGATCGGCGCCGTCAATCTATCCCAGTGCTTTTCTGTGGAGAGGGCCCACAGATCTCTGAAGAAACAGCCCTCACCAGGCTCATACCCATGCCCGATGATCGCAAAAATTCTGAACTTCCGGGACATGGAGGTTATACTCAGGTACTCAAGGGAGGTAGGGGAAATTAGGCACGACGGCTCTAAGATAGTCATCTATCCGGATTACACACAGACAGTGCAGCAAGCCAGGAACTCTTTTGTGCCATTGAAAGCGAGACTCCGGAAACTCAACCTTAAATATACTTTACCCATCTCGTCTCAAGCTGCTCTACAGAAGGAAAGCAATCTTCCTGGAAATGCCTGCTGCAGCCAATATGTGGCTTGAGCACAACAACTTACCCGGGGATGAAGAACACATCACTTGAACAATGCATAACCACGGTGGGGGAAACGTGGGAATATGTTAGAATACATGTTACTTTATGCGGCTGCATTATGTTGTTCGCCATGTCTCACAGTCACTGCAATGTTAATCTCCTTTCTTATCGGACGGAGGCCCGCCGAGCCACATGTACAGAACACTACAACCCAACCTGCTTTCCTCTCCTTCCCCCAGAAGCTCATGGTATCTCAAGCTCTGGTTCTCCCTAGCTTGGACTATTGTAACAGCCTCTCTCTAAATCTACCTGCCTCTACTCTCCGCCCTCTGCAACTAATCCAGAACAGGACTGCGAGACTTGTCCTTGGCCTCATATCTCTCCAGCTCTGAAATCTCTCCACTGGCTCCCAGTGGATGCAAGGATTAAATTCAAAACCATCTGCATTGTCCACAAGGCTTTCTGGGGCCTGGGCCAAAATACCTTCAGCTATCCCTCCGCAAATACCTCCCCTCTCGAGCTCTTTGCTCCTCTACCTCCAACTCACTCAGAGTCTGTCGTTTTTCTAAGAAACGAGCTGGGGGTAGATCTCTGTCTTCGGCTGTGGCCTCCCTCTGGAACAGCCTCCCTACCACTCTAAAACTTGAGGAGAACCATCTCTAGTTCCGGAAGCACCTCAAGACCTTCCTCCTTTCTTCTGCCTTCGCTCCCCCTCTCCTCTGCTGATTTGTTCTCTCTTGGCACCGTGCACCGAGCCACCCTCTGTGTTTTTGGCCCAGGTACATGCTCATCCGGCCACCCTCCCGCACTACCTCCGAGCCACCCCTTGCACTGGGGTCTGTATCTGTACCCATACAGCCCCCCCTTTTTTTCTTCCTGCACTTATCAGACTTACCCTGTCTGCTGCCTTAAACCTAGCCCTTGCAAATTGCTGGCTGCATTACCACTGTTTGTTGCCTTTATTATTTATTTATTGTTATTTATCTGTTTCTCCTCTGCTTCACACTTTCCACCTCTCCCCCTTCCATGCACTTTTCCCCTCCCCCCTCTCCCATGCACTTGCGCGTTCTCAATGTCACTGGGCTTGGTAAGATTGCTGTTTTGTTCTCCCCTGTGCCCCTCCCTTGCCTTGTCGCACTCTCAAACACTTGTGTATGAGCGCGATAGAAATAAAATATCTATCAATCAATCAAAACCTATGGAAATGCAGTGCCAGCCTGTTGCTAGCACTTTACCTGCGCCAAATGATCTGGATAAGTCCAGAAGGCGGGCGGGGGAGGGAGGGCGCCTGAGCGCCACCATTTCATGGTGGCAGCTGGGTGCAGTTGTTTATTGTTGTTGTTTGTTTCTCCGCCCATGGCGGCGGATGTTTGGACAGTTGTAGAGTCTCCGGGTGAATCTAAGTGGGGTGCTCGAGGGTTGGTGGAGGGGGACCCGGGTGGAACAGTTCCCACCGTCCATACTGCCGAAGGTTGCTGCAACACTATTGTCCTGCGGCACCATGAAAGAGACGTGAAGTTAACCTTACAGTCTGTTTTTACCCTAACATGTGAGCACAGGTCAAGGTGTTAACTTGGAATGTTCGTGGATTAGGCACTTACCTTCGTAGGAACATAATTAAATCCTACCTAAACAGGAAGCGATTGGGGATAGCCTTATTGCAAGAAACTCACCTGATAAAGGAGTCCATGGCCAAGTTGCAGGAATGCTGGGGTGGGCAAGGGTTTGGTGTGGCCTATTCCCGATTTGCTGGGGGTTGTGCACGTGGATCAGCCCTCTGATCCCCTTCTAACTACTCAAGTTGGAGGCGGACCCCGGGGACAGATACGTGATAGTGAGGGGATATGTCGAACAGTTAGAAGTGTGCATAGTGGATTCTTATTTCCCCAACTGTAATGTCCCGGTCCACTTGGAACTGTTAAACACCAAAATAAACCTTTTTCAGGAACAGTTTTGTAATCTGGGGGTGGGGGACTTCAACTGTGTTTGTGATCTGGACTTGGATAGGTCCACCCCTCCCTTGAACCGCGCAGCAGCGGCCCCCACCGCGCTGAACTCAGCGCTAGAGAGACTAGACTTGGCAGATGTTTGGCGAGAGCTGAAACCCGGGAAGCAAGGTTACTCTTACTTTTCATCCCCGCATCACCTGTACACCTGGATAGATCATATATTTATTAGCAGGGAACATCTCACCCAAATAGAATCGGCACAATTTCTGGGGCAATCCATATCGGACCAGTCTTCCCTAATGGTTCATTGGAGTATGACTGCCCCCAGACCTCCCATTCCACTATGGAGGATGACTATCGAAGCGCTTAAGGACCTGGCCTTTAGGGGCAACCTCCAGAACTCCTTGGAGAAGTATGTTGAGGAAAACGAGGGTAGTGTGGAAAGGGTGGGCACGTTATGGGAGGCCCTCAAAGTTGTAATACAGGGGGAAATTATCGCTAAAGCTGGTGGAATCAGAAAACTATTGCGAAGAGAACTGGAACAGCGGGAAGATCAAATTAGAAGGGCTGAATCCACCTCCCTTGGCACGCAGCAAGACAAGGAGGCACTATGTCAGTTACGGGGCGAATGCAGCAAGAAATGGGGCAGATAAGCTAAGTTCGACTACGCGGCCAGAATCATAAGGTCACATACAGAGGCAGATCGACCTGGTTGCCTGCTGGCCTGGCTCTGCAAAAGGGAGCATCCCAAATACCTCACAACCACATTGAAAGGGGCAGACGGCACCTCGCTCCAAACACAACAACCCATTAACGATGCTTTCAAGGCATTTTATACCCAATTGTATTCGCAATACCACAGGAGGAAATACTAAACACACTTGAGGAAGTTGAACTACCCAAGTTGATACCCACACAAAGCGAGGCCCTAGATGCGGAAATCTCAGGCAATAACATCACAGAGGCTATAAAATCCTTAGCAACTTCTAAAACCCCGGGCACTGACTGGCTGCCCCCGGAGTTGTATAAAAATTGCGAAGCATCCCTCACACCACTATTGCTCAGAGTGGTTCGGGAAGCGTACAATCTGGGGATCCTGCCGGAAAGCATGAGGGACACTCTCAATATCCCAATGCTTAAACCTAAGAAGCCAGCTGACGAGTGTGAATCCTATCATCCACTCGCTATGCTTAACTATGATGTCAAGATATTGACCACGATTTTGGCCAGCAGGCTCTGCAGATTGAACGGTGGGTTGGTGCACTCTGATCAGAACGGCTTTGTACCAGGTCGCCATACCACAGCGAATCTCTGCAGGCACCAAAACATTATAGATCAGATGGCTCAGCATGGCGGCTCTTACGCGTTACTCTCATTGGATGCTATAAAAGCATTTGATTCCATTTACTGGGAATGGCTTCTGGTGACACTTAGGGAGTTCAGGTTCGGGGATGGCTTTATCAGATGTGTGAATATCCTTTACACTAACCCCAAAGCAAGGGTGAAGTCCGGTAGGCTTGTGTCCTCGATATGGGATATATGCAGGGGTACTGAGCAGGGATGCCTATTGTCCTCCATGCTTTACATATTAGGCCTAGAACCGATCGTCATTTATTTCAGGAAGCAATTTTTTGATGCCGGTATTCGGTTGGGTGGAATGGATCACATCATTTCGCTGTATGGAGTTAAGGTACATTTATATGTCAAAGATCGCCACTTAAATTTGCCTCACATGCTTGAGGTTTTGGACAATTTCTCCACCCTCTCGGGTACACCGTTTAGCAGACAAGAATCCTGCTTTTTCCCACTTGCAGGACTGAGGGGCATGAATGTTGATTACCTTCCGGAGGTGGGAATCCAATGGCAGCCAACCTCATTTAGGTACCTGAGTGTTACTGTGTTGCACACGCCAGAATTGATGCACGGACATAACACTGGTGCTGCACTTAAGGCCTTACACAAGTCAATTGGCTTCTGGTCCAAACTCCACTTATCTATGATGGGCATGGCGTCGATCATCAAAATGATAATTCTTCCCAGATTCCTTTACCACTTCCAAAATGTGTATTATTACATTCAGCCCCCATCTTTCCACCTACTCTGAACAATTTTCAGGAGATTTTTGTGGGGATCGGGCAGTCATAGGTTGGCATTGTCTACACTGACACTACCCCACAGGACAGGAGGTATTCAGCTCCCGGATCTGGAGAGGTATTATTTAGCTGCTTAACTCAGTTTTGTGGCTCAATGGCTGCCAGACAATGTCACGGCTGAAACCGTACTACTGCAACATTTGGTTGCTCCCCTGCATTTGAACGAGCTTATCTGGGCACCCAAAATCTTTATGAGGGATACACCCATGTTAGTGGCCTTGGGATGGTGAATATGGCACAGAACTGGTAGACTGCTACATTTGAAACACTCATACACTCCTGAGGTTCTGTTGATCTCGGACATATACAAATCTAGCACTGATCTATCACACATCAGACTCTGGGAAAGGATAGGGGTTTACATGGGGGGACCTATATGAAGAGGGCACCTTCAGTAGTCTGAAGTGTGAGCTCAAGGAGGTTTATCATCGGAGGGATGGAACATGTCCCATGTCAGAGATTACTGACTTTGCCTCGCTCCAGTCAGTAGACGGTATACCGCTAGGACAATTTCTATCGTACCAGCGAGTCAAGTGGGTAGCATGGACAAAATGGGGCGAGTGGCCCGAGGAACCTGAGGCACATCCCCTTGTGACATTGTTATACAACCTGGGGGATGGCTGGAGACTGGTATCCCAGATATATGGCCAGCTAATAGATAGACCCAACCACCGCAGTACTCAACTGAAATCCAGATGGGAATCAGACCTGGGGCAGGAGATCACGGACAGAGAATGGGAGAGAGCGTTGGCGTTCCCCGGAGAAGTATCTAGAAACGCAAGGTTCAGACTGATACAACTCAATGTACTATATCGCACATACATGACCCCACATAGAATAGCCCAATTCAGCAAGCAAACCCCCCTTAGATGTACATGGTGTAGTGCAGAGAATGCAGATCTATTGCACATGTTCTGGGGATGCCCCAAGGTACGCTGCCTCTGGTCCAGAGTAGAGCACACTTGCAGGACAGCTGGAATAACCAGGTATATTTGGTCCCCTAAAGAATGTCTGTTGGGCACATATCCCCGCCTGGCCAAGGTGAAGCATGTAATGAAACTTATGGACATGGCTTGTGTATTAACTAAAAGGACCATTGCAATGACCTGGAAATGAGCAAATGGGCCCCAGTACCTTGCATGGTGTGGGGAGATGGAGCGTTTGGTCGAAGTGGAGACCCGGGTTTGGGAGGATGGAATCTTCAGATCCCCGGATGGCTCTAGTGTGGCGTTCGACGCATGGATAATCTCTGACATGGGACATGTTCCATCCCTCCGATGATAAATCTCCTTGAGCTAACACTTCAGCTGATAACCAGCTCATTAACCCCAACATTACCCTTCGAGGAGCAGTGATTCACAGTTCTATGGTAACATTTTCCCCTTACCCTCCCTACACCCCACTTACACCCATTGCACACTCATTATACTTACCCAACTGAATCACACTACCGAGCCGGACACAATCACTGTTTGTTTGTTTTGTTTGTTACATTCCTTTTATGTTTTAACTCTTCTAATGTCAATATATGTTGTTGATAATGCTGCAAATGTACCTTAAGAAATGCCAATAAACACAGTTGAAAATAACAAATAGACCGGGCAGAGGAGGAGAAAGTGGCCTAAGGTTCCCTCTGCCATTAAGAATTAGGGGCACCCACTACCACCAGGCCCAACCTCCTTCCAGTTACAGACAACAGAGTTGTGCCTAATGAGATACAATTTCATTAGCACTAGATATCTGCACTGTGTAGAATATGGGCTCCATTCCACGAAAAGTCTATGAAATGAAATTATAAGAAAGAGCCCTATTTGCAGTTTTTCTCATATCAATCGCTCCTACTGTCTTTTAGCCTATTAAATATCTGGGTTTTAACCTTCCCTTTGGAGTATTTATATAATAACTCTGGCCTCTCATGCTAGTGGGAGTCATTCATTAACTTAAAGGCGTTTTTCACATGGGATATCCACCATATTTTACTGACCCCCTGATGTTATAGAATGTTGGAGATCATTTCTCTTGAAAGGGAGGCACAAGGATTAACCCATGTCGATATCCAAAGTAATGGGTCAGGGATTGTACACAGATGCCCACTGTAGCCTAACCCAAGCTTGTTATGTACCTCCAGTGTTGGGGCACCCTGTGGTAAGGTAAGCAGCGTTCAAAAACATTTATCTTCAATTATATGGAGCGTTTAGGGTGACACAAACCCCCACATTTCAGACCCATATACCACAATCGTGAGGGGCTTAGCTTTACAGACTTTGATCAGAGGCGGCATCGGTTGAGTTTATACGGATTTAGAAGAACGGAATTCGGCAGACGTAGCCTGTGCCATTTTAGCCGCTTGCCTCTCTATATGGGCCTTACCACCACCCCCTGTTGGGAAACTGATCCCAAGATAGTCAAAGACTTTCACTTTGTCTAGTGGCACTCCATTTACTCTGAATGTAAGACTGATGACAATCTTTTCCCGTCACCATTGTCTAAGAATTGTTTACATTCACTACTAAGTTCCTTCTTGTCATAAAGCCCACAGAAGCATCTAATAATAGCTGTATTGCCCTAGGTGTCCTGGTCGTAAGGGTAATATTGTCTGCATATGCCAGGAGAGGGAATCCTCTTACACCCAGACTTGGGGCATCAGTGGGGGACTCCTCCAACATTGCTTGTAACCCCTTAATAAATAAGTTTTAAAAAGTTGGGTCCAGAACACACTCCTGTTGTAATCCTCCTGTTGACTTACATGGCCGTGGGCAGGCGCTCCTCATCCTTTACATGAGAACATGATAACACAATCTGTGTCAGAATATAACAATGTTATCACTTTTATTAGCCCCGTCAGGATGCCCAGGTCTAACACTACTTCTCTCTATCCACCAGCTCAAAAGTGATTGAGAGATTCATAAATGCCAAGTAGATGGGTGAGTTTGACAACTGTCAAGGGTTTTGACCCATGTTGAATTATTAGGCGACAACAAAAACTGAATCAATAGACTGGGTAGATGTGGGGATGAGCTGTCGCCGGCCATCATTCTATCCCAGAACAAAACTAAATCAATAGATTGGGTAGATGTGAGGATTGAGCTGTCGCCGGCCATCATTCTATCCCAGAACCAGGAGAACCGCGCAGTTTTGTGCACACCAAAATGGTCGCCTAACCTGCCAGCCACCAGTGCAAGCGTGATGGACCGGGAGTGCCATGGGTGAAATGTGTGCCAAAGGAAAAACAGCAGTGCCGGTTGGCTCAAAAAGTGCTTTGCAATCACCTTTGTTTCTTTGAAATGCAAGCTAAAAATGCCTATTTTAAACATTGCAAGATATTAAAAAATCTCAATGAACACCAGCAGACATTTGGCAGAATGTAGTCTTGTGTGCATACAAAATCTGGGAAAAGAAAGAGCCTAAAATAATGTTCATAATGAAACTGGCTGAGCTGTGGATGTCAGCAGCCTAAGTTAAATTGGACTGAAAGCCACTAAAATCTAAATGTTTAAAATAAATGAGTGACCTACTGTTGAGTGTCACATAGTTTTGCAACTGTTAAATGTCATAGTTTTGAACTTAGAATCAGCATTCTAGCTGCATGTGTAAAAATCGTAAGTTTGATTTGGATGAAGAAAAACTGGGAACAAAAGTGACATTTGGCTGAAGCCTGGCATGAAGAGAGTGAATTCTGCCCGGCAACTACCCCCGACAGGAGTTGAAACTTGATCAGCAGCTGTGTTCCCAGGCTGGTTGCATTCTGCTGCCCCTGCCAAAAGGAGATGACACCTCTTTGATTGAATTAGGGGAGTGGCACCTGGGGACTGCAGGAAACTAAACAAAACACTGTCCTTGGCCCAGGCAAATGTTAAATTAGGGGGGTCTTAAATGGCTTCCTCTTGGAAGGAAACGGAGAGGGTCACTGCATCTGTGAGCAAGCTGAGCTTGGAGGAAGTGGATAAACCAGAAATTCCACCATATGCTTTGGAAAACCACACCCCTCGGGGCCAGAGCATAATTTTAAAAAGATGGATAATTTATAGTGCGGCCTTGTAAAAATTATATAAATAGCATCATCATTCTTGTGATTTTTCTGTGCGCATTTTGAGAGGTGTTAGAACTCTGTACCATGTTCTGAGGCAAAAGCCCATGAATTATGGAGATTGCAGACACGGGGTTCACGCTAGAAAAATGAAAAGTTACTGGAATATGTGCAGAAAGGCAGTGTACATGTGTGTCATTTTTGGTAAACATCCGATATTGGTAAACCAACTAAAAACGAAAATAAGTTGTCATTTTTGAATGCAAGCTCTTAGAAACATCAGAGTTGGAACAGAATGTACCATAAGTAATCTGTAATATGTACATGTAATGTCAACCACTGGTGTATCTGGGAAATATGTATTTGGATCAGAAATAGATTTGTGTGCAATTTGACAAGGGGAGGATCCTCTGACCATAAACCTACCTCATCACTCTGACTCACAACTCAATTCCCCCAATCAAGGGAGAGAGGAGAACTGGGCCAATGATAAATTGAGAGGGGCAGGCTCAGTTATGCTACGCACACACCCACTTTCTAAAGACATAAAAAGAGCCACTGGAAGCCAGACAGGGACATTCACTTTCCACTTTCTTGCGGGACGCTTTGCCGGGAGACTCCAGACTTCAAATCCATCAATCTCCAGAGATCATAACTTAACTCCAGACCTTGTAGCAGAGAGGCCTGAATCCACAAGCTGAATCCTTTTTCAGCAGGCTTCCAAATCATTTGCAAACTATTCAACAGCCAGGCGAGTTGTTTGAATTCTTTGCCAAGAACTTTAGCCAGAACCGATAGCAGACCCAGAAGGCAGAATTATCCAGAGAGACCAGAGATCCAGAGAGACCAGACCCAGACCAGATCGCTGAGAGCTGACCCAAATCGCTGTGCGCAGAACCAGTACCCAGTGGCGAGAGAACCGCAGCCAATCCTGACCCGATCCTGACCCGATCCGTGACAAAGTCGCATTCCTGTCCAAAATATAGTGTGAGTACTCAGCCAGAACTGTGCAAAACCAATCTCTTAGTTTAAAATAATCTAATTCAAACTATTTTAACCTATCTAGAACTACACCATAGCATTGTGTGTCCTTCTGTGACTTTAAAACTGCAAAACTGTCATCTGTCATTCTGAAACTTTAAAATTTCATTTCTGAAAATCTACCTGCACAAAATCGTCCGTATCTCTTGAACCGTTTGTGATAGAACCGGAATTTAACTTTCATTTTAAAGCTAAGATTCTGGGATTTTCCAAGGAACCCTGAACCGACTTACTATTCATTATATTTCCTCTGTAATTGCGCTCGACGCACGCGACTAAATTGCCACGATTTGCTTCATTTCAGCCACGTGTAAAAATATTAGCAAAGTAGCTATCACTCACCCTGGACCTCTAGAGGGAATTAAAGCCTATTTTTCCCCTCTTTGCTTACCACATTTAAAGTACTTTTCCTGTGTTTAAAATCATCCTTCTGATCTAAGTTTGCTAGGGGGGAACTGAATTCGGATTGTACTGTGATTGTATTCCTGAAGACTGTGTGTGTTACTTCCACCTCCTTACATTGCATAGAGGGGGGTGAATTGCCAAAAGGGGAAAAGTGATTATATTATGTTTTGCTGAAATCATATCAAGTTTATGCCTATGTTGCTTCTTTTCCGCGTTGCATTTCCTTGTACCATATAAAGCATTCTCAGCTACCTTATCCTCTATACTACGCCTGAGTAATTAAACCAGTGTGCTAGTATCACATCATCCATTGTTGATCACTCACTGTCATATGTCTAAGTGTGATATCAAATATTAACTTATTATAAAGGTGTGATATATATCTATTGTTTAATTTTTCAAATAAATCTTTTAATTTGCAAAACAAACCTACTTCTTGGCTCAGTGGGGTCAGGGGGGATTCTAAGAGAGGGGCGTTATACAAGGGTTCATCATCCAGATTATAACTTGTCATAAAAATATATAAATAAGGGCTTCCCTTGAGCAATCCCAGACAAGGCACTGACTTAGTGGGAATGCTTGATTGGAGTCATTAACACTTCATATCCTGCTGGTAAAATGTAGCGCGGAGTCAATGACTTCCCATCTAATCCTTCATCTATCGTCTATCAGATGTTGGTTGACCCGCTGCTGAAATTGGTCCTAGAGATACTTGGTGACTGCAAGACAGGGTCAATAATAAGGGATTATGGTCACGCTCAATTCTATTACACACCTGCGTGTCTTTTATCAATTTCCAATTTTCTACATTGATTATGAAATCTTCAATTATTGGGCTACCTCGGTGGCCCCAAAATATATCATGCACTGATGAATCGGCTGCAGTTCTCCCATTAATCAATTGTAACCCATGTTCAACCAAAACCATATTGCCTGTGATGTCCTCCCGATTTTTGGCCAATGGTGTTATAGAAGGAAGTGAGAAGCTACTTGTGCCTCCCAACCAATGACAGCACATGTCCAGTGAGGACCATTTCAGTAGTAGCCAAAATGAGGATAATAGCCTGGGAACACTACTTATCACCCGGTGGTGAAGCAGGCGCTCTACTGCTTCTGCTGCATGTCAGGTGCTATTGGGTTCTGTGCCGGGGAATGAGAACATGTTTAGAGAAACTGAAGCAAAGGGCCAAGAGAAAACAATCTGCAATAACCGAAAAGCCCTGAATTTGAATGAAGTGCTCAGTGAAGTAGAACCGTTCCAGTGGATTCCCTCTTGCCTTCCACCAAGAACATTTTTCTTCTTTTGAGTGGCCCTTCCCGGTCTTCTACATATCGCACAGAGCATATTTTAAGGTTTAGCCTTGGCTGTTGCAGCTAATCTTTTATCCCTGGAAACCGTGTATGTGGCAATATCATCTCCTCCACCCTAGAAATATCTCAAGCTTATCCCATCAGCTCTCTCCACTGTACACAAGCATGGTGGAAAGATTTGATATCTCTGGGTTGCAGGGTTGCCTGGCAGGGAGTGGACCCCAGCTATGTCCTTCAAAAGTCTATGGTCTTAGGTTCGACAAGGAACCGGTTGGGCAATCAAGCCATCTCTGCATCAGAGGGTCCTGCAGGAGAGGATGAGCAGCATAACCAGCCAGAGGCCACCAAGTATGAAGCTTTCATGGAAATGAGAACAATGACCTTTACCCAGATGATCTGAAAGAACAGCCAATCCTGTATTATCCTCACACATGTCTTAACAGAATCTGCAGAAAGGTGCTGGTCGAACACATACATGCCTGCACACACACACACACACACACACACACACACACACACACACACACACACACACACACACACACACACACACACACACACACACACACACACACACACACACACACACACACACACACACACACACACACACACACACACACACACACACACACACACACACACACACACACACACACACACACACACACACACACACACACACACACACACACACACACACACACACACACACACACACACACATGCAAGCATTCAAACACACACGCATGCGCGCACTCCCATACACTCACACATATACACAAGCTCATGCACACAGACATGCACTCACACACACACACACACACACGCACACATGCACACACATACAAGAAGTGATATGCAACAAGCAGAACCTCTCTGCCCAAGCCTCTAACCTCTGTTCTGAGTGCTGTGGCAAGGTCAAAGACCATGGGGGTCATTCCGAGGTGGGCGGTAAGGTAAAGATGCCGGTGCCGTTAACCCCTTACCGCTGCATTACGAAGTCCTTTAGCGGGTCCCGCTATGGGTGGCTGGTTTTACCAGGCGCCCTTAGTGGGAGCTGCTAAAGGACCAGCATTCTAACAATGGGCCCGTTATTAACGGGTCCGTTGTTAGCATGGTCCCCATTCCCATTTAGCCCTATAGGGGCTCAAATGGGGATGGGGATAGGTTCCCTGAATGGGGAAATACCGGGTCCTCCAATGTTGGAATGGCCCGGTAATTCCCAATTTAGGGGACCCAGACCCGGTATGCGGTAAGGGGGTAGCCATGGCACTAATAGCTAATAGCACCATGGCTACCGCCAACCTCGTAATGACCCCCCATGTCACTGCAGCTTTGCACTCCCAAACCTCTAGCTTCACTGATAGGTACACCCAAGAGCACAAACATGTCTTTTCACACGCATAGCTTATATATTTATTTATAACATTTGTGTAATGCTGAAACCCCAGGGTATCACAGCATCTGGTAGAATAGCAGAAACATTGAGACAATAACAGAGATAGGCATAAGTCTTGCTTAAGTGTAAGAATGATAGGTGTTAGTCATACTTATCAAACAGCAAGGTTTTTAGCAGTTTTATTTTTTAAAGTGATGTAGGATTGTTCATTTCTGAGATAGGGAGGAAGTGAGTTGCAAAGGGTGGCAGCAGTGACACAAAACAAGCGCCTCCAGCTCTTTTGTTCTTAAAGCGCGGCGTGGTCAGATGGGTGCTGCAGCTGTTTTTTAGAGGATGCACTGGGCGATTTTGCGTGATGCAGTTGTTGAGATAGAGTGGCACATCCTTGTAGATGCACCGGTGGGCAATAGTCAATGTTTTAAAGTCAACCCACGCTGTGATAGGTTGCCAGTGGGCTTCACGTCTGGAAGCTGAGATATGAGCAGATCGTTTTAGACTCATTGTGGCCTACGGTGCTTTATTTTGCAACAAATGTCATTTGTTCTGATTGGCAGCAGAGGGGTCCTTCAGTAGTACGTTACAATGGTCAAGTTCTGTGAGGATAAGTGCTTGTGCGAGTGTGAGGCATTTTCTGGGAGAGAGGAATTGCCTTCTCAGGGAGATGTGTCTGGCTGTATAGGCCATGGCAGAGGCTAAGGCAATAACGTGCCTGGTCATGGTTAGGTCTGCCTACAGATGGACCCCCAGTGTTTTGGCTTGATTCAGGACCTGGATGTGTGTGCCATCAATGCAGAGGGAGCAAAAGCAGGATTTAGAATGTTTAGTCGATAAGGTGAGCCATCAATGAGGAGCTCAGCTTCGTCATCATTTAATGGAAGCCATCCAGTTGTGGATGGGGATGTTCACTATATTGATTGCAGTAGTGTCACGGGTGTAGTCACCAGAGATGGGTATAAGTATTTAGGTATCATCTAAAATAAGTTGGTGTAGATGATTCCTCATGCGTCCAGAAGTTTGAGTGGGGGCTTTGTGTTTGAATTGTACAGTGTGGGCGATAAGCAGGAACCTTGTGGGATAGGGTCAGCAGCTGCCTCCCCAATGAATACTCTAGTGGTGCAACAAATGAGGAACAATTTCATCCAGGAGGTAGCTTCATCTGAGGACTGAAGTATTGCCTAAGGTGTTGGCAAAGAGTGTCATGGCCCACTAAGTCAAATGAGGCTGAGAGATCTAATAGGAGGAGGATAGCTAGGTTGCGAGTGTCACAGATGTTATCCATTTGTATTTTTAGGTCCAGTAGTGCTGTTTTTGGTGGAAACCAGATGGCCTCTTTCCCAGCAGTTTATTTTGCTCTAGGAACTACTGGACGTGCATGTAGTCTAAGCGATCACGTATTTTGAGCAAGAACGGGACTGTGTTGATGGGGCGGTAGTTTGTGGGAATGGCCGGATCGAGGTGAGGATTTTTTTGAAGAGGTAGGTTCCAGGCAGCTTTGATACTGGATGGTACGTTGCTGTTCAGGAAGGAGGAGTTTGTGAAATCAGTAATGATGGGAGCTAGAGTGGGCATGCAGAGCTTCACTATGTGTGCTGGCTCTGAGCTTCCTTTTCAGTTTGAGGGTGTTAATGACAAGATGGTATTGAGGACATGCTCTTGCGATACTTGGGGGAGTGAGAAAGTGGGGATGGATGTAGTAGGGGTTACATTGGGAGGATCATGGAGCTCCAGCGTGGGGGCTTTTGCAGCAAGAAAGGCCTTTTTGGCACTCATTTTTGTTTGAAGAGTCTCCGTTTTGTGTACCAAGGCATCTTGTATGGTGGTACACTACGCTTTATCTGAAAGAGTTAATGGATGGGGGTTTCGATCTGTCTCAGGATGCAGAAGAGCACTTTGGTGTTAGAGCTCGCATTGGAGATTCTGACATTATAGGTGTTCACTTTAAGAGTGACTACTGCTTTATTGTAGGCAAGGGCAGCGACTGCAAGGTCTGTGCAGTGTTCTGGAGAGGGGAGTTGCTTCCATAAATGCTTAAGAGTACTTTTTTTCCCTTTGTAACAAGACTAGATCCTCAGAAAACGAAGTGTTGGTGGGTTTTTCAGTTTCGGGTATTTTGGTTGTGTAGGGGGCATGAACGCCCAGTGTGTGGAGCAGGCAGGCGTGGTAGTGGTTTGCCAGGTCTTGCAGGATCCTGTTTGATGTCCGGGGGCATAAGCTTAGGGTGGCCAGGAGCGTGGGCTTCACTACCTCTTGTCTTAATTTGCCGGTGTAGCGAACTCTAAAGGGTTTCGGCGCAGGTGCATGGTATGAGAGGGGATTGGCGAGGAAGAAATTGAAATAGATGAAAAAGTGATCAGACCATGATATTGTATTAATGACATCTCAATGGTTGTGTTAGCCGTTAGGATCCTTTCCAGGGTGAGTCCTTTGGATTGGGTGTGTGCTTCTATCAGTCAGGTGGGGTTCATGTCTGCTAAAGCTGACACTACTTCCACAGATTTAGGGTCTGACATATCGTTACATCTGAGGTTAAAGTCCCTGAAGACAATGAGTTTTGTCTTTGGTTTCGTAAGGTGAATGATCAGGAGAGGGATGTCAGAGTCAGGATGGATGGGTCCATTTACTTCTCTGTATATCAAGAGTATGTTTGAGTGGTTTGAGGATTGGTGGAAAGCTTGAGAAGCTGCATTTCTAATCCTGGAGTGGCTGATACCGGGGAGGGATGCTATGAGAGCTACTCCACCTCCTATATCATTCAGACGGTCAGACACAGAGGCGTTATGAAGCAAGGATTCTGTGGTGGCTAGAATATCAAGGTGTTGTTCGAGTACAAGGTTGTGGCCAACGATAGCATGAGCTCCCAATTGATTAGTGCGCAGTTTAGAGTCTGTGTCTGCTTGGCTGGGCAGGTAGGTGTGGGAGCCTGTTGTTCATCTGGGATGATTTGGTGGATGGGAGCACTAGTGCAAGAGCTGAGGTTTGCTAATCTGATATCCCCTAAGGAGGGGAGTGTAAGATTGGTGTGGGGGGAGGTTTGGGAGAAGGTTCTGACCCTGAGCTTGAGAATCCGAGTGAAACCTGTACGTGGCTGGGTGGAACCTGTTCTGTGAGTGGCTTGTCGAGGGAACAATGTCTGCTAGTGTGATGCATAGTTGGCGATCCCAGAAGCGCTGAGCGCGCAGACCCAGAGTGGGTCTGGTCATGCCTCCTGGGCAAGTGGATACATGGTGTGCTTGCTGGTGTTTGGGGTGCTTTTCTAGTGCATGGATGGCGTTGGCAAGAGGCGTGGGGTGGGGTGAAGCATCTGGGTGCATTTATGTGCTCTGGGGTAGGCATCACGTTAGACGTGTCAAGTTTTTCCCTCAGATTGTGCTCGTTTTTAGCATTGGTGGAATTGGGTTCAGACACTTGAGATGCAGTGTTGGAGTGTGTAGAACGGAAGTCGGTGGTGGAAAAGCTGGGCAGCAGGATGGATGAGGTTATGTGGGCTGACACCTCTCCTAGAACTGGTATGAAAATACTGGTGGGTAAATAGGCAACTGTGCAGGGTTTGCCAGAGATGTACCTCCATTATGGAGTTGTGCAACTTTATGCAGTGGGTGTGTTTTAATCTGCACTCTTGCAAGACGCACAGAATAATGGCACACTATGGAGGCGGCATGCGTGAGTCACTATGCCACACCTTAAAAAGGTCCATGCTACTGACCCACATTAAACTGGGGGTGGTTTTGGCCCAGAGGAAACAATGAGTGAAGTTCTCACTTTCATGAGCAGAGTACAAGCCTAAATGCAAACTGCAGCTTTAATGGATACTGGACAGTACTTAAACCTATAGTCTCCTGTATATCTAAAATGTTTCCTAACTAATTTGAAATCTTAAAGTTCCGGGGTTGGTCCCTGATTAAGCGTACACTTCAAACTGGCGTGCGTTTGTGCACAATATTACTTAAAAATATTTCATGGCTCAGTGGTACTTATATTATCGACTTCAAGTTGTGTCTCCGGACAATTCTGCATCAGTGATCAATGACTATTTGTGGGTATCTCCAGCACATTTTGGGGCCCTGCAATGTGAGGCTTTTGGTGTCACCTTACAACTTACACTCAGGAATATATGTTTCTTGATCCGTTCGTGTATTGTAGGTCTTAAGTATATGGTCAGGATATTTCACAAGTGGAAAATGCAGCTAGGTTTCTGTCAACGTTAACTTGTGCTTGTATTGTAGTTCTTCATTCAATAGTGATAACATTTAACGTGTGGAAAATGCAGATATGTTTCTCTCAAGATACTTTTGTGTTTGTATTGTAGGTCTTGATTACATGGGGATGATGTTTCACAAATGGAAAATCCAGATGCTTCTGTCAATATGTGTTTGTGCTTGTATTGTAAGGCTTAATTATATATTGGTGATGTTTCACACAGATATGTATCTGTCAACATTTGTGCTTGTATTGTGAGTCTTGATTCTGTGGGGATAATATTTCACACTTGGAAGATTCAGCTATATTTCTGTAGGCATTGATTCTATGGGGATGCCATTTCCCACTTGGAAGATGCAAGTATATTTCTGTCAACATTTCTTTGAGCTTTTATGGTAGGACCTGATTCGATGGTGATGATATTTCACACTTGGAAAATGCAGCTATGTTTCTGTCAACATTTCTTCAATGCCTGAACACATTGAACTGCTATGTTCACACTTATTATTTTTCATAAAAAAATGTTTGCAGTTAGAAAGTTTTTTTTTTCTTTATGTTACACGGCGCTAAATCATCATCACACCAGCCAGAGTGTCAGGGGTCTCTAGATTGTAGTCCTTTAGGAACTGTAACAGTTAGGGCAGTGGAGCAAGAGAAAGGGGCAAACCAGGCTTGGCCTGAATCCCTGCAAGTTATTTCACGTGATGGGTTCCGCTACATCAACTAGCATCACCTGGATGGAATGGACAATGTTGACATGTATGCCAAACTATGGAAGCAGCAAGGTAGAACATCGCATTGGCCAAGGTTCTGCTTCATTGCTGCCCCATTCTCTATGCAGCCCATACACGGTGTGTTCTTTGGCAGTGTTCCATCGGCCAGTGCCAGCCTCAGCATGCCTGGAATGTGAATGGAGGCAAAGGGGCTGGCAGTGCCATCCTTGGCTGATGCTGCACCACGGGTGGAACAAAATGTGGTGCCCTGAACCCCCATGAAGGCACGGCCACCCTCAGCACGGCATCTTTTCACTTGAATAGGGTGCAGCCAGCTCCTGGCTTGGGAGGGCTTAAGCCTTCCACTTTCAGTAGGTTAGAGGCAGCAGTTTGACTTGATGTCTGAGTGCTAAACTGTGGTCTCAGATGGGAAAGGGGTGCTACCAAGATCCTGGCAGAGTTCTCACCTGGGGAGCAGACTATTTACATTTAAACATTCATTCACGAGGCAGCAGCAGCAAACATACAGTCGCAAAGGGCAGAAGCCCACCCAGGCTATATCAATGTACCCCAAGATTACACGCTTTCAAAAACTGTCATCTAGCCACCTTTCCACTAGAGCGCCAGCTCAGGAAAGCTCTTCAAGGCACCTTCGTTCTGTCGTGGCAGTGGCGCCCTATGTAAAAGAACATCTCCCAGCGCCAATACAGGAAGCTTGGCAGTCCCAAGGACCGGGCTGGCACAACAAACTCACAGATCTGTTCCCAAGCCCACCTTCAGAAGACTTGGCATGAGACTGAATGCAGAAATAGCCAGCCTCACATCCTGTTCAAAAGTTGTGGAAGTTAGTATATGTGTCTTTCAATGTACAGACATGTTTTGTTAGGGTGAATATTGGGGCCAATGAAAAGAGCAGAGTCCAACATTCATTACTGACTTGTTGGGTGTCCTGACCCACGTTTAAGCTACCCTGCTACAACATTTGGTGCTGTGGGCTTAGAAAATTCAAGATGGCGGAAAACCCACATGTGCGCTGAAATCCAGGAAAGCTGCGCAGTTTGTGCGCCCACCAAAATGGTTGCCTCACTTGCCACCCACCAGTGCGAGAATGAAAGGCCGGGTTGCCATGAGGGAAATGGGTTGCCAAAGGAAAAACAGTAGCGCCGGTTAGCTTCAAAGCGCTTTAAAACCACCATTGGACTACCCGCACAGTAGTCTGAAACCATTGGGAATGGCAATGCTGATTGCCAAATGCAACCTAGAATTGTGGGGAATTCATTTCTTAAATCCCAAAAATGGGTGCAGTACCAGTACTCACCACTATCCAAAAGCCGGCGTTTTAAAACCACTCTGTTTCCCTGAAGGCAAGTCAAAATGCCTATTTTCAAACATTGCAATATGTGCAAAATATTCACTGAACACCAGCAGACATTTGGCAGAATGGAGTTTTGTGTGCCTACAAAATCTGGGAAATGAAGAGCCCAAAAACAATGCTTATAACAAAAATGCTATGGAGTCAGCAGCTTAAGCCTAACTGCAACTGGATTTAAAACCACCAAAATCGAAAATGTTAAATTAAATGAGTGACCTATGTTTGGTGTCACATGCCTTTGTAACTGTTGAAATGTCATAGTTTTGCACTTAGAATCAGCATTCTAGCTGCATGTGTAAAATTACAAGTTATTTTAAAAGCAACAAAAAGTTAGCTGAAGGTCTGGCTTAAGGAACTTGATTTTGCCTAGCAACGGATCCCATCAGCAGTGAAACTTGAGTCACCACTGTGTTCCCAGGCCAACCTTCCTTTTGCTGCCCAGGCTAAGGATATGCCATCTATCTGATAATTGAATTTCCTGTGCTCTGCCAGAGAGTGAACAAAGCCCTCTCCACTCAGGCAAAGGTTTTTTATTACAGACGTCGTAAAAAGTGGCTTCCTCCTGGAGAAGCTGGGAGGAGCACTGCCTGTGAGAGCAAGCTGGCTTGGCAGAACTGGAAAGAACCAGAAATTCAACCTTGTGCTGAGGGTAAACCACACCCCTTTGGAGCCAGAACATAACTTTAAAAAGATGAATAACTCATAGAGCGGACATGTGAAAATTTTATAAATGATACCATAATTCTTGTGATTTTTCTGCCCACAGTTTAAGACGTGGTAGGAACCGGTGGTATGTTCAGGGGGGTTTTAGCGGAAAAGTGGATATTACTCTAAATGTGTGCATGTTAAAAATCTGAAACTTCATCAGTTAATGTCCCTACCCCCTGCACACATGTATGTAAAGTTGGGTCCATGTCGGAAATTGAAAAAGCAGTTAAAAAGTGAAATATGTGCCAGTTTTGAATGCAAGCTCCGAGAATGAGCAGATTTGGACATAGACATGGCTAAATTCAGCCACACCATGTATATGTAATTTTAAACAAATGTGTACCTGTGCAAATATGTTTTTAGGTCAGATATAGATTGTGTGTAAAGTTGACAGGGGTGGGTTCTCTGTATCATAAACAGACCTCATCATGATGACACTTCATGTCATTCCCCCAATCAAGTAAGAAATGGAAGTTTGACCAATTAGAAGCTGAGAGAGAGGTAGGGTCAGTGATGCTAGAACACACCCACATTCTAAACACATAAAAGCAGACAGACAGGACAGATAGGGACATTCATTTTGCATCTGCCGCTGAAAGCTCTGCCGGAAAAATCCAGACTTCAAATTCATCAAACCTCCAGAGAGCCAAACTAGAGACTTCAATCTATCCAAAACTAGAGACTTCAATCTATCCAGAGCAGAGAGACCCAAAGAACCGGTGCCTAGCAGAGACCAGACCCCTGTGAGCAGTTCCAGAGGCCAGGCGCTGTGAGCAGAACCCGGAAAGACCTGACCAGACTGAAGTCCGTGACCAAGTCGCTTTCCTGTTCAAAATCTCTTGTGAGTACTTAGCAAAACTCAGAACACATCTCTTAGTTTAAATTCATCTAATTCAATCTATTTAACCTAAGTAGAACTACCTCCTAGCTGTCACCTGTCATTCTAGCTGCAAAAATTTGTCACTTGTCATTTTGAAAAAGTGTGCGTTTAAAATTTACAAAACCAAAAACGACCTTTACTAAATTACTCATATCTCCGCAACCGTTTGGGCTAGAGACTTGCAATAACTTTCATTTGGAAGCTGAGATCCCAGGCTTTTCTAGGACCCCAAAACGGTAGAGATAGTCCTTGCGGTTCCTTTGTAATAGCGCTCGGCGCATCCGCGAATTTTACCGCGATTTGCAATTTCTTCACATGTAAAAACTGCTGCTGTTTGCTTTCCATTGGCCAGAAATTCGTTTAACCTGCTAACTATCCCTGCATCATTGCTAGTGTGAGCCTGGACTAATATTAACTAGATACCACTCACCCTGAACCTCTATAAGGGAATTAAAAGCAAATTTAGCATATTTCTCATTCATTGCCAGCACATATCCAAGCATTGCCTGTGTTTTCAAAACTCCTATCTGTTTTCTGTAAGCTTGCTGGGATTGAACTGAATTACAGTTGATTGCATTTCTGAGGACTGTGTGTTTTCCTTCCATTTCCTTGCATTGCATAAAAAGGGGGGGAGGGAATAGCCCGAGAAAAGTGATTACATTGTCTGGTTGAATCATATTGCGTATTTTCTGTACTGCATTCATTGAATATTGCATCCACCTGAGCTACATAAAGCATCCTCTACCACATTATACTTTTGTTCCTATTTACCAGTGTGCTACCTTATCCATTTCAGGTCAACTCATTAGTCATTATAAAGAAGTGTGCTAGTGCCAGATTCTCCGTTGTTAATATTTACCATATCAGATTAAGTGTGATATTCAATTATTAATTTATTATAAAGTGTGATATATATATTTTAATTTATCAAATAAACCTTTTAAACTTGCAAAACAGAACTACTTCTTGGCTCAGTGGGGTCAGGGGGATTCCAAGAGAGGGGTGTTATACAAGGGTAGTCATCCAGGACGCATGAACTGGACCTAAAGATATATCAATAAGGGTTTTCATTCAGTATTCTAGACTAGGCGTTAACTTGGCTGTAGTGCTGAATTGAATCCTCTTACAAAGTGGGGGCTCGAGCCGAGACGTTGGGTTAGATTTACCACTTGTGCAGCTTAATACAGTGTGCTAACTGACGGGATACATACATCCAGTCGGATCACCACGCTGCATTACGCTGTGAAGCATTCCTCAAAAGGGACACTCCAAGAAAAGTTCTGTTCCGCAAAACTAAAATACTAACTTCTGTAAGTCAGGACAGAGACCAATCTCTAGAATGACGACCTTGGTAGATATGAAAATAGCCAGAGAGCACTTCTTACACAAACTATTTGTGAGAGGTGAATGGACTCACCAGGACCAAACGGTCTGGTTGCAGGCCATCACGCAACAGGTCACTGAAACAGGGTCAGATATATATAGAGATCAGGGTCCCTTACATGTGGCCCTGAGTGAACTATATATGGCTCCTAAAGCCAAAGAGGAACACAATAAGATTGCCAGGATAGCAGCATACCTGTACCTATACGTTGGAGACATGCAGGATAGATGTGCGGAAAGCCAAAATCTGGCAAATAGGCAACAGATGGCATTACAGAAGGCCCAATCTGATCTGGACTCTTCTGAGCAGAGGCTGCAGAGGAGCCAGGAGTCAGAAAATGACAGCAGACGGTACATCACTAAAATAAAGGAGGATATGGATGTGCTGCAAAAGGAAAAGTCAGAACAGGATACCAGATTTCTGGCCCTACAGAAGGAGCACCAAGACAGTTTGGACTCCTTACTGCAGAGCCAGAAAAAGCTGGAGCAACAATTAGACTTTAACAGGGCATGCACGGAGCAGGTAGCCACCCTGCAAAGTCATCTAGATAGAGTGAAGGTAGAGAGCAACAAGCTGATCTTGAAAGACCTGGATACCCAGGCAGAGTTTGATGAGGAGCGCCAAAAAGCTGGTGCCCTTCAACGGCAAAGGGACGACCTGGCGGCACAAATGCAGGCTCTTAGTCAGGAAAGAGACGCCTTAGGCCAGGAAGTCTGCCATTTAAAAAGGAAAATGGAAGAAAATCACCTGGCCCACCAGGGGCTGGGTGACCTCCAAAAAGAAAACCAGAACTTGGTAGAGCACACCAGGAGGGTGGAGGATGCTCTAGCAAGAAAGGAGCAGGCCAATAGGGACATTGCCCAGGAGGTAAACCTCCTGCAGCAAAGACTGGCCCAGTTCTCCAGGACCAACCAGGAAGCACAGAGGGAAAATGAGGCCCTCTGTCAACACAATGATAGGCTCCAGCAACAGGTAGCGATGCAGGAGAAACTGATAGAGTCGAGTAAGGCCTTAACAGAGGAACTGAAAGCACAAATGCAGGCTCTTGCATTGCAACAGGGAGCAGGGGCGGATAGAGATGAGGTCCGCTGGGAAAGAGAGACTCCTGACCATAACCGCAGGAGCCCTAACACCAGGGGCCTTCATCTTCCCCAGTCCCTGGACTCTACCACCCCCGTGTCCCCTGGCGCACATGAGCACAGGGCCACAGGGATGGCAGATTACTATCCAGCTAAGAGTATGGGGCTCATAGGCCAGTACCATCCAGGAATGGAGGGGTGGGCATCCGGGTATGGGCACCCAAGTACAATACAGTTCAGTGGGGAACCCCAGGAGAGTAGGCCCATTAAGGGCATCCTGAAAACCTCTGCCCAGTTAGGTCAGTGGAGGGGGTACCCATCAAATCCTGACAGCAAGGAGGAATCTGAAGACTCCTCTGAACTGCGCAGGACACAGGAGACCAGGTCCCCACATTCTGCCAGCCATTCCCAGGCTCGCAGAATCCGGGAAAACCTGGAAGAACAGACGGGAACCTCTGGGAGCAGTGCCTCTGAGTCCGACGAAGAATGGACAAGGGTTACCCGAACCAAAAAGGCCAATAAGGCAAAAAGGGCCTTGCTCAAGGACCCCTTAAAGCAGATTAAGGCGATCAGGAGCGTCATCACGCCTTACCATAAGAACGCTAAGTATTCTGTTTGGGAGCACTTAGAGTTGTTTGAACAAATGATGGAGACTTTCCATTTGAAGGACAGCCAAAGCTGCATTCAATATGTAAAGTGGACCTTCTCCCCGGAATACTCCAGTTTCTTTGCGGGGCTGGAGGACCAAAATCATTTAAGATGGTCCACCTATAAGGCGGCCATCCTGAAACATTTTTCTGTTCACAGAAATCCTCAAGAGGCTCGCAAGGCAGCCTACAATTTGCAATGTGGGGAGGATCAGGCCCCACAAGAATTTGTGCAGGAGTTAAAGCGGGCTTTTGCACAGACCACAAGAAGGGTGCGCACGGATAGCCGTGAATTTATAAACACGTTTTTCCATGCCTTGCCCAAATATATCATGACCCAGCTCGTGAGGGATTTTCACGAGAAAAGATCTTTAGACTGGGTCATTGAACAGGCTACCCGCATCTATGAGGTGCAGAAGCCCATAGAAAATAAAAGCAATGCCCAGAAAAACCCCAAAGCCAACAGCACCCCTGCTGCTGTCAAGGTGGCAGAGGTAAAGGTCACCCCCGTTTTGGATCTGGAGATGGGGGGGCCTAAAAACCTACCTGCACCTAATAATGCTAGGCCCAGAAGGTCCTCGGGCCAGTCACAGACAGGGAGCCAGGGAGGCAGCCCCACAAATGGGGTCCCTCGCTCTCCTGACTATGTAAGTCCTCGCTACAAAGGTAACAGACCCATCCTGGGTTATGTGTGGACTCCTCCAGCCCAAGGGGGGGGATCCAGACAAGCACCTAACCCAGGGAACTTCCCTCCAAACTTCCCACAGGAGGGCAGAAATTTACCAAACCCTGGGCAGAACTTTTTCCCCAGATATCCACCCGACTTTCAGCCCCAAAACCATCCATCCTTCTTTCCCCAATTCCCTGAGCCCAGACCACTGAATCCGGGAGAGGGGAGGCCAAGGGTGGAGGGGTACCCAAATCTTCCCAACCCGGGGTATTACCAGAGGAGGGATAGCTACCCTTCCCGGGATCAGCCCAGGGGAGAAAACAGGGCCCCGTATCAGCCTGAGCGGGTTTCCCAGTTAGAGCGCCAGGTTCAAAACATGGCGCGGGATATGGGTGACATACTGAGGGCTCAGCAGAACCCTCAGATCAGCATGCCGGCGCAGAACGCACCCAACTCTGGACCTGGTGCTCCAGAACAATGACGGGGGCAGCACCCCGATAACTCACCGGTTCCCAGGGAGGAGGCACAAGGGGAAGGGGGGTGTAAAGCCTTGGAGGAAGCTTCCTTCCTCACTTGTAAACAGCCCCTAGAAACCCAGGAACCGGAAACAAAATCTCTTGCCCCTGAAAGTCTGCCTCCTAAGGAGCAGAGGGGGGGTAGGAGAAACAAAAGACCCAAACAGACTCAGTTTGGGGAGGAGGTACAGATCTTCCAATTTGAGGGAGAGGGATCCACAGAGGATCCTGGGAAAAGGATCTTCTCCTTCAGAGAGGGGGGAACTCCTCCCAAAGAAAAATGGGTCCCTAGGGATGCAAATCTAGACTGGGGAGATGTGGAGACTGAGCTACCGCCGCCCACCATCTCATCCCAGAACCAACAGCAAGAAAATCCCCTGGTTCAAACCCATCCTGGTGACTGCCTCCAAAAAGGGGGGGGCGGCCCAGAACCGGAACCAGGGGAACCCACAATGGCTCTGATCTCCAGTTGCCAACTTTTTCTTTCAGATTCCCAAGGCTCTCCACAGAATTCTGCCCAAAATCCTTCTCTCGCGATGTCCAAAACCAGAAAATTAGCCCACCAGTTGTCCAAAAATGTACATTATCTGTGCCCCCTTGAGGAGAAGGAGGGAAGATATTATGCCCCGGTACAAGTACAGGGGCAGGGTACAATCTCGGCACTGGTGGACACTGGATCTCAAGCTACCCTTCTGTCCAGAAGGGCCTTTGACGAACTGAATGCAGGAAGGGGAGAGAATTACCAAATTCCTCTCACCTCTCTTCCTGGACAACTGCAGAACTTTGACGGGAAGGAAATTCCCGTTGAGGGGACTGCAGACTTGGACATTAAGATCGGGCGACACAAGTTGAAACACCCGGTCATAGTTGTGACCCCGGAGGGCACCCCTTGTTTACTAGGGAATGACCTCCTGAGAAGGTTGTCACCCCTAATAGATTGTGTAAACAAGGTCCTCTGGACCCAGACTAGCCGACCAATAAAATTGAAACAGAGTGTCAACCATGTTAGTTTAAACGGCACATGCCACATGGTTGAACAAAAATCTGACCAAGTAGAATTTCACTTCCAGAACAACCAGATTCCAGACGTGACAGTAATAGCAGTAGGACAACAGACTGGTGATGGGGGGTCCTCTCTATTTCTGAAAATCAACCTTCCTTCCAGTCTAAAGTGGTATTCCACGCTGGAAGGAAACACTCTGAAATTCTATACTAATCCACAATCTGAAACTCCCACTCCTATAGTCCAGAAGGAGGTGAAATCAGCTCAGAGCCTGGCTGATATTCAGCAAATTGGAGAGCAGTTGTTCATCCCTGTTCAGTTAAATGATGGGAAGGACTCTGTTCTCGCTCGAGTGTGTGTGAACAACGGTAAGAGCTTCATCAGCGAAGCCATGTTCCGCCAACTCCCAAAAGATCCAGCCATTCCCACCTTCAAACTGATAGACAAATGGGAAATGGACCTGGAAGCACCTAATTCCAAACATCTCCTGCCAAGCAGGTGTATGCTCAAAATCTCCATTGGCAACAAGAGCATAGTCCACAATTGTTGGGTCGTGCGAGACGTCCCTGCCGCCTTTTACTTAGGCAGTGACATTCTCAATCGCTTCGCCATTAGTTTGGACCTAATAAACTTCAAAGCTTGGTCCCGATTAGCGGATAATCCTATGGGCTTTGATGATCCAGAAAAAGCATTTAGGTCAGCTCAATTGCTACCTTATGCAGTTGAAATTCAGGTTAAAGAGGAAGTCACCATCCCA
Organism: Ambystoma mexicanum; assembly: GCF_040938575.1. Classification (NCBI taxonomy): domain Eukaryota; kingdom Metazoa; phylum Chordata; class Amphibia; order Caudata; family Ambystomatidae; genus Ambystoma; species Ambystoma mexicanum. Next base: position 1,421,925,824 of record NC_090922.1, on the reverse strand, counting down.
GAAAGGACCCGACAATTCTCCCTGGAAGTGAAAGTTAAAAGGGGACAAGAGTTGAAAAACCCTGATGCCTACATACATCTAAATGCTTCTCTCCAACAGCAAGGGTTAGGGGTAAACCCAACTCCATTAGTCAACATAGAACATGACACCATTCCAATAGAGGTGGATAACAGCGACTTAAAGAGTATTACTCTAGCCGCAGGCACCATTGTTGGAATGGCGGTTGATGACCGACATTTCTCCATTGATCTTGTAAATGAACTGTTAGGACCAATCCCCAAGGACTGTGTTGACAGTGACAGTGAGGACAATACAACACCAGACAGGATCTTTACCCGGCATGGGGGGAACTTCCTGGTGTACACTTCCTGCCCCTATGGTAAGGAAGATGTGACTTGTGACTTCAGGAGGGATGAGGTGATTTTCCAGGTCCATGAGGGCTGCCTTTCCCACCTGAAGCCTCCGGTCCAAATCAGCACTCTGACCAGGGACTTCTCCACCCAGCTGGAGGAGGCCGCTGAAATAGCCAAACCAGAAGTCTTTCCAGGCTTCAGGCAGATGGTGGAAGAGAGAGTCAACCTAGCTGATGCCTGTGTGACTCTGGAACAAAAGCAAAAGTTGAAACAAGTTTTCTTGGATTTCCAAGATCTCTTTGCGGTAGACTCATATGACTGTGGTCGCACTGACATCCACACAACAACAATCCCCACGGACCCTGGCATGACTCCTGTGTTTGTGAAGCAATATCGCTTGCCTCTCGCATCAATGGAGTCCCTTACCGAAATAATTAAGAACCTTGAGTCCCGGGGAATAATCCGTCCAGTCCACAGCACCTTCAATAACCCGGTGCTGGGAATATTGAAGCCAAACGGCCAGTGGAGACTCTGCGCTGACCTCAGGGAGCTCAACAAACGGGTCCACACTTCCCGATGGCCTCTTCCCTACATTGACCAAGGGCTGGCCCAGATTCAGGGGTCACAGGTATTCACTGCAATAGACCTGACCAATGGATACTGGACCGTGCCTGTCAGTAGGGAGGACCAATACAAGCTGGCTTTTACCTTTGGGGGCCAGCAGTACACATGGACCCGGACTCCCTTCGGATACCTTAACTCCGGTAATGAGTTCAATATTTTCCTACATAAGGCCATGCCCGACCTGGGTACGAGGGGTAACCTGGCTTATGTAGATGATGTCCTCATCAAAAGTTCATCTGTGGAGGAACACATAGCAGAGATCCGTTATGTTCTGACACAGTTGAGGGCCGCCGGAGCAAAACTTTCCTTTCAGAAAGCACAGTGGTGTAGAACCCGTGTTAATTTCTTGGGGCATGAGATTACTCCTCAGGGTCTCTGTCCCCAGGAAAAGAAAGTGGAAGCACTTCAGAAACTGAAAGACCCCACAACTCTGCGGGAACTAAGGAGCCTCCTTGGACTGACTAATTACAGCAGAAAGTTCATTGAGGGCTACGCAGAGATCACCAGACCCCTGATTCATCTCCTGAAGGGGGGGGTCAAGTGGGAATGGGGTCCAGAACAAGCCGAGGCGGTAAAACAACTCAAAAGAAGCCTCTCACAAGCGCCTTGCCTAGCTTACCCTATCAGAAACAAGGAGTTCTTCCTGGAGACGGGGTTCTCTAATACGTGCTTGACGGCAGTATTATATCAAAAGCATGACAAGGTCAATAAAGTAATCTCCTATGCGAGCAAAACTTTATCCTCTGTGGAGGAAAAATTCAACGATTGTGAGAAGGCACTCCTGGCAACGGTGTGGGCATTGAAGAATTACCGCCCGTTTATCCAGGGGGAACACATCATAGTGGAGACTCCACACCAGCCTCTGCAATATCTCCAAAGTGACAGAATCCGGGCCGGAAATGTGAGTAATTCCCGAATTACTTCCTGGATTCTGTCAATGCAAGGCTTTCCTGTGGAGGTCAGATATGGCCAAAACAAGAAGAGTCCCCTCGCGCAAGGTCTGGCTGACTTGCATGATTGCGCCAGAGAAAACTGTCTCGAGGACGAAAGTCTAAAAATAAAGGACAACATGGAGGCATACCTTAATTCCCCCCACAAAGTCTTTGAAGAAGACAAGTGTGAGGGAATGCCCACCGTGTATGTGGATGGATGCTCTTACCATGTTGACAACAACGGGGAGAAAGAACTGGTGGCCGGCGTAGGGAATGCATGGGTGAATGAGTCCCCAGAACCCTCCGCTGGATACAAAATTGGTCCCCGAAGTAGTCAGGTGGCAGAATTGATGGCTGTGCATCATGCCATCCTCACTGCTGTCCAACATCAACTCCACGAACTGGTCATAATCACAGATTCGGATTATGTACGGAACGGGTTCGTGGAGCACCTGGTTAATTGGAAAACCAGAGGCATGTTATGTGCTAACAACAAACCCTTGAAACATGGGAAGTTGATCCAAAACATTGATGATCTGGTCACCTCGAATGGGATGACCATCTATTGGAAGAAGATCAAGGGTCATTCCAAAGTAGAGGGACCAGACAAAACTGGAAATGACTTAGCTGATCAGCTGGCCAAAACCGGGGCCATCCAAGGGGATCTAATTGAGATTGAGTCCCTGTTGGGGGAAATCCAGGTCACTGCTATCACTAGGTCCCAGACAAATGCTAACAACGACCTTTCAATTGCACAATGGAGTAAGGAGACCCCTGATGCTGATTTGATTACTGCTCAGAAGGGGGATCCAATAATTGGTAAATTTTACCAGCACCTTGAGGACCCTGAGAACTTTCCCCTGACGGATACCGATTACATTGGGAAAGAGGACCTAAGAGTGTTGATGAAATGTCCAAAAATGTTCCGAATCCAAGACGGTTTGCTGGTAAGGAAATCCAAAGCTGGCCACGATCAGTGGGTGGTTCCTACCTCATTCCGAAGCCTGATGTTAAGTCACGCCCATGATGCGGCCACGGCCGGTCACAGGGGGTTTCACACAACATTGGAAATCTTAAGAGAGGTTGCCTACTGGCCACACATGGGGCAGGACCTCGACCAATACTTGAAGGGGTGTCTTGTGTGTGCACAATTTCAGCCATCATCCCTCACGCACCGGGCGCCTTTACAAAAGAGGGGAATGACACTGCCATGGTCAGATTTACAAATCGACTTTGTAGGCCCTGTGATTCGCTCGGCTAGGGGGAATAAGTACATGTTGACCGTGACATGCTTGTTTACCAAGTGGGTGGAATGTCTCCCAGCCCCAAACTGCCAGAAATTCGTTTAACCTGCTAACTATCCCTGCATCATTGCTAGTGTGAGCCTGGACTAATATTAACTAGATACCACTCACCCTGAACCTCTATAAGGGAATTAAAAGCAAATTTAGCATATTTCTCATTCATTGCCAGCACATATCCAAGCATTGCCTGTGTTTTCAAAACTCCTATCTGTTTTCTGTAAGCTTGCTGGGATTGAACTGAATTACAGTTGATTGCATTTCTGAGGACTGTGTGTTTTCCTTCCATTTCCTTGCATTGCATAAAAAGGGGGGGAGGGAATAGCCCGAGAAAAGTGATTACATTGTCTGGTTGAATCATATTGCGTATTTTCTGTACTGCATTCATTGAATATTGCATCCACCTGAGCTACATAAAGCATCCTCTACCACATTATACTTTTGTTCCTATTTACCAGTGTGCTACCTTATCCATTTCAGGTCAACTCATTAGTCATTATAAAGAAGTGTGCTAGTGCCAGATTCTCCGTTGTTAATATTTACCATATCAGATTAAGTGTGATATTCAATTATTAATTTATTATAAAGTGTGATATATATATTTTAATTTATCAAATAAACCTTTTAAACTTGCAAAACAGAACTACTTCTTGCCTCAGTGGGGTCAGGGGGATTCCAAGAGAGGGGTGTTATACAAGGGTAGTCATCCAGGACGCATGAACTGGACCTAAAGATATATCAATAAGGGTTTTCATTCAGTATTCTAGACTAGGCGTTAACTTGGCTGTAGTGCTGAATTGAATCCTCCTACATCACTAAAAAGGATTTCTTGCTGAATCACTATCAGAGTCCTGTTTCATATTTAAATTATAAATCTGCAACATAAATTTTGCATTAAAAAATGCCAGGCTTGGGTTCCATGAAGATATGTCCGGTGGCCCTCAGCTCCACCCTCCTCCTCCCCCAAGGGGACGAGATAGCCCAGAGCAGGGGAGTTGCTAGGTCTGGAAAAGACCCGGGGCTATGCTAATGTCGGAACAGTTGGGACTGGGGGCTAGCTAGCCATTTGGCAGTAGCTCCAGAGATTCTATCCGGGGCTACAACCAAAAGACCAGGGGCTATAGCCCCCTTAGTAACCCCCTAGCAACGCCTCTGGCCCAGAGTATTTTTACTTTGGGCAGCGGCATCATATTTAAGTGAAAAGCTCCCAACTCCAGCATGGGAGTGGGGATCTTTTCATTTTAATATGGTTCTGCCACCATGCCAGCTCGGGGAAGCATTTTAATTGGTGCCCTATGTTGGCGTGGCATCAGTGCCCTATTAAAGTGAAAAGCTCCCTGCTCCAGCATCTGAATAGGGAAGTTTTGTCTATGATAGATCTCTGCCACCATGCCAGCTCATGGAAGCCTTTCAAAGTCTGCCCCTTGCTGGAGTGGCAGCTGTGACCTATTCCCAGCTACCATTTTGGAGAAACCAGTGCCAGCACCAGAGTGGGAAACTTTTTATTCATGTGTGGCGGCTCCACCATGCCAGCATCGGGGGAGACCGTGAAATGCTCCCCTGAGCTATCGTGGCACCAGAGCCTTTTGTAATAGAAAAGCTGCTCAACCAGGCTGGCACGACAGTGGCACCCAAGGTAAGTGTAAATCTCGACCTAAACGGGAGGAGCTTTTCACGTACTTTAGGCATCACTGCAGTGCCAGGAAGGGGGAGCCTTTGATTTTACATAGGGTGTCACCGCCAGCACAAAAGAGCTACTCCATGCAGGCGTGGCAAAATCTATGTTCGCCCTTTGTAAATTATATTAGTTTGGTGCCCTGGGCAACAGCCCAGGTCGCCCATGCCCAAGGGCAGCCCTGGGTGAAGGTCAAGTCTTCCCAACCAACAGGAGTCTGTGTGGGAGAGAGGAGGTCAGGTGGAGTGACCTAGCCTGCATATGCAATTGTTTTCTGTGTAGAGGGGGGCCTGCAAATCCTTTTCTGCCTGCATACTCATTTTCTCTATAGTTTGAGACTATGCACTGGACCGGAGGATGAAGCTGGCAACACCGCATAATGGATCTGGGCCCATAATTGTGCCAAGTCCAGTCCACTTTGCACTTCTCTAACTCAATTATGAGTCGTGAAATGAACCATCTTAGTTTTTATATAATCCAGTACAGCCGTGGTCATAGCTTCCCTGACAGTTCTTAACAGAAAATGGCACACATCCTTCCTGAATATAGTATTTAGCAAACCTCGCCTTTCAGTGGTATCTTTTTCCATTCATAACTCAACTTTGACTCTACTCTCTCCATTTTGACCACTAGTAGTTAGTTGTGACTTACAGTTGAATCAATTGTTCCCAAAAAGCAAAATCCATCACAGCCTCATGGCAGCCCACACTGGTGTCCCGACTCTGGTCCGTGCTTTGGCGAATGATAGCCCATTAGACATACAGGTGGCATTGTGAACGGTGGCATACACCCAAGGCAAGCATACATTTTTGCAGCAAAATAATAAGACTGAGTGTATTGGAAGCCATGCAAGAAGTGCTGAACAAGCGGAAATTAGAATTGCTAACAAAGAACTAATCGAAGCATAAAGAGTGAGCTTTGTTTATGAAAAATACGGCCTGTCCAACTCCTCGCACAGACCAGGTGCTGGTCATTAATGAGATCCAGTGGCCCAGTGCCGAGGGCTGTTAGCGGTCAATGAGCGATCCACGACTGGCAGGAAGTTGGCGTAGCAGGCAATGGTGGCCGAGGGACATATCCCTGCCACTTCCCAACAGGAAGCTCCCCCAACAGCAGACATGGAGTTTATGGGGATTTTTCCAGCACTTTGATCCAAAGCTCTCTTCTAATTTTAGACGCCGGGGATCAGACGTGTCTCGCCCTGTGGCATCAAAAACGCGCAATTAATTTGAGAATGGAAAATCAAATGAAAAAAAGATGAGATTTTCTGATAATTAGGAAAAGAAGTGAAAATTGAAGCTTGGTGTGCTAGGAAAGGCTTGGCAACAATTCAGCAATCTCATGAAGACGGGGGAGCAGGGCTGTGAGTGGGGGATTATGTGAGGAAGGGGCCTTCATGGGCAATACATCTACCCTAACCCTGGATGTATGAAACCGAACACGGTCCTGAATTGAAATTGGACTGGGACTCTGCATTAAATGAGTGGCTATCTTTCATTGCTTTTCTAGATGTGAGTGTGACCCCAGAACTGGGTTTGCAAGGAAGAGTTGAATGGAAACAGATGTACAACGGAGACGCAGCGTCCAGATGTGCTCACGCTTGTGCACAGGGACTGGGAGCAATTAGGCAGCAGGCTATTATTGTGGTGTATCGTGACATTTGCGGGTTTTTCCCTTGCTGGTTTTGCAGGGGAACTGCTGTTTCTGTGCACCGTTGAATGGGAGAAGTCCTCGCATCCTGAGAGAAAAGCTGTTGTCGGCGTCCATGTTCTCGCAATTGTCGTATGGAAACTGGGCTAAGGTAGCCTTCGTCTGATGAAGACCCAGACTAAAAGATATTGGGCTCTATCACAGCCTTAGCAGTATCCCAGCGGTAATCCCGCTGGGATACCGCAAACGCAAATAGCATTACCGCTACTCGGTCTGGCATGATTTGCGTTCGATCCAGAGTAGTGGTAAGGCTCTAATTCCCCATTTTGTTAAGAGTCCATGCGACTCTATGGGGCTTTTCGGCACTATTACCGCCAGTGGTAATAGCACCCAACATGGGTGAAAAGGTGGATATTTACCTCGAGATTTACCTCCAGCTAAAAGCTGGAGTTAAGTCTCCACGTTACCGCCAAAACCCGGGATTGGGTGGAGCGGTAATGCAGCGGTAATAGCATTCCCGCCTCATTTATGCTGCTCCTCCCAACCACCGATGAGGACCATTGTGTGTCCATGAATTTACAAAGCCTTTATATAATGGAACTCATCAACACACAGGTCTCACTCAAGCATTGCAATATCTGGATTTAAGATGTAACAAAGTTTTGGCCTTGATGAAGCTTGAATGTACGAAACATGTACTATTCATAAAAATCGATTGAAATCGACGAAACTAAGCATCAAAATGAATCCCAGCGTATCCATTTGGTGTACCTTTGTGCATAATAGAGAATTAATCCCTGGCCACAAAGATGTTCTCAAGATGTTCACCGGTAGTAGTCTGTTCTTTTCTAAATCCTAGTGGTTATCTCTGCTCTGGAATATCCACTTGTAATCCTTGCTTACGTTTCCATTAAATTAGAAAGAGCTTTGAAAGTTTTTAATTCTGAAAACACTGGTCATGTTTCTAATCATACTTTAATTCAACAGTGCTTATTGCCACCAGCTCTGAGGGCACATCTGGAAAGTTGAGACCTTGGGAGATAATGTGATCACATGAAGGTCTAATTGTGGTCCTGTGTTAAGAAGGAGACACGGTTTACATTGAGACAGAATGTGATAATGAGAGATGCAGAAGAATTGCAATTATAATTGCTGATTTATAACGCGCTTAATACCCAGAGGTTTCTAAGGGCAGACCCGGGGATCGAACCTGTGTTGCTTCATCCTCAGGCAAACACGTTGCCCTTGAGCTATCCTCCCGAGTCCATCAAAGCGATTATCCACATGGCACGGCCCATAATTATTGTGCCTTTCGCCCCTTTGAATACCGTAAAGCAGATACACTCTAATTTGCATATAGTCATTGATAACATTCATTATACACTTTGACATAAATATTTATTTTGGATATTCCGTCTGGTATTTACTCCACTTTGGACCATTGCTGTCTCCAATAATGGAAACGTAGGTGCAGTGGTATTGGTAAAAAGAGACGGCATTTGCAAATGCTTCCTATCTTTATTTCCGTCAATTTCCACCTGCAGCAAATACTGTTTGAAAAGGATCTGAAATAACTCCTATTTTGTACTCCAAATTTTACATCCAACCAAGTGGTGGGGGTAAAAATTATAAAAACTCTTCTGATACATTTACATTTTTTTTCTTGGGGATATCCAAAAAGGGGGAACAGGTCCCACTCTCATTTCAGGGGAGTAAAGAGAAAGTTCAAAAGTTATCATTTTGTACTTTCAATAAATTGTACAGAAGTCGAGTCACATGCTGCGGTACACAATCGATTTCCATCATCAAAAAACAATGGCGGATAAAAGTAAATACAAAAATATGTATGCAGATTTACAGAAATACTGCAATTGGTACATCTGGAAACCTCCATCGTTGCTGCAGGGCTGGCGGAATTCCTACAGTCAGGCAGGATCCAAGAACTACCACCAGGTAATAGTAATTACCGTAAGCATCCATTCTTTGCAACATTCTGTCAATCTCGCTAGGGAGTGACGGCCCATCCCGAATCTAGCAGGATTTTTGTGAGCGGACACGAGGATCCTCAAAAAGGGAGAAGATACTCGAAGTACGTTCAGAGAAGGTCTGAGTTAAGGGAGAAAGAGACATTCTTTGCCAGTGAAGGGACAGTGATTTGGAGGGATTGTCCAAGGAGTGTTGGGATCGGGTATCAGGTTCATAGCTCTTCTCACTAAACCTCCCCCAGTAAAGTGAAGGAGGAGCCGTGCCGTTGGTTAAGCTTTCCACTAAACCTCCCCCAGTTAAGTGAAGGAGGAGCCATGCCGTTGGTTAAGGTTTCCACTAAACCTCCCCCAGTTAAGTGAAGGAGGAGCCATGCCATTGGTTAAGGTTTCCACTAAACCTCCCCCAGTAAAGTGAAGGAGGAACCGTGCCGTTGGTTAACCTTTCCACTAAACCTCCCTCAGTTAAGTGAAGGAGGAGCCATGCCGTTGGTTAAGGTTTCCACTAAACCTCCCCCAGTTAAGTGAAGGAGGAGCCATGCCGTTGGTTAAGGGTTCCACTAAACCTCCCCCAGTTAAGTGAAGGAGGAGCCATGCCGTTGGTTAAGGTTTCCACTAAACCTCCCCCAGTTAAGTGAAGGAGGAGCCGTGCCGTTCGTTAAGGTTTCCACTAAACCTCCCCCAGTTAAGTGAAGGAGGAGCCATGCCGTTGGTTAAGGGTTCCACTAAACCTCCCCCAGTTAAGTGAAGGAGAAGCCGTGCCGTTGGCGAAGCTTTCACTGTCTGCAGAAAGATATTCAATGCTTGGAAATAGTGAATCTTCAGCCGGTCTGTCAAAGTTCCAAACCTGAAACCCCTCTATTTCACTGTCTTTTGTTAGAGGTAATTACCTCTACACAAAAGCAAGAACGGGTGCAATATTACTGCATGCAGTAATTTGGCATTTCCCCTATGTTATATTGGGCCTCAAAATAAGGAATAACTGAAAGTTGTTGCATGAATCAGAACATGCTTACCACATGTGGTAACAGTAATTAATTTGTGGGGTATTTTCAGGGAAAATAACAACAAACTTGTAAACAAGCACTCATTTTGAAGGCTGGGAGCGTTGACCCACCAAATAGTAACATCTAGTGGGGGAAATAACAATTATGAAAAACGAATGCAAAACATTCTCCTTTAATTGTCCCTATACCCTAATTTGTCTGATACCTGCTTATAATATGTCACCACAGGACACTAAATGTATTGAAATGTCTTGATTATAACACTGCCACTCCTCATGTAACTAAGTCATTTGTAAACGCTGGTAGCCATGTAACCTTACCAAACTGTGCAATGCCGTATTTAACCAATAAGCAACATATGTACCATGCAACTTAGTCACTCTTGTAACAGCACCTTGATGACCCTGGGCTGCCAGTGCGCTTTATAAATACAAAAATAAATAAATAAAAAATAAGCATTGTCCTAACCTGATTGGATTTTACTCTTCCGTAGTTTGATGAGCCAGGACTTATCTTACCGAGTCTGTGCTGGAGGCTTCCATCCAACAATCTGACGGTTCTGAGAATGGTCCATCATGAAATCCAACAAACAAGCGCAAGGTATTCTAGCTGATACTAGCGGGTGTTGTACAAGATGACCGGAGAGGCTCCAATTGTGGCACTGTCTCTTCAGAAATGATTTTGCTACCCACAGGGTGGAGCCCAGTCATGATTCGAGGATACGTAGATGTTCGATATTCCTACCAGGAATCGTGTCTCCAGGGATATCGTGGAAGGTTAATATTGTTTTGAGTTGATTGATAATATACTAATAACATAATATCTATTTTTGCGCTACACACCCGTGGTTCTCAGAGCGCTGAAAAATAACAGAAGACATTATTATCCCACGGAGTGGTACTCAATGTATTGACTTCAGAAGGATGAACAGCTGAGTTGACCTTGCCGGAATTTGAAATCAGGGGGCAAGAGTTTAACACGCTGTGCTATCTGACAAGCTGTACTGACGATAGTGGTGAGAGCCTGGAGTTTGGGTTATGATTGCAGGGTTAATCAGACCCTGCTTCTTGGAAGCACGGGAGACCTTTGATGGGTTAAAGATGTTTAGGCCCTTAACACTTATTAGTAAGCAGGAGAACATAACAAAGAAATATCATCAGAACTGATTGTTTCGACCAAGAACACCAGATATTTGACCAACAACATGTGAAATATCTGGAAAAAAACGACATAAAACTAGCAATATTATAAAAAATATAAAAAAGCGTTTTTCCCCTGCATTGAAAAGTCAAAGGCTTCCTGTACTTTCTAGTTTAATTAAGGTTTTCTAATTGTATAGAGCTTTAGCTGCACATTCTTTTATTTTGGTACCAAAGTAAGGTTGTTTTTTGGCCTGCTTCGGTACTTGCTCACATCCTTCCTGAAGAGTATATCGGGCCCTTGGTGGGCACTCCTCAAAGAGGCAAAGGATATATACCCATCAGACTGTGCATGTTTACCTTAATAAAGGGGATCACTGATGATCTAGCACCAGTGTGGGGCTAGTAGGACTTATATCCTTTTCTTATCACTGCCCCCCTGCAGAGAAGAGGTCATCTTGACCTCTGTCAGCTGCACAAATAATCTTTGACCACCTTGCCCACCGCAACGACTATTAGAATGCCGCTACCCCCACGATATAATCGGTCCAGCTGCACAAATAATCTTTGACCACTTTGCACACCGCAACAACTATTAGAATGCAGCTACCCCCACGATATAATCGGTCTAGCTGCACAAATAATCTTTGGCCACCTTGCACATCGCAACAACTATTAGAATGCAGCTACCCCCCACAATATAATCGCACTAGCTGCACAAATAACCATTGACCACCTTGCACATCGCAACGACTATTAGAATTCAGCTACCCCCCACGATATAATCGGTCCAGCTGCACAAATAATCTTTGACCACGTTGCACATTGCAACAACTATTAGAATGCAGCTACCCCCCATAATATAATCGGTCTAGCTGCACAAATAATCTTTGGCCACCTTGCACATCGCAACGACTATTAGAATTCAGCTACCCCCACGATATAATCGGTCCAGTTGCACAAATAATCTTTGACCACCTTGCACATCGCAACGACTATTAGAATGCCGCTACCCCCATGATATAATCGGTCCAGCTGCACAAATAAACTTTGACCACCTTGCACACAGCAACAACTATTAGAATGGAGCTACCCCAACAATATAATCGGTCTAGCTACACACATAATTTTTTAACACCTTGCACATCGCACAGAGCAATGCATAGTGTAAGTGGTTTCAATTCAGCACTCCAACTAAGTCAATGCCTAGTCTGGGATGCCCAATGGAAGCCCTTATATTTTTATGACAAGTTCATAAATCCGGATGATGAACCCTAATATATCGCCCCTCTCCTAGAATCCCCCTGCCTCACTGAGCCAAGAAGTAGGTTTGTTTTGCAAATTAAAAGGTTTATTGGAAAAATGAAACAATATATATATATATATCACTTTTAGGAATAAATTAATATTTGATACCACTCTTATGAATATGACAGTGATTAACAGTGGATAATATTTCAGTAGCACAATTCTTTAATTACTTAGGAGTTGGTATAGAAAGGATAAGGTAGCAAAGAATACTTTGTATGGTTTCAAGGAAAAGCAATGATGGAAAGAATGCAGCACAGAATAAACTGGATATGGTTTCAACAAGAGATAATCTGATCACTTTTTCCTCACTCCACCCCAATGCAATATGAAGAGTAGGAAATGAGGGCACACAGGTTTTCAGGAATACAATCAGGATCAGTTCAAATTCCCGTTCCCCCCAGCAAGGTTAGAGAAACAGGGATGCTTAAAACACAGGCCAAATACTTTTAAATGTGGTTGCAATGAAGTGAAAAATATGCTACAAATGATTTTAATTCCCTATTTGAGATTCAGGGTAGGTGACAGCTACTTTGAATTAAGTCAGGTCAACACTAGCAATGATTTAGGAATGATTATCAGAGTGAAAACGAATTTCAGCAGTGGAAAGCAAGAAGCTGCTATTTTTACAAGTGGTGAAATTGAGTCAAATTGCAATTCGCAGCACTTTTTCCGAGTGATACAGACGTTTTTGTGGAGGTAGATTTTCAGAATGAAGTCAAGATTTCAGAATGACAATTGCGCTTTGGCAGGTTGGAAATGACAGAATGGACACACGATTTCTATGCAGTTTGGGACAGGTTGAAATGGATGGCATAAGCTTATTTTAAACTAAGGGATTGGTTCTGTACAGATCTGGCTGGATACTCACTCCTAGTTTTTGGACCAGAAGGGGCCTTGGACTGCAATCTAGCCACGGAACGGTCTCTGCCACTGGTTCTTCTCACAGCGTCTGGTCTGGGTCTGCTGCCAGCACTGCACAGCGGTCTGGGTCTGCTACAGGGTTCTGGATACAGCTCTGATATCTGGGTCTGGATATGGTTCTAGCCAGAATCAAACAGCTCGCCGGGCTGTTGAATAGTTTGGTTAGGTGGCTGGATTCTGAGGCCTGCTGAGAAGGATTCAGCTTTTGGTTCAGGCCTCTCTGCTTTAAGTTATGGAGTCTATCTGGAGCCTATGGTCCTTCTGGATATTGTCTGGTCCGGAAAAGTGCTGCGCAAGAAAGTGGAACCAGCAGTCCCTATCTGGCTTTCAGTGGTTCTTTTTATGTCTTTTGAAAGTGGGTGGGAAGGCTGACTTTCTATGCCCAACCCACTAAGAGTTCTGATAGGTTAAAGGATTTACTGTCCTCTGACTGGAGAACGGAGTGGTGAGTCATCATGTGTCATCAGGTATTATTTTTATGGCTTTAAGGAAAGAAAACTCCCCTTTGGTTTCTTATAGAAAATCAATTTTACCCAAAACACATATTCCCCAGATACACAAGTTGTTAAAATTACATGTACACATCATAGATTGATTAAGACAGGTATCTGTTCAACCCTGATCCTTCTGAGAGCTTGGGTTCCGAAATGACATTTTGTGCTTTTAGTGGGTTTCGCCCTATTGGTTTTTCATCAAATCTTCCACGGAGGTACACCCCCTCTCTGTGTATATTACAGTAAGTTTTCATTTTTCTGATATAACCACAGTGTCTGCAATATTAATAAATCGCAGGGTTCCGTCTCAGAACATCACACAATGTCCAGCTTAGTCTCAAATTGTGAGTGAAATTTTCCTATTAAGAATCCCCAAATTGTACATTTCTGTCAGCTTGATACAATATTTTATAAGCAATTTAATAAAACATACATTTGCGCTCAATTCAGTACACCCATTTGTTTGCCCCCGCCCCCGGGAACTTGGCTTGACTCAGGGATCATGCGTCTTGCCTTCCCCAGAGCAGTGTTGAAAATTTACACCCAAAATCAGCATATTCTATTCAGCGGAAGGCATCCATTGTCTCTTTCCTCCAGGCTGCAGGGAAATTCTCCTCCCCTTTTAATCAACAGGACCCTGTGATATCCTGCGCTGTTGGTGTAGGGCCTGGGAAGAGTAGGTGTTAAGAATTCTCATTGACCGGCAAGCCTTTTGAAGTCCCAGCTGTCAGAATTTAGATCGCTAGCACCGGTTAGTGTCAAGCACCGGTATTGCAGCCATTTTTTGACAACTGCCTTACCAGTAAGCAGTCCTCAAATTATACATACTTTGTTCAAATATAGGTGCACTTCTGTGGACCTCAGATTCATGTAGATTCTTGCAGGAGAATGATGTTGAACCCCCCAACAAGGAGGTGGGACCTTTTTAGTGGTTCTGTGAGCCATGATTTTGGCAATTTTTGACATCAATTAAAACGGATTTTGACCATCACTATATTCCTTTGCACTGATTTTGCTCTGTGGGCAGCCAAAGGATGGGGCTGGCAATGGTCTCCAGTATTAACACTGACAGAAGCAAAGGTGGATGGTGGCCTATCTGTCAGGTTTTCACTGCGCATTATTGGATGATCTCTGGCGGGCAGCATGCTTATCGGCGGCCATTATGATGTTTCCCATGTCAGTAATGCACAATGATGTGGTAGGGCTTGGATGCGTGGATGAAAACATCCCACAGGCCCCCCTCTTGCGATGGCATTGATTTTCCATCAATGGAACTCGCAAGACTAGGATGTTTGCCTCATCTTCTTCTGATTCTGCAGAAGGCAAAGTTCAGTATCTTTTCTTCCATCAGGGCGGATCAATCGGTTCTCCTCGCCGGTCCTGATGGGAGTATTGGGCGGTACCCCGGGCCCCTTGGATCTTTGCTCCCGGTCCCCGGGTATTCCTCCTTGGTCCATCTCCATGGTTTATCTCTCCTAGGATGACAAAGCAAAAGCGGCAGAAACATATTCGTGGACATTTCCCAACCACTATTAATGTAGTGGGGTGAACATATACATTTTATAAATCAGGAGCCATTTGCATTCTTATCATATATTTTATAGACTATAGGTGGTATATTTTAGGGTTGGAAATTAATTGATCTGGAGCGGCCCACTCTGGGATTGCAGAGGACTCTTCCAGTTGCTGCAGAGTGTGCCTAGGATGGCAACACCTTAGCTGATTAATGTGGACCCACTTGTCTTCCCCTTCCGCCAAACTGCCTTTGGGGATGCAGATCTTGTAGGCAACTGGTGAGATCTTGTCTACTATTTCAAAAGGTCCCTTCCATGTAGGCAGACATTTCCGCTGTTTGCCTGGTTCCTTTGGAAATTGTATAGATAGACCCAGTCTCCCACATTGTATTATTTCCTAGTAGTCTTCAAATCATAGTGAGTCCTCATGCTATCGGCTGATCTTTTTAGGTTTCGCTGAGCATAGGCAAAAGCATGTTGCAGGTGTTTCCTTAAATTTTCAACATACTCATGAGTTGTGGAGGCATTGATCAATGTCTGCTCTTGGGTCCTGTAAAGCAAATGCTGGGGAAGCACCATCCTGCGTCCAGTCATCAGCTCAAATGGTGACATTTTAGTTGCAGATGAAGGGGTAGATCTGATGGCTATTAGTACAAAAAGGTAATTGAATATCCCAACTTGGACCAGAATCTGCCACAAACTTTTTTAAGATGCTCAAAATGGTTCGGTTGTAACGTTCTACTGCACCAAAAGAGGCTGGCAGGTAAGCAATATGTAGCTTCCTTTTAATCCCAAGTATCTCCCACATCTTTGTCATTACTTCGCTGGTGAAATGGCTACCTCTGTCTGACTCAATCCTTTGGGGTAGACCAAAATGCGAAAAGATGTGGTTGATCATCAGGGCAACTGCTGTTTCTGCCTTGCAGTTTAGGGCCGGTAGACATTCCACCCATTTAGTAAATAAGCATGTCACCGTCAACATGTACGTATTTCCCCTAGAGGAGCGAATCACGGGGCCTATGAAGTCGACTTGCAAATCTGACCATGGCAGTGTCATCCCCCTCTTTTGGAGAGGCGCACGGTGTGTGAGGGATGTTGGCTGAAATTGTGCACACACAAGACACCCCTTCAAGTATTGGTCGAGGTCCTGCCCCATGTGTGGCCAGTATGCAACCTCTCTTAAGATCTCAAGTGTTGTATGAAACCCCCTATGACTGGCGGTGCCGCATCATGGGCGTGACTTAACATCAGGCTTCGGAATGAGGTAGGGACCACCCACTGATCATGGCCAGCTTGGGATTTCCTTACCAACAAACCGTCTTGGATTCGGAACATTTTTGGACATTTCATCAACACTCTGAGGTCCTCTTTCCCAAATTAATCGGTATCCGTCAGGGGAAAGTTCTCAGGGTCCTCAATGTGTTGGTAAAACCTACCAATGAGCGTTTACGCCGTGGGACGATGGCGTAAAGAGCGCCACATTACGACCCATCGCGCACGAGCATTACGCCATGGCGGTAATGCAATTAACGCCATGGCGGAAAAGGCCCCTACCGGCATCGTTAAGCGAGCAAGGTGCACTTCCGCCACCGTAAGTAGCGGCCACCGTAAGTACCGGCCACCGTAATTAGCGGCGGCCGTAATTAGCGGCGGCCGTAAAAAGTTGTACCGGAAATAGCGTCATCGCGCCAGAACGGGAAACAGCCCGTCGGCCATCTTGAAAAACACAATCCATCGCCATCCTACCAAACAACACCAGACCCAACCCTGACACCTGTCCCAACCAATCACCCACCCATCCAAGTACCCGAAAATGCCTAAATCTGTGAAAAAGGCATGTGACCGCCAGCGCCAGGAGAGATTCAGCCGGGAGGAACTCTGCATGCTTGCAGAGACCCTGCAAGACAACGCAGGTGTCGTTTTCTCCCCGGACATGACCAGGACAGCGATCAGGAAAAAGAAGGCCATCTGGGCCCTGGTGGCTGAGCGCGTCAGCGCGGTGGGGACCGTACCCCGCACCCCACAGCAGTGCAGGAATCGCTGGGATGACCTACGCATACGGGTCAGAGCCGTCATCTCAGCAAACAGCATCCTTGCCGTGGGTACCGGTGGAGGGTCGGAATCCCCCCTGAAACTCCAACCGTGGGAGGAGATCTGTGCAACCACGATTGGCATGGAATCCATTGAAGGTGTCGGAGGGATGGAAAGGGGAGCTCCGACATCAGGCGATGAAGGTAGGTGCCTCAAACAAGACATGCCATAGTCACAGCAGTCCAATCATGTGTAGCACAAGGTTGCCCTAGAGTGTAAATGCAACACATATCAACACTGCCCATAGCCACATGCGAGCACCACCCTGCATACACTGCTGGCACCCACATACCTGCATCCACATTCCACACTAAAAGGAGACAACCTGCATGGCACTGCCTGAAATCTTCCTCATCCACTGACCACAATAATGTCAAACATTTCATTCCAAAGTACGCAGACCCATCAATAACGCCCTCCCTCCTTTGCTCCACCACAGGCACAGATTCACACCCAGAGGACCAGGACACCCCTGCACCAAAGAGAGCCAAGAATGCCATCAACAACTGCCCTGCACCCTCAACCTCAGCTGCAGTGAGGCAGACCCCACAACAAGCAGGTCCCACTGCAGGCATACCGGAGGTCCCACCGGCAAGCACCCCTGTTGGCAGCAGGCCAGCAGCAGCTGCTCCACCTCCACCGACATTGCCTGCCACAGGAGGCAGGGGGTCAGCGGCCAGCAGCAACATCGGGGAGACAGCTGCAACAGCTGCATGTTCAGACTCGGACATGGAGCACGAGGTCAGAAGTCCCACTGACCTACTACATTCCCCCTGTTTCTCAGACGCCAGCCCCCATGAGGGTCACACACAGGGGCACACAGAGGTAGAGGAGTGGCCATCCACCCCAGGCCCTGTCCACACTACACAGGAGGGGAGCAGCCCCTCCATCACTCCACCAGCACTGGCCATGGGCCAGCACGGCCAGCAGTCCCTCCAGGACATCACTCAACGGCAGCATCAACTGTCCGCAATGCTGGATGAGCATGCCGCGGAATGTGTGGGGGCTAGGTCTAGCATTGAACAGGCCACGGAGACCCTAAGGGCCTTAGTGGCGCAGAGCACTGCCACCCTGAGGGATGCCATGCAGGCCATGTCCAGGGACATCTGTGCAGAACTTGCGGCCTTGCGTCGTGCGGTCACTGGCCTCACCCACACACGACAGGACGTGCATGCACAGGGGCAGCCAGGGACATCCTCCACTGCCAGTTCTGCGCAGAGCAGCCCCGTGCGACGTTCCGGTCGTAACCTGCGCTCCACAGCCAGGGGTGCCCCGGGGGCCGGGAGAGGGGGCTTGTGACGGCCTGTGGCCACTGTCACAGGCATCTGTTGACACCTGCATGGGGTGTGTTGGGGTGTGCAGGGGGGAGGTGGGAGGGGGTGTGTTGGGGTGTGCAGGGGGGAGGTGGGAGGGGGTGTGTTGGGGTGTGCAGGGGGGAGGCGGGAGGGGGTGTGTTGGGGTGTGCAGGGGGGAGGTGGGAGGGGGTGTGACACGACAGTTCATAGTTTCAATACACTTTTTTCTTTCCAAAAAAGAAATGTGTGGACATTTTCATTGCGTATGTGTGCTTTATTGGTGTACAGTCCACAGTGTGCATGTCCCAGGGACACACAGTGCCCCAAGTGCAGTCTCCATGCGATAAACACCAGCCGTGTGTGCTAGAAGCAGTGGTCGATGATACTTTGGCGCATGGCACGCCCCTCCTGTGCTTCGCCTCCTCCATGGGGTGCTGCCCCATCTGCACCCTCCTCATCCTCATCGTCAGGTGGTTGCAGTTCTGTGTCAGGGGGCAGGGGCACATTCTGTCTGACGCACATATTGTGTAGCATGACACATGCCATGACGATCTTTGCCACCTTCTCATGGCCATACAGGAGTGCCCCACCAGACCTGCTGAGGCTTCGGAACCGTGCCTTCAAGAGGCCGAATGTCTGCTCTATGACCACACGAGTACGTGTATGTGCACGGTTGAAGTCCTCCTCGTGCTGGTTCTGCGGGTTCCGGACTGGTGTGAGGAGCCACCTCTTCAGGGGATAGGCTGCATCACCTGTATGTAGGCGAGAATGTATGTGTCAGTCATGTTGTCTGATCAGGAACATGATGTTCCACCATGGCTCGCATCCAACTGTTACTTTGGCTCACTTCTACATGCACTAATTGATTCACACAATGCAACCAGTATGTGCTCATGGCTCCCATGGCCTGTTTTGCATGCCATCACCCAATGTATGCAGAGGGGTTGTGTGCATTGTGAGTGCCCTTCCTCTGTCTCCGTTCTCTGTGTTACTCACAGCCAGGTGGAGTATGCATCATCCCCCCCCTTTCTGCCAGGTGGAGTATGCATCACCCCCCCCCTTTCTGCCAGGTGGAGTATGCATCATCCCCCCCCTTTCTGCCAGGTGGAGTATGCATCATCCCCCCCCCTTTCTGCCAGGTGGAGTATGCATCATCCCCCCCTTTCTGCCAGGTGGAGTATGCATCACCCCCCCCCCCTTTCTGCCAGGTGGAGTATGCATCATCCCCCCCCCCTTTCTGCCAGGTGGAGTATGCATCATCCCCCCCCCTTTCTGCCAGGTGGAGTATGCATCATCCCCCCCCCTTTCTGCCAGGTGGAGTATGCATCATCCCCCCCCCCTTTCTGCCAGGTGGAGTATGCATCATCCCCCCCCTTTCTGCCAGGTGGAGTATGCATCATCCCCCCCTTTCTGCCAGGTGGAGTATGCATCATCCCCCCCCTTTCTGCCAGGTGGAGTATGCATCATCCCCCCCCCCTTTCTGCCAGGTGGAGTATGCATCATCCCCCCCCCCTTTCTGCCAGGTGGAGTATGCATTGGTACGTCATTCACCTGCCCACTTCCATGACATTGCACTCACCGAGTAGCCAGGATCTTGGCCCTGCATGTCGCTCCATGTAGCGTGGTATTGTGGAGTTCCTCAGGACCATGGAATCATGGGTTGATCCGGGGAATCGGGCACAACAATGTGTGATCTTGTTGGAGTCACAGACCATTTGCACGTTGATTGAGTGGAACTGTTTCCGGTTGCGGTACGGTACCTCCATGGCACATGGAACCACCAATTCCACATGGGTGCAGTCGATGGCACCAATGCAACTGGGTATGCTGGCTAGTGCATGGAAACCTACTTCGGTGTTTGCAATCTCCTGGGAAGTCCGTGGTAATGAGATGTGGTCGTCTGTGTGCTTGAGGAGGGCATCGAGCACTTGGATGAGTGTTCGTGAGAATAATGGTTGTGAGATGCCATGCAGGTGCCCCACTGTGTGCTGGTAGGTGCCTGCGGCCAGGAAGTGGAGTACGGCCACTACCTTCAGTAGGGGGGGGATGGCGGTTGGACTTTCTATCATGCTGACGATGTCGTTGTGTGTCATGTCTACGATGGCGGTGATGGTGTCCCGGTCCAAACGGTACAGGGTGTGGATCTGCTCAGCAGTGTGGTTGTATGCATTGGCTCTGATACGTGGGATTGAGGGCTGCCTGCGTGGTGGCACTGGCTGTGCTGGTGGGGCTTGCTGGGCCTGCCTTGCCCTCCTTCTCCTCCTGCGTCTCCTCTGTGCTGCCTTTTGTTGTTGTTGCTGTTGTAGCACATGCATTGCTATCAGGTCCTCCAGCCCCAACATTGCTAGTCGTATTGGTATCATTGTGGAGTGTGACTGGGTGTGGGAAGGGGTGGGGTGTGCTCTTTTTGTACTCCCCTGAGTCTGTATTGCCTTCACCTGTGCTGTTTCTGTGCACCTGTGGCAGCTGCATTCACTTAACATGGCCCTTTACGGTTGGTTCGCGATGGCGTTATTTGCACCATGGCGGTAAGGTACTTAACGGCCTGGGTGATGGCGTTAGGTGCATGTCCGCTTGGGTCGGCATTTGCGTACCTTTCCGCCATGGCGCTAAGTACGGTGTGGGCGGTCGCGTGCGCGCACCCTTAGCGCAGTTAGCGGCAGCGTTAACTACGATGCCGCTATTGGCATCGTAGTTAACGGTCACGGGTCATGATCGGACCTGGCGGAAAACGATGGCGGTAACCATTTACCGCCATCGTTTTTCACTTAGCGCCAGGGTCGTAATGAGGCCCTTTGTGTGGGGAATTAAGGTATGCCTCCATGTTGTCCTTGATTATTAGACTTTCGTCCTCGAGACAGTTTTCTCTGGCACAATCATGCAAGTCAGCCAGATCTTGCGTGAGGGGACTCTTCTTGTTTTGGCCATATCTGACTTCCACAGGAAAGACTTGCATTGACAGAATCCGGGAAGTAATTCGGAAATTACTCACATTTCCGGACTGGATTCTGTCACTTTGGAGATATTGCAGAGGCTGGTGTGGAGTCTCCACTATGACGTGTTCCCCCTGGATAAACGGGCGGTAATTCTTCAATGCCCACACCGTTGCCAGGAGTGCCTTCTAACAATGGTTTAATTTTTCCTCCACAGAGGATAAAGTTTTGCTCACATAGGAGATTACTTTATTGACCTAGTCATGCTTTTGATATAATACTGCATTCAAGCATGTATTAGAGAACCCTGTCTCCAAGAAAAACTCCTTGTTTCTGACAGGGTAAGGTAGGCAAGGCGCTTGTGAGAGGCTTCTTTTGAGCTGTTTTACTGCCTCGGATTGTTCTGGACCCCATTCCCACTTGACCCCCCTTCAAGAGATGAATCAGAGGTCTGGTGATCTCTGCGTAGCCCTCAATGAACTTTCTGCTGTAATTAGTCAGTCCAAGGAGGCTCCTTAGTTCCCACAGAGATCTGGGGTCTTTCAGTTTCTGAAGTGCTTCCACTTTCTTTTCCTGGGGACAGAGACCCTGAGGAGTAATCTCATGCACCAAGAAATGAACACGGGTTCTACACTATTGTGCTTTCTGAAAGGAAAGTTTTGCTCCAGCGGCCCTCAACTGTGTCAGAACATAACGGATCTCCGCTATGTGTTCCTCCACAGATGAACATTTGATGAGGACATCATCTACATACACCAGGTTACCCCTCGCACCCAGGTCGGGGATGGCCTTGTGTAGGAAAATGTTGAGGTATCCGAAGGGAGTCCGGGTCCATGTGTACTGCTGGCCCTCAAAGGTAAAAGCCAGTTTGTATTGGTCCTCCCAACTGACAGGCACATTCCAGTATCCATTGGTCAGGTCTATTGCAGTGAATACCTGTGACCCCTGGATCTGGGCCAGCCCTTGGTCAATGTAGAGAAGAGGCCATCGGGAAGTATGGACCCGTTTTTTGAGCTCCCTAAGGTCGGCGCAGAGTCTCCACTAGCCGTTTGGCTTCAATATTCCCAGCACCGGATTATTGAAGGTGCTGTGTACTGGACGGATTATCCCCCGGGGCTCAAGGCTCTTAATTATTTCAGTAAGGGACTCCATGGATCCGAGGGGCAAGCGATATTTCTTCACAAACACTGGAGTCATAGTTTAGTTTAGTTTATTCATTTGTATTGCGCACCAGACCCGAGGGTATGAGGGCGCATGAGCAGCAAGGTTATTCAAAGCTTGGTTACAGGTTGCTTATACTTTACATTACATAGTTACGGTGTGACAATGAAGAACATGTGTACATTTTGGTTGGAGATAATGCACTAAATATATTTACAGAATTACAAATATTTACAAATTTAATATTACAAATGTACAGATTTACTTAAATACAAAAAAAGGTAGCAGGCGCCCCTCTCTCGAAAGAACAAGGCATGATAACCTGTTCAGTGGTTATTAACCACATTGAGAGTTCGCAGCCATTGCCTTTTGCTCACTGTACCTTCACAGATGGGAAATATCCATTTGCATATCAGTCTTTGTCCCACCCACAAGGGCAGTCCAGCACCGAAATGCTATGGCAATTCCTCTCTGAACAAGAGTACCATCAGCAACCCCATACACGTGTTTCAGCCTTGTTGGGCATCATCAGTGAGGTGAAGCTGAGCCTCTCTAAGGACAGTGAGCAGGGAGTCCACGTCTGGTTGCCCCCAGGTAACCTAGGGTGACCAACCCCAAGTTCCTTTCAACAATACAAAAAAAGGTAGCAGGCGCCCCTCTCTCGAAAGAACAAGGCATGATAACCTGTTCAGTGGTTATTAACCACATTGAGAGTTCGCAGCCATTGCCTTTTGCTCACTGTACCTTCACAGATGGGAAATATCCATTTGCATATCAGTCTTTGTCCCACCCACAAGGGCAGTCCAGCACCGAAATGCTATGGCAATTCCTCTCTGAACAAGAGTACCATCAGCAACCCCATACACGTGTTTCAGCCTTGTTGGGCATCATCAGTGAGGTGAAGCTGAGCCTCTCTAAGGACAGTGAGCAGGGAGTCCACGTCTGGTTGCCCCCAGGTAACCTAGGGTGACCAACCCCAAGTTCCTTTCAACAATACAAAAAAAGGTAGCAGGCGCCCCTCTCTCGAAAGAACAAGGCATGATAACCTGTTCAGTGGTTATTAACCACATTGAGAGTTCGCAGCCATTGCCTTTTGCTCACTGTACCTTCACAGATGGGAAATATCCATTTGCATATCAGTCTTTGTCCCACCCACAAGGGCAGTCCAGCACCGAAATGCTATGGCAATTCCTCTCTGAACAAGAGTACCATCAGCAACCCCATACATGTGTTTCAGCCTTGTTGGGCATCATCAGTGAGGTGAAGCTGAGCCTCTCTAAGGACAGTGAGCAGGGAGTCCACGTCTGGTTGCCCCCAGGTAACCTAGGGTGACCAACCCCAAGTTCCTTTCAACAATACAAAAAAAGGTAGCAGGCGCCCCTCTCTCGAAAGAACAAGGCATGATAACCTGTTCAGTGGTTATTAACCACATTGAGAGTTCGCAGCCATTGCCTTTTGCTCACTGTACCTTCACAGATGGGAAATATCCATTTGCATATCAGTCTTTGTCCCACCCACAAGGGCAGTCCAGCACCGAAATGCTATGGCAATTCCTCTCTGAACAAGAGTACCATCAGCAACCCCATACACGTGTTTCAGCCTTGTTGGGCATCATCAGTGAGGTGAAGCTGAGCCTCTCCAAGGACAGTAAGCAGGGAGTCCACGTCTGGTTGCCCCCAGGTAACCTAGGGTGACCAACCCCAAGTTCCTTTCAACAATACAAAAAAAGGTAGCAGGCGCCCCTCTCTCGAAAGAACAAGACATGATAACCTGTTCAGTGGTTATTAACCACATTGAGAGTTTGCAGCCATTGCCTTTTGCTCACTGTACCTTCACAGATGGGAAATATCCATTTGCATATCAGTCTTTGTCCCACCCACAAGGGCAGTCCAGCACCGAAATGCTATGGCAATTCCTCTCTGAACAAGAGTACCATCAGCAACCCCATACACGTGTTTCAGCCTTGTTGGGCATCATCAGTGAGGTGAAGCTGAGCCTCTCTAAGGACAGTGAGCAGGGAGTCCACGTCTGGTTGCCCCTAGGTAACCTAGGGTGACCAACCCCAAGTTCCTTTCAACAATACAAAAAAAGGTAGCAGGCGCCCCTCTCTCGAACAAACAAGGCATGATAACCTGTTCAGTGGTTATTAACCACATTGAGAGTTCGCAGCCATTGCCTTTTGCTCACTGTACCTTCACAGATGGGAAATATCCATTTGCATATCAGTCTTTGTCCCACCCACAAGGGCAGTCCAGCACCGAAATGCTATGGCAATTCCTCTCTGAACAAGAGTACCATCAGCAACCCCATACACGTGTTTCAGCCTTGTTGGGCATCATCAGTGAGGTGAAGCTGAGCCTCTCTAAGGACAGTGAGCAGGGAGTCCACGTCTGGTTGCCCCCAGGTAACCTAGGGTTATCTAGGGTTCCCAGATTGGAATTGCCATTGTATTTCGGTGCTGGACTGCCCCTGGGCAGGACAAAGATTGATATGCAAATGGATATTTCCCATCTGTGAAAGGCACAGTGAGTAAAAGCAGTGGCTGCGAACTCTCAAGTGGTTAATAACCACTGAACAGGTTATCATGTCTGTTCTTGCGAGAGAGGGGCGCCCGCTACCTTTGTAAAACTATTTTTTAAGGAACCTGGGATTGGTAACCCTAGGTCTCCTGGGGGCAACCAGACGTGGTCTCCCTCTCACTGTGTTTAGAGAGGCATCAGCTTCACCTCACTGATGATCCCCAACAAGGGTGAAACACGTGTATGGGGTTGCTGGTGGTACTCTCGTTCAGATTGGAATTGCCATTGTATTTCGGTGCTGGACTGCCCCTGGGCAGGACAAAGATTGATATGCAGATGGATATTTCCCATCTGTGAAAGGCACAGTGAGTAAAAGCAGTGGCTGCGAACTCTCAAGTGGTTAATAACCACTGAACAGGTTATCATGTCTGTTCTTGCGAGAGAGGGGCGCCCGCTACCTTTGTAAAACCAGATTTACTTAAAGCATGCAATGTGGAGAGCAGCCGTGTGGTGTTAGAGGTGTTAATGGTTTGTGTTCTTTAACCAATGGATGTAGTTGCGTCTAAAAGTGAGAAAGATTGGGGAAGTCTGAGCGATGGTGGTAATGAATTCCTGTGTTGAGGTGCTTTCACCTGGAAACTGTTGCCGCCCATTTTGGTGCGTTTAAACCTGGGGACAGTGAGCAGATTAGCATTGGAGGTTCTGGTGGGTCTGATGGGGGTGTGTTTGCATATTCTGTCTGCCAGATAGCGTGGGGCAGCGTTAGTCAGGCATTTGTGGGTGAGCGATGCTACTTTAAGCAGGATTTTGTCTGTTGTGCTGAGCCAGTTATGGGATTTCCTGATATTGGAAATGTGTTCCCTCATGGGAATGTTGAGCGCTGCCCTAAGAGCGTTGTTTTGTAACGTCTGAATTTTGTTGGTGATTTGCTTGGTGGCTCCTATGTAGAGGGCGTTACAATAGTCCACTTTGGATAATACCAATGCTCTGGCTAGTGTAGTGCAACTCTCGGTGGAGAGGAAGGGTTTGGCTGCTCTTATAAGCTTACATGTGTAGGCCGTGGAGGATGCCATCGAGCTAACCTGTTTGTGGAAGGTTAGGGAGGAGTCGAGGTATATTCCTAGAGTTTTTACTTCTTTGGAAACCTTGATTAGGTTCCCGTCTATGATGAAGTTGGCGTAGTTGTGGTCGAGTTTGGTTAGGTTGGAAGTGGAACCAAGGATTATGAGTTCAGTTTTGTCATCATTCAGGCATAGACTGTGCGAAGCCATCCATGCCTGGATGATGAGATACACCTTGTTCACCAAGGACAAATCCTGGTTGTAATCTCCCGTCAACAGGATGAGGATCTGTGTATCATCGGCGTAGTTAGTGTAGGTGATACCCAGGCCATCTAGATCATCAAACAGGGGCTTTGTGAACACGTTGTACAGAGTGGGGGAGACGCACGAGCCCTGTGGGACTCCACACGTGATGGGGATGGGCTCGGCGGTGGCAGAGGAGGAGAAGACACGCATGGATCTGTTGTTGAGGAATGACTCAATCCAACTGATGGCTTCTTGTGAAAAGTGGGCAGCTGAGTCTAAATGATTACATAGGATTTTATGGTCAACTAGGTCAAACGCCGCGGAGAGGTCTAACAAGAGTAGTAATGCAGTTTTCCCGTTATCTCTAAGGACGTCTATTTGGGCTTTCAGATCTATCATGGCAGTTTCAGTTCCATGTTGGGGTCTGAAGCCGGATTGTCTTATTCCTAGAAGGTGGTTTGTTTCAAGATATTTTTGGATTTGTTGGTATGCTGTCTTGTCTAGTATCTTGAGCAGGAATGGGAAGGTGGTAATCGGTCTGTAGTTGGTCGGGATGGACGGGTCGAGGGAGGGTTTTTTGAGGAGAGGGAGGACACAAGACTCTTTGAGTTTACTGGGGACTGTTCCTGAGGAAAAAGAGGCATTGATGAGTCTGGTGATGAATGGCGAGAGGTCGGGGGGCGTGGCTACGAGAGCCATGTAGGAGGACGCGTTCCAGCGGAGCTCCCGAGATCCTGAACAGATCCGGGCAAATCAGTGCAATACGACTGCTTATTGAATACCGACGATATGCATGCCAGCGTGTGAAGGTGCTACCCGAAGTACCGTGAACTTTTGGAGGTCATAGCAGCTACGACGGCTAAGATCGGAAAAGAAAAGTCGAGAGACGCTGAGAACAAAGGGCGATCCAAAATGGCCGACATAGGCCCGAGGCAGGATTGAAAAGAGTTGCGGGAAGACCTAACCAGGACAGCGTGTAGTGCGCCCACTCATAATTCGGTAGACCTGCACATCCTCAGAACCATGTCCAGTAAGGCAGTGCGACCTAAGGCGAAACAGCCCACGCTGGACGACTTCACCAAAACGTCCCCAGGCCCGGACGCCACCAAGAATAAGGATGCATCGGCCGTGGGTGGCGCGACGACTTCGAGCTCTAATCAAGAAATCCTGGCAGCGATTGCGGACCTGAGAGCGGCCTGGGAGTCGAAATTAGAACTGGCTGTCTCTGAACTAAAAACGGCATTGGACCTCAAAGTTGGGGAGGTCCAGGAGGACGTCAATCTACTGAGACAAGACGTTAGGGTTCTGGCGGAGCGCACAGAGTCCCTGGAAAAAGAAGTTGGCCCGAATACGGCAGACTGTGCCACCCACAAGGCAAAACTGCACGCCCTAATCCAAAGGGTGGGCAACTTGGAAAATAGAGTGGAGGAGGCGGAAGGACGGGCCCGTCGCAACAATATCCGCATTGTGGGCCTACCGGAAGGGACGGAGGGCCGAGACCCTACGGACTTTGTTGAGACCATGTTGCTGCAAGAGATACCCGGAGGGGCCTTATCCCAAGGCTTCGCAGTGGAGAGAGCACATAGAGCCCTAACGAGGAGGCCACCTCCCGGAAACCCGCCCAGACCCATCATTGCCAAAATTCTTAACTATCGTGATCGGGAAAGAATATCAGAACATTTTCGAAAAGGAGGCACGATCAAGAGAGGAGCAGCAAACATCACGGCGTATCCGGATTACACCCTAGCCGTGCAGCGGAGCCGCATGAACTTTGGGACTGTGAAACGGAGGCTGAGGGAGGCAGGTTACAAATATATGTTGCTTTATCCTGCAAAACTGAAGGTCATACAGGCGCATAAAACTTTATTTTTCGAGACCCCAGAGGACGCCATGGAGTGGCTTGACGCACAGGGGTGCCCTCAAGAATCGGCGGACCGGCCCCAAAAGGACTCGGAGGAGCTGCGGAAGACGTAAAATGGCATGGACCCTGAGACTTGATTATAGTCGGTTCGGAACCTTCGATATGGAAGGTCAGTTGGTTGTACTGTTTGTCACAAACATTGAGATTATCATTGAACGGGAGCCCCATGGAGCGATACTCTCTCCCCACAATGGCTTAGGTTAGGTGGCCATTAGGGCAACCTCACCCTACTGGGCTCCGTGCACGGACCGGTGTTTGCGGAACCAGATGTGGGGGTGCCTGAGCTCTTTTGTTGAAGCTGGGCAACTGTTGGGGTGTGTGGTGTTGGGGGGAGGGTGGGGGAGGGAGGGGAAAGGGAGTTGGAGTTTGGTTGTGTGTGTGGTTAGTTTGGGAATGAGCTTATTCGCGGAGTGGCTGCAGTGGGACGCCTTCTGTGTCACGAGCACTGCTGGAGGTTCCCGTAAGTGGGGTGGGAAGACACATAGCTGCCATGGGTGACCTCAAGATTGCCACCTGGAACGTCCGAGGCCTCAATAGTTACCTGAAAAGAAATAAAGTCATGTTGTATCTTAAACGACAGAAGATCGACATTGCCCTACTACAAGAAACGCACCTGGCCCAACATAAATTAGACCCTGTAAAGAAAAAATGGGGTGGTACAGTGGTGGGCTCCCCGTACTCGGCCTATGCCAGAGGTGTGCTGATCTGGGTGGCTCCGCATGTCCCACTCAGAATTGTACGAGAGGAGGTAGACACGGAGGGCAGGCTGGTAATACTGAGGGTACTGATTGAGAACAGAGGACTGAGTATTATTAATACATATGCCCCCAATCAGAATACTGCTGTATACTTCAGGACTCTATGTACACGCCTGGGCCCGTGCGCAGGGGAACCGATTATCTGGGGGGGGGACTTTAACTGTGTTCTTGACCCCAAGATAGATAGGTCCGACAGTAAAGTAGACAGGCCCACCCCAGCGGCCAGGGCTCTACGGGTACTATTAGACGACTATGGACTAGAAGATGTCTGGAGATTGAAACACCTCACGGCCTTGCAGTACTCTCATTATTCGGCCCCTCAACAGTTGCACACGAGACTAGATTACTTCTTTGCTACGCCAGAAGTGGTGATAACAACTACACAGGTTGAATACAGAGCGAGGGTCCTGTCGGACCATTCGCCCTTGGTGATGGCCTGGCAATATGGCCGCCCCAGAGGGCGGATTCCAACATGGCGCCTTCGGGCGGAGGCGCTCAGAGACCCGGTCTTTAGAGAAGACATTAGAGAGACGATTACAAGGTATTTTGAGGAGAACACGGGCAGTGTGGATTCGGCTGGTACACTTTGGGAGGCCTTCAAGGTGGTAGTGAGGGGCGACGCTATTTCTAAATCAAAGGGCCTTCAGGGGGGGGTTTTAGCGGAGCTGGAGAAAGTGGAGAAAGAATTGGAGCGTGAATGTACCAGAGGGGGAGGGGACACAGACCTAGTACTCGAATTACAACAACGATGCTCAGAGCTTTGGGAGCGGCTTTGTGACCTCAATTACAGGAAATACGTGGAGAGGCAACATGCAGGAGGTGACAAAACTGGTCGCCTACTGGCATGGCTTTATAAGAGGGAAACCCCCAGGGCCCTGGTCATGATGATAGAAAGGGAAGACGGAGAGGAGGCTCACACTCAGGAAGAGGTTAATGCTGCTTTCTTAGATTATTATAAAGCGCTGTATGAGGACAAAGGGGAAGATAATCTGGATAAAATCAGGGACACACTGGAAGATATAGAACTGCCCAGGATTAGCGCAGAGGAAAGGGAGGAGTTAGATGGCCCCATTACGCTAGATGAACTGGAAGAGGTGGTGAAACGGCTGCCTACTTGCAAGACCCCGGGCACTGATGGACTCCCGAGTGAGTTCTACAAAACGTATAGCGCAGAGATACTCCCCCCTATGCTGGAAATGTATAACGAATCATTCGAGGGAGGCCGATTGCCAGACACGCTCAGAGAAGCGCTGATCGTACCACTACCCAAGCCTAACAAGCCGAGACAACATTGTGGATCGTATAGACCGCTGTCGATGTTGAACCAAGATAGTAAGATCCTGACAGCGGTCTTGGCGGACAGGCTGCGCAGGGTCATCGGCAGACTGATACACTCGGATCAGACAGGTTATGTCCCTGGCAGGAATATAACTCATAATCACAGGCGGCTCCACCGAGTGATAGAAGAAGGGAACAGAAGAGATGAGGAAATGGCAGTGATCTCCCTAGACGCAGTTAAGGCGTTTGATTCGGTGAGGTGGCCGTGGCTGTTTGCGGTCCTGAGGGAATATGGGTTTGGGCCAGGCTATATCAGATGGGCGAGACTACTGTATAGCCAGCCGACGGCTAGAGTGCGTACGGGATTGGTGATATCCGATAAGTGGCACCTAAGTAGGGGTACTAGGCAGGGATGTCCATGGTCCCCGATGTTATACATATTGGCCTTGGAACCCTTAGCAGTATATCTTAGACAGCAATATGACCTGGTGGGCATCGAGGTGGGAGGAAAGAGCCATTTGATATCCTTATATGCCGATGACTTGCTGCTATACCTAAAGTATCCGGAAGAGAACCTCCAGTATATTTTGGAGGTCATGCAGAAGTATGCCGAATTGTCCGGCATAGCGGTTAATCCCGGCAAGTCGAGCATGTTCCCCCTAGGGTATTATTCGAGGGTCCCCACGGAACGCTTACCGGTATTGCCCGTGCCTTGGGCAGCCGAGTCCTTCCGATACCTCGGAATAGACATATATCACAATGTGGGAAACGAACATCTGCATAACACCCAGGCTGCTGTGGATAAAATCCGTGCGTCTATGCGATTTTGGGAAAAGCTGCCGCTAGCGATGATAGGGCGAGGGGCGTTGCTTAAAATGGTCGTTTTGCCTAGACTGCTGCATTTCTTCAACAACATACCATACTTAATAGCTAGGAAGTTCTTTACCAAACTCGACAGTATGTGCAGGGACTTCTTATGGCACGGCACTCGCAACCGAGTGGCGCTGTGGAAGCTACAAAACTTCTACGATAAAGGAGGGATTAAATTACCACATTTTGAGGCCTACTATGTAGCGAGCCAATTGCAATATGTTACACAGTGGCTCTCTGATGAGGAATCTCCCGAGTCCAGGTTGGTTGGGACAGATTGCACCCCGTTTTATTTGAAGGAGATCATCTGGGTCCCTAGACAAGACTTAAATCTTCGCCCTGGTATGCTTTTACTTGGGTGGAAAATGTGGCGTAGAGCATGCCAGCTACTGGAAAGCCCGGATCCGTGTTCGCCGCAGGTGCCACTGGTTGCCTTGACTGCGGGGGATGGTCAACTTAGAAAAACGATTAGAATGTACTGGGAATCGGTTGGGTTGGCCACGTTAGGAGATATATGGCAAGATGGGGCCATCAAGGATTTTGCAGACCTAGAAGAAGAGTCTGGGTTACATGGGGGCCAATACGTTACATGCCTCAGGTTGGTACGGATTATCCAAAAATCTTGGCCTGAGACAGTGTTAGCGGAGGATCCGGACACCCTGATTGATACAATATATGACATATCAGAAGGCGGACACGAGATCTCCAGATTGTATGAGGTGGTGATGTCCCGAGTGGGGAAGGACTTGACAGACTTGAGACTAGAATGGGAAATGGAGGTGGGGGTTCAGATGACTGATGGGATGTGGGAACGGGCTCTGGGATATCATAAAAAAGTGTCCAGAAATGCTAGATTACAGCAAATCCAACTATACATCACACACAGAGCGTATATGACCCCCAAGAGAATAGCTAAGTTTGCGAACTCGGGCAGGCAGGCATGCCCGAAATGTAACGAGGAGGACGCGGACATGACGCACATGTTCTGGTCCTGCCCAGTAATTGAAGTCTTCTGGAGAGAAGTGTCACAGAAGTTGGCTGACAAAGGGGTCCCGATAAGCATTGACACGACCTGGGCTTGCCTTCTAGGGGGGTTCCCCAGACCGAAGAACACCAGACACCTGGGGAAACTGAGAGACCTAGCGTATATACTCGCTAAGAGGAGGATAGCTATGAACTGGAAGCAATGCTACAAACCTAGGATAGAGATGTGGTGGAGG
Organism: Ambystoma mexicanum; assembly: GCF_040938575.1. NCBI lineage: Eukaryota > Metazoa > Chordata > Amphibia > Caudata > Ambystomatidae > Ambystoma > Ambystoma mexicanum. Next base: position 1,421,893,568 of record NC_090922.1, on the reverse strand, counting down.
GATCTCCAGAAATGGGCGGAAGCCGAAACCATGGTCTGGCAAGAGGCATGCAGTAAATGCGGGGAGGAGGATGGGGGTAACCTAGTAGCCTGGAGGTCATTGGTCACTGGTCTGTTTGGGGTACAAGGAGAACCTACTGCATCGGAGGAGGAAGTCACCCGGCCACACCAGGTCGATACAGAACTACCCTGCGGATGAGCTCTTGGGGGGGGAGGGGGGGAGTGTAGTGTTGTGTTTTGTTAAGTGTTTATTGTCTTACTGTATATAATGTCACAAGTTTGTTTATACTGTTTTCACTTAAAACAAAATAAAAATATATTTAAAAAAAAAAAAAAAAATGAATGGCGAGAGGTCTCTTGCCGCGTCTTTAATGATTTGTGGGGGGCAGAGGTCGCCTTTGCAATTGGAGCGTTTAAGGCCAAGAATGATTTTTTCTACTTCGAGAGTAGAGACTTTGGAAAAGCTGAAGCGAGCAGTGTTGGGTGTGTGGTGTGAGGGTGGAGGGCTTGAGTGGGCGTTGATGGGGTTGGTGAGTTTGGTGAGGCAGTCTTTCTTGTTTTTAATTTTTGTTTGAAGGCCAGTGACTTTGTTATTTAGTGCATTTTGGACACTGGTGCACCATTGTTTGTTTTCAACGCAGGTATCTGGGATTGTTACCGGGGATTCCAATTCTTTCAGGATAGTAAATAATTCTCTGGTGCTGGAATTGGATTGTGAGATTCTCTGGTTATAGGATTCTTGTTTGGCCGCTATGATTTCTTTTTTATAGTTGGCCGTTAGTTTTTTTTAACCAGTAGTTTGTTATGGTCTGTCGGAGACTGTCTCCAGACTTGTTCCAGTTTACGCTTTTCCAATCTAAGGGTTTTAAGATGGCTGAAGAGCCATTGGTTGAGGTGCTTTTTTGGTTTGGATTTTCTAAGTTTCAATGGTGCAATGGCGTCTAAGGCTATGCGCATGGTGTTGTTGTAGCCTTCTACGAGGTCATAGGGATTAGAGTCTTGGAGTTGGCTAAGCGTAGGAAGAATGAGCGGGATTAATTTTTCCACTGTTATATTTTTTTTGCTTCTCGTGGGGATGGCTGCGGCTAGTGCTATGTTGGTTGTAGGGCTTGATGCCTCAAGTGAGAAGGAGAGGAGATGGTGGTCAGTCAAGGATTGGGGAGTGTAATTAGTGATCGATACGGCACAGTTGTAGTCTGCTATCCAGTCAAGGGTTCTCCCTTTGTTATGGGTGGGGCTGTTTACTTTTTTGTGAAGCCTAGTTCAGACAAGGTGTTACTGATGAGAGTGGCTTGATTGTCTTTGGGGTCTTTGTAGCCTAAATTGAAGTCTCCTAAGAGGAGGCATTATGAGGAGTTTTTTAGGTTGTCGGTAAGGATGGCATTGAGGTCTTCCTCGAAAGATCCCAGGGGTCCAGGCGGTCTGTATAGTAAGTGAATGGATATTGTTTGGGAGTTGGCAGTGGGTAGCTTGGCTGTAAGTGATTTGCATGATGGGAGGTGTGTAGCGGATTTAAGTCTGATGTTAAGGTGGGTCTTGGCAATGATGGCCAAACCTCCGCCTTTAGCTTCAGTTCTGTCCGCTCGGATGATGGTGTAATCAGTGGGGATGGCTAGCGAAAGGGCTGGGCCTGCGGCTGCATGAAGCCAGGACTCTGTTATGGCTAAGAAGTCTAGATCTTCAGCTAAGATGAGATCAGCGCTGTCCGTGGCATGGGCAATCACGAAGCGTGAGTTGATGAGGGCACCTTTTATAGGTAGGGTATTGGTTTTGGCAGGGGTGGGGTGGTTGCTGTGATGAGCGCTCTGTTGTTAGTTGTAGTGGAGTTGACTGGTTTAAGTTCGGGTTTTTTTATCGTAAGGTTAGCGCAGGTGCTAATGGATGTTCGGTTTGTGAGTTTGGATTGTGTGGAGTCCCTGGCTCTAGGCTCATGTATTTTGGGAAGTCTGGATCGTAATCTGGTCAGCCTGTCCGAAAGGCATGGGAGATAGAGTAGGGTAAGCATGATTGTGGTGCTAGGCTCTGTGATGGTGGGTGATGTGGTGCCTAGGCTGGTCAAGTTAAGGGGTGAGCTGGGCAGGCATGCGGAATTGATGATGTGGAGAATGATTCTCAGTAGTATAGAGTAAAGGCCCGGGAGGAACATTGTGTGAGGTGGGTAAGATGCAATGTGTGTCCTGTCTAGGGTCAAAATCTAGCAGTAGGCGCGTAAGTGTAGTCAGTGCAGCCTGCCTGGAGTAGCACCTAATCCATGTAGCGCATGGTTGCAGATTGGCACCTGATTCAGATACAGGCATGCAAAGTGGCCCTTAGATTTAGAATAGCGCAGATGTGCAGATTAGCAATTAGAATCAAAAATAGCAAGTGTTTGTAAATTAGCACAGCATTAGGTTTAGAATGGCACCAGCGTACCAATTAACATCTTGGATCGGAGTAACGCATGAGTTCAGAGTGGCACATAGATTCGAATAGCGCCTGGTTGGGAATAACACCTAGGTTCAGAGAAACACTTGGTTCAGAATAACACCTAGATTCAAGATAACACCTAGATTCAGAATAACACCTAGATTCAGAGTAGCACTTAGTTCAAAATAACACCTAGATTCAGCCTAACACCTAAATTCAGAATAACACTTAGATTAAACGAGACATGAGTTTGCAGATTAAGCACAACATTGAGTTTAGCGGCTATAAAAATATGTTGCGCGAGGACACATTGGGCTACAGGTCAACAGATCTAGAGGCAATTGGTGAGCAGATCAGCAGAACAAAGGCAGATGGTCACAGTGCAGTTGAAAATGGCAACATTAGGGTAACAAAGCAGCAATGAGGCACAGTGCAGTTATATTAATCACTAAATTCAGAAAAGCGATTGGGCTACAAGTCAGCATTTGTAAAGGCCATTGGTGAACATAGCAGCAGAACAAGGGGCCGTTAGGCACAGTGTAGTTATAGCGATATCTAAATTTGAGATGTTGCATTGGGCTGCATCTAAGTAATTCTAACGGCAATTGGACACAATGTGTTTATAGAAGCATCAAAGATCAACATATTGCGTGTGGGCTATAAATCAGCGAGTCACAAAGTAGTTAGGCACAGAGCATTGTCATAGCATCTAGATTTGAAATGTTATAATTGGGCTGTGAACCAGTCAAAGTAGAATGCGGTCAGACACGATGAAGGAAGGTTTAAATAGGCACACGCGTGTGACTTTTGAATGGATTTTGTGTCGCATTTAGGCACGGAGCGCTCAAGTCACCCTGACGGGCATAGGGTGTCACGGATGGATGTTACCTTAGGAGACTGGTGTTGGGAGGCCAGAGGGACTGGCAGGTGGCAGGATTGGCAGGTAACAGGCAGAGAACAGACTCCAGCCTTGTTCCCGAGGGCCTTGGTGTGAGAGGGCCGGCTTCGCCAGCCGGCGGCCAATGGCTGCAGTCATAGTTGCAGTAGCAAATCCGCAGGGTCGGGCTACTGCTGGGTGCCTGATGGTGGACACCATGAAACAGGCATGAAAGCGGCAGCCATCTTTGAAAGGGCACCTCGTGTAGGGTGCCTCGAATGTTGATGTGGGCACAGGAACAAGCTCTTTCGGCTGCGGGGCAGGTACAGGGCTGAAAGGGGTTCCGAATCTTTACAAATGCTTTTGGGGCAATTAGGTGTAAATGCACGCCAAAATTAAAAAAAATGACCATGGAGGCAGGATACCAGGGTCGATGGGAATTGTTGTTGTGTGGAAGTCGGTGCGATCACAGTCATTGGTAATATTACTATTATTATTAGAAGCAAAAGTTGAAACAAGTTTTCTTGGATTTCCAAGATCTCTTTGCAGTGGACTCTAATAATAATAATAATAATAATAATAATAATAATAATAATAATCCTCATCATCATCATTATTATTATTATTATTATTATTATTATTATTATTATTATTATTATTATTATTATTATTATTATTATTATATGAGTCCACTGCAAAGAGATCTTGGAAATCCAAGAAAACTTGTTTCAACTTTTGCTTCTGTTCCAGAGTCACACAGGCATCAGCTAGGTTGACTCTCTCTTCCACCATCTGCCTGAAGCCTGGAAAGACTTCTGGTTTGGCTATCTCAGTGGCCTCCTCCAGCTGGGTGGAGAAGTCCCTGGTCAGAGTGCTGATTTGGACTGGAGGCTTCAGGTGGGAAAGGCAGCCCTCATGGACCTGGAAAATCACCTCATCCCTCCTGAAGTCACAAGTCTCGTCTTCCTTACCATAAGGGCAAGAAGTGTACACCAGGAAGTTCCCCCCATGCCGGGTAAAGATCCTGTCTGGTGTTGTATTGTCATCACTGTCACTGTCAAAACAGTCCTTGGGGATTGGTCCTAACAGTTCATTTCCTAAATCAATGGAAACATGTCGGTCATCAACCGCCATTCCAATAATGGTGCCTGCGGCTAGAGAAATACTCCTTAAGTTGCTGTTATCCACCTCTATTGGAATGGTGTCATGTTCTATGTTGACTAATGGTGTTGGGTTTACCCCCAACCCTTGCTGTTGGAGAGAAGCATTTAGATGAATATAAGCATCAGGGTTTTTCAATTTTTGTACTCTTTTAACTTTCACTTCCAGGGAGAATTGTCGGGTCCTTTCTGGGATGGTGACTTCCTCTTTAATCTGAATTTCAACTGCATAAGGTAGCAATTGAGCTGACCTAAATGCTTTTTCTGAATCATCAAAGCCCATGGGATTATCCGCTAACCGGGACCAAGCTTTGAAGTTTATTAGGTCCAAACTAATGGCAAAGCGATTGAGAATGTCACAGCCTAAGTAAAAGGCAGCAGTGACGTCTCGCACGACCCATCAATTATGGACTATGCTCTTGTTGCCAATGGAGATTTTGAGCATACACCTGCTTGGCAGGAGATTTTTGGAATTGGGTGTTTCCAGATCCATTTCCCATTTGTCTATCAGTTTGAATGTGGGAATGGCTGGATCTTTTGGGAGTTGGCAGAACATGGCTACGCTGATGAAGCTCTTACCGTTAGTCACACACACTCGGGCGAGAACAGAGTCCTTCCCATCATTTAACTGAACAGGGATGAACAACTGCTCTCCAATTTGCTGAATATCAGCCAGTCTCTGAGCTGATTTCACATCTTTCTGGACTATTGGAGTGTGAATGTCTGATTGTGGATTAGTAAAGAATTTCAGAGTGTTTCCTTCCAGTGTGGAATACCACATTAAACTGGAAGGAAGGTTGATTTTCAGAAATAGAGAGGACCCCCCCATCACCAGTCTGTTGTCCTACTGCTATTACTGTCACGTCTGGAATTTGGTTGTTCTGGAAGTGAAATTCTACTTGGTCAGATTTTTGTTCAACCATGTGGCATGTGCCGTTTAAACTAACATGGTTGACACTTTGTTTTAATTTTATTGGTCGGCTAGTCTGGGTCCAGAGGACCTTGTTTACGCAATCTATAAGGGGTGACAACCTTCTCAGGAGGTCATTCCCTAAGTAAACAAGGGGTGCCCTCTGAAGTCACTACTATGACCGGGTGTTTCACCTTGTGTCGCCCAATTTTGATGTCCAAATCTGCAGTCCCAACGATGGGAATTTCCTTCCCGTCAAAGTTCTGAAGTTGTCCAGAAAGAGAGGTGAGAGGAATTTGGTAATTCTCCCCCCTCCCTGCATTTAATTCGTCAAAGGCTCTTTTGGACAGAAGGGTATCTTGGGATCCAGTGTCCAGCAGTGCCAAAATTGTACCCTGCCCTGTACTTGTACCGGGGAATAGTATCTTCCCTCCTTCTCCTCAAGGGGGCACAGATAATGCACATTTTTGGACAACTGGTGGGCCAATTTTCTGGTTTTGGACATGCAAAGAGAAGAGATTTGGGCATAATTCTGTGGGGAGTCTTGGGAATCTGAAAGAAAAAGTTGGCACCCAGCAATGGGAGAAATGTTGGGTTCCCCTGGTTCCGGTTCTGGGCCGCCCCCCCCCCCTCCTTTTTGGAGGCTGTCACCAGAATGGGTTTGAACCAGGTGATTTTAATGCTGTTGGTTCTCGGATGAGATGATGGGCGGCGCTAGCTCAGTCCCCACATCTACCCAGTCTGTCTGTGAATCCCTTGGGACCCATTTTTCCTTGGGAGGAGTTCCCCCGTCTCTGAAGGAGAAGATCCTTTTCCCAGGATCCTCTGAGGATCCCTCTCCCTCAAATTGGAAGATCTGTACCTCCTCCTCAAAGTGAGTCTGTTTGGGTCCTTTGTTTCTGCTACCTCCTCTCTGCTCCTTGGGTCACAGACTTTCAGGGGTAGGAGATTTTGTTTCCGGTTCCTGGGTTTCCAGGGGCTGTTCACAAGTGGGGAAGGAAGCTTCCTCCGAGGCTTTACACCCCCCTTCCCCTTGTGCCTCCTCCCTGGGAACCGTTGGTTATCGGGGTGCTTACCCCGTCATTGTTCTGGAGCACCAGGCCCAGAGTTCGGGGCATTCTGTGCCGGCATGCTCATCTGGGGGTTCTGCTGAGCCCTCAGCACGCAACCCAGCTCCTTTGCCATATTTTGGAGCTGGCGCTCTAACTGTGAAACCCGCTCAGGCTGATACGGGGTTCTGTTTTCTCCCCTGGGCTGATCCTGGGAAGGGTAGCTATCACTTCTCTGGTAGTTCCCCGGGCTTGGAAGATTTGGGTACCCCTCCACCCATGGCCTCCCCTCTCCCGGATTAGGTTGTCTGGGCTCAGGGACTTGGGGAAAGAAGGATGGATGGTTTTGGGGCTGGAAGTTGGGTGGATACCTGGGGAAAAAAGTTCTGCCCAGGATTTGGGGAATTTCTGCCCTCCTGGGGGAAGTTAGGAGGGAAGTTCCCTGGTGTAGGTGCTTGGCTGGATCCCCCCCCCCCCCTTGGGCTCAAGGAGTCCACACATAACCCATGATGGGGCGGCTTCCCTTGTAGCAGGGACTTACATAGTCAGGGGAGTGAGGGACCCCATTTGCGGGACTACCTCCTTGACTCCCTGTCTGTGACTGGCCCGAGGGCCTTCTTGGCTTGGAATTATTCTGTGCAGGCAAGTTTTTAGCCCCCCCCCATCTCCAAATCTAAAACGGGGGCAACCTTTACCTCTGCCACCTTAGCAGCAGCAGGGGTGCTGGTCGGTTTGGGGCTTTTCTGTGCATTACTTTTATTTTCTATGGGCTTCTGCACCTCATAGATTTGGGTGGCCTGTTCAATGACCCAGTCTAGCGACCTTTTCTCATGAAAATCTCGCACTAGCTGGGTCATGATGTATTTGGGCAAGGCATGGAAAAAAGTGTTAACAAATTCTTTGCTGTCCGTGCGCACCCTTTTGGTAGTCTGCGCAAAGGCACTCTTCAACTCCTGCACAAATTCTTGTGGGGCCCGATCCTCCACACATTGCAAATTGTAGGCTGCCTTGCGAGCCTCTTGGGGTTTCCGGTGAACAGAAAAATGTTTCAAGATGGCCACCCTATACGTGGACCATCTTCAATGGTTTTGGGGCTCCAGCCCCGCAAAGAAACTGGAGTATTCTGGGGAGAATGTCCATTTGACGTACTGCATGCAGCTAATGTTGTCTTTCAAATGGAAAGTCTCCATCATTTGCTCAAAGAGCTCCAAGTGTTCCCACACAGAATACTTGGCGTTCTTGTGATAAGGCGTGATGACACTCCTTAGTGCCTTAATTTGTTTTAAGGGGTCCTTAAGCAAGGCCCTTTTTGCCTTATTGGCCTTCTTGGTTCGGGTAACCCTGGTCCATTCATCCTCTGACTCAGAAGCACTGCTCCCAAAGGTGCCTGTCTGATCTTCCAGGTTTTCCCGAATTCTGCGAGCCTGGGAATGGCCAGAAGAATGTGGGGACCTAGTCTCTTGTGTCCTGGGACGCGCGGAGGAGTCTTCAGATTCCTCCTTGCTGCCCGGATTTGAAAGGTACCCCCCCCACTGACCTAACTGGGCAGAGGTTTTCAGAATGCCCTTAGAGGGCCTACTCTCCCGGGGTTCCCCACTAAATCGCACTGTACTTGGGTGCCCATACCCGGATGCCCGCCCATCCATTCCTGAGAGGTACTGGCCTATGAGCCCCATACTTTTGGCTGGATAGTAATCTGCCATCCCCGTGGCCCTGGGCTCATGTGCGCCATGGGACATGGGGGTGGCAGAGTCCAGGGACTGGGAGAGATGAAGGCCTCTGGTACTAGGGCTCCTGAGGTTACGCTCAGGTGTTTCCCTTTCCCAGCGAACCTCATCTCTGTCAGCCCCTGCTCCCTGTTGCCCTGCCAGAGCCTGCGCTTTCAGTTCCTCAATTAAGGTCTTACTAGACTCTATCAGTCTCTCTTGCATGGCTACCTGTTGCTGGAGCCTATCAATGTGCTGGCAGAGAGCCTCATTCTCTCTCTGTGCTTCCTGGTTAGTCTTGGAGTACTGGGCCAGTCTTTGCTGCAGGAGGGTGAACCCCTGAGTACCGTCCCTACTGGCCTGCTCCTTTCTTGCCAGAGCATCTTCCACCCTTCTGGTGTGCTCTAACAAGTTCTGATGCTCTTTTTGGAGGTCACACAGTCCCTGGAGGGCCAGGTGATTTTCTTCAATTTTCTTTTTTAAGTGGCAGACTCCTGGCCTAAGGTATCCCTTTCCTGAGTAAGAGCCTGCATCTGTGCCGCCAGGTCGTCGCTCTGCCTTTGAAGGGCACAGGCTTTCTGGCGCTCTTCATCAAGCTCTGCCTGGGTATCCAGGTCTTTCAAAATCAATGTATTGCTCTCCTCTTTTTCTCTATCAAATTGGCTTTGCAGGGTGGCTACCTGCTTTGTGCATGCCCTGTTGAAGTCTATCTGTTGCTCCAGGTTTTTCTGGCTCTGCAGTAGGGAGTCCAAACCTTCTTGATACTCCTTCCGCAAGGCCAGAAATCTGGTATCCTGGTCTGCCTTTTCCTGTTGCAGGATACCCATATCCTCTTTTATTTTAATGAGATACTGTCTACTATCATTTTCTGACTCCTGGCTCCTGTGCAGCCTCTGCTCAGAAGAGTCCAGGTCAGATTGGGCCTTCTCTAATGCCATCAGTTGCCTATTTGCCAGATCTTGGCCTTCAGCACATTTGTCCTGTATGGCTCCCATATATAAATATAAATATGCCGCTATCCTGGCAATCTTGTTGTGCTCATCTTTGGCTTTAGGGGCCATGTATAGTTCACTCAGGCCCACATGTAAGGGACCCTGATCTCTCCATTTATCTGGCCCTGTTGCAGTGATCTGGGGTGTGATTGCCTGCAACCACACCTTCTGATCCTGTTCCGTCCACTTGCCTCTCACAAATAGCTTATGTAAGAGGTGCTCTCTGGCTATTTTGATGTCTACTTGTGTCGTCATTCTGGAAATTGATTTCCTTCCTGACTTACAGAAGTTAGTATTTTATTTTGCAAAACAGACAGTGTCCTTAGAGCGTTCCTTTGAGGAGTGCTTTTACAGCGTAACACAGCGTGGTGATCCAACAGGATTTTTGTATCCTGTCAGTTAGCACACTGTATTAAGCTGCACAAGTGGTAGTTCTAATCCAGAATCCCGGACGAGCCCCCACTTTGTATGTGACTTCAATTCAGCACTCCAACTAAGTCAATGCCTAGTCTGGGATGCCCAATGGAAGCCCTTATTTATATATTTTTTATGACAAGTTCATACATTTGGATGATGAACCCTTATATAACGCCCCTCTCCTAGAATCCCCCTGCCCTCACTGAGCCAAGAAGTAGGTTTGTTTTGCAAATTAAAAGGTTTATTGGAAAAATTAAACAATATATATATCACACTTGAATAAATTAATATTTGATAGCACTCTTATGAATATGACAGTTATTAACAGTGGATAATATTACAGTAGCACAATTTTTTAATTACTTAGTAGTTGGTATAGAAAGGATAAGGTAGCAGAGAATACTTTGTATGGTTTCAAGGAAAAGCAATGATGGAAAGAATGCAGCACAGAATAAACTGGATATGGTTTCAACAAGAGATAATCTGATCACTTTTTCCTCACTCCCCCATATGCAATATGAAGAGATGGAAATGAGGGCACACAGGTTTTCAGGAATACAACCAGGAGCAGTTCAAATTCCCATTCCCCCCAGCAAGCTTAGAGAAACAGGGATGATTTTAAAACACAGGCCACATACTTTTAAATGTGGTTGCAATGAAGTGAAAAATATGCTACAAATGATTTTAATTCCCTGTAGGAGATTCAGGGTAGGTGACAGCTACTTTGAATTAGTTTAGGTCAACACTAGCAATGATTCAGGAATGATTATCAGAGTGAAAACGAATTTCAGCAGTGGAAAGCAAGAAGCAGCTCTTTTTACAAGTGGTGAAATTGAGTCAGATTGCAATTCGAGGCACTTTTTCTGATTGCGTCGATCTTAGCTTTAAAATGAGTTAAATCTCGCTTCTAGGACATACGGTTCAAAAGATACAGACGTATTTGTGGAGGTAGATTTTCAGAATGAATTCAAGATTTTAGAATGACAATTGCGCTTTGACAGGTTGGAAATCACCAAATGGACACACAATTTCTATGCAGTTCAGGACAGGTTGAAATGGATGGGATAAGAGTATTTTAAACTAAGAGATTGGTTCTGTACAGATCTGGCTGAATACTCACTCCTAGTTTTTGGACCGGAAGGGGCCTTGGACTGCACACTAGCCACGGAACGGTCTCTGCCACTGGTTCTGCTCACAGCGTCTGGTCTGGGTCTGCTATTGGCACTGCACATCGGTCTGGTCTGGGTCTGCTACAGCACTGCACAGTGTTCTGGTCTGGGTCTGCTAGAGGGTTCTGGATACAGCTCTGCTTTCTGGGTCTAGATATGGTTCTAGCCAGAATCAAACAGCTCGCCCGGCTGTTGAATAGTTTGGTTAGGTGGCTGGATTCTGAGGCCTGCCGAGAAGGATTCAGCTTTTGGTTCAGGCCTCTCTGCTTCAAGTTCTGGAGTCTATCTGGAGTCTATGGTCCTTCTGGATATTGTCTGGTCCGGCAAAGTGCTGCGCAAGAAAGTGGAAAGAGCAGTTCCTATCTGGCTTTCAGTGGTTCTTTTTATGTCTTTTGAAAGTGGGTAGGAAGGCTGACTTTCGATGCCCAACCCACTAAGGGTTCTGATAGGTTAAAGGATTTACTGTCCTCTGACTGGAGAACGGAGTAGTGAGTCATCCTGTGTCATCAGCTATCATTTTTATGGCTTTAAGGAAAGAACACTCCCCTTTGGTTTCTTATAGAAAATCAATTTTACCCAAAACACATATTTCCCAGATACACAAGTTGTTGAAATTACATGTACACTTCATAGATTAATTAAGACAGGTCTCTGTTCAACCCTGATCTTTCTAAGAGCTTCAACATTTTGCGCTTTTAGTGGGTTTCGCCCTATTGGTTTTTCATCAAATCTTCCACGGAGGTACACCCCCTCTCTGCGTATATTACAGTAAGTTTTCATTTTTCTGATATAACCACATAGTATGCAATATTAATAAATCGCGGGGTTCGGTCTCAGAGCATCACACAATGTCCAGCTTAGTCTCAAATTGTGAGTGAAAGTTTCATATTAAGAATCCCCAAATTGTACATTTCTGTCAGCTTGATACAATATTTTATAAGCAATTTAATACAACATACATTTGCTCTCAATTCAGTACACCCATTTGTTTGCCCCGGACCCCGGGAACTTGGCTTGACTCAGAGATCATGTGTCTTGCCTTCCCCAGAGCAGTGTTGACAGTTTACACCCAAAATCAGCATATTCTATTCAGCGGAAGGCATCCATTGTCTCTTTCCTCCAGGCTGCAGGGAAACTCTCCTTCCCTTTTAATCAACAGGACCTTGTGATATCCTGTGCTGTTGGTGTAAGGCCTGGGAAGAGTAGGTGTTAAGAATTCTCATTGATCAGCAAGCCTTTTGAAGTCTCAGCTAACTTAGGATGCTGTTTAGTTTCTGAAATACAGATCTCCTGTCAGAATTTAGATCGCTAGCGCCAGTTAGTGTCAAGCACCGGTATTGCAGCCATTTTTGACATCTGCCTTACCAGTAAGCAGTCCTCAAATTATACTTTGTTCAAATGTAGGTGCACTTCTATGGACCTCAGATTCATGTAGATTCTTGCGGGAGAATGATGGTGACCCCCCCAACAAGGAGGTGGGACCTTTTTAGTGGTTCTGTGAGCCATGATTTTGGCAATTTCTGACATCAATTAAAACGGATTTTGACCATCACTATATTCCTTTGCACTGATTTTGCTCTGTGGGCAGCCAAAGGATGGGGCTGGCAATGGTCTCCTGTATTAACACTGACAGAGGCAAAGGTGGATGGTGGCCTATCTGTCAGGTTTTCACTGCGCATTATTGGATGATCTCTGGCGGGCAGCATGCTTTCCGGCGGTCATTATGATGTTTCCCATGTCAGTAATGCACAATGATGTGGTAGGGCTTGGATGCGTGGATGAAAACATCCCACAATAGTGAGTCTCAGCCCTGCCAACACCCACCACAAATGAAGCACTGCCTTGAAGTTAATAATGGTGGGGATTGTACATTTAATGAATATTTGTATGGCTAACATTACATAACAAGTTTAAGTCAAAGGGAATGACAGAAGAATTCAGAAATATATGTAGGCATAAATATATCAAAAATCCATCACAAGGACAGATAATAGATGACATGAAACAAAATACATTTGGCCTCATCAGGAGTTTGACGGTAATTCAGCAATGCATCTAATAAATTACCACAAAATAGGGCTACCATGCAAGTGGTGGTATGGCGGTGTTAGTACATATTTTGAGAATCCATAGGACTCCCTGGCAGTTTCCTCCTCTTCAAGGCCTAACTCAACTTCACTTCTACTGAAACGCACCTCAATGATAGATACATTTCTCAGTTTTTAAAATGATAAAAATGTGTAATTTCTATAGCGCTTTTGCCAAAGCGCTTTATAGAGAACATACCGCATCATCCAGCCGAAGTTGGTACTCATTTATCAATCTCGGAAGGATGAAAGGCTAAGTTGACCTTGCCGGGATCCAAACCTGTGTCTTGCAGATCACACAAAGATTTGCAGCAGCGAGCGCTCAACCCTCTCAGCTATCTCACCTTCTAAAAAGCAAATAACGTGAGGTTGTTGTAATCACTTTTCATATGTTTGGAGGAATGCATTAGTTAAAATTATTATCTTTAGTATTTACCTAAAAGATCAAAACACGAATTGGATAATTTCTGGATGTTTGCTACAAAAGCATTTGTAAAGGACCCACCTTTTTATAGCTTCATTTGGAACATTAAAGCATGTTATGATATGATGGGTTATTTATAACGTGCTTAATACCCAAAGGTTTCTAAGCACAGACCCAGGGATCGAACCTGTGGTGCTGCGTGTCGTCATGCTTCCAATGTGGGCATGTTGCCCCTGAGCTCTCCTCCCAAGACGTGCTGAAGTTCACTAGAATTGGTGGGTGTGCTCTTATGTGAACACGAATGCTTTAGTTGTATAGCACTATACTATAGCACCTTGCAAATAATGTTGCCAAACAAAGGCGTGAGGGTGTCCATATAATATAAATTAACAATGTTCAGGAGCCATCTGTGTTAAAACATTCAATTCTTTAATGAGGAGACGAAATTGGAGATGTCCAATGCATTCCGGACTAGAAATAGTCCTTCAGCAGGGACCACATTTCCATCTCTTTACCAAAAAGATCAAATTTCAAAGACTCCACTTCTCCAATGTCTGTTGACTGCGTAAACTTGCGTCTGACTTGCAGAGTGGGGCTTCTGGCAGCCACCAGAGGAACCGCCAGCGTACCGCAGCAAACAGTATTGCTTTTAGGCAAACTTACATGGACAAGTCAAAAGTTACAGAGGAAAATTTGTTCTCATTTTTCCTAGGTAGACCTTAAATAGAGCTTGCATGCTGTGACATTTCAATGTATTTATTTATGTATTTTATATTTGTTTATTGCATTCAATTACATACTATATCCGCTAATACAGCTCCTAGTTGGAGCAGGTCGGTACCCTATAGTGTGCAAAACACATTCTTGGTTGATTGACAGAGCTGGGGCTTCAATGTATGTGGAGCTCACCTCAGGCTTTGAGGAAGACAGCCAATGGAATCCCTAGGTTATGATCAGAAAACGAGGTGAATTATGGGCATGGTGAGGGTGCATCTCATGCAGGCCTCAATTGGTGAGGAAGTTTGCCAGGGCTCAGCCTTGGCACTTAATGTTGAGCCCTGGCACTTACTGTCTCAGACTCACTTTAATTATGAAGTGGGGATAGTCAGTGCATCCATCAACCACAATGAGCAGGTGCAGCTGTAGTGTAGCCCAAAATATGTCGACACTGTGGGGAGCAGCTATGTAGGGTGGCAGATGTGGTGGGTGGAACTGGCCACCACAGTGTCACAGGAGTGTTAAAAAATATTTAGGCCCTGGCCCTTATTATTATTATTTTTTACAAATGAAGCACTGATCTCATGTGCAAGCCGATGTGGTGTGTGGAAGCTCAACTAGACTGAAACACTCTGCCGCCCCTTCAGGCCAAGCCACTGGCACTAAGGCTGGAAGAGAGAGAATAGGGGCAAGCTGAAGTGTAGCTGTGATAGACCTTGGCATGAACCAGTGATCACCTTTTTCATATACTACACATATGCCCTGTTGCAGAAATATTGTCTTATCCCCACGTTGTGCCAGTCTGGATGAAGAGCGTTGGAGCAGTTAAGAGGAGGTCCCAAATATAGCCTGCACTCCAGCCGCCCATTTTGAAGTACCAGGAACGTTCACACCGAGATATGTAACGTATTATGGTCAAATAAACCAGTAGAGAGCCGCATTAGGGCTCTGCCCAGTACCTAACAGAAGACCAATACCTATTGAAGTGCCAATAACCAGACAACAATGGACAGTAAGGTATCCATTAAGAAAACCCTACCAGCAAATGACATGAAATGAAGATTGCTTAAACACTGTCCCAGAAGATACTCAACAGGCCTTAATTGAAGACGAATAGTGACGTCATGAAGGCCCGGACAGACTCACGGATGAAAGAAACGACAATAAAAAGATGACACACAGAGACGAAACGTCGTGAATAAGGACAGCATGAACTTAGAAAGATAGACAATGTTGAAATATAAATAAACTTAAGCCATAAGCAGGATGAAGCTATTCAACCAGCTAATGCCTGTACACATGCTTGTAACTGCAAGAAGCTAAGAAAACAGTGTGGCTTGCTATGCTTAGTAGAAAATAGAGCGGCAAGTGCCACCTATATATATATATACATATATATATATATATCTACCTCAACGAAGTACACTATATAAGTGTGAGTACACTTTACACAAAAGTAGAATTAACTCAGGTTAAAAGAGGTCAAACAGGACATGATTCGTACACCAGCTAAAAGCGAAAAGAGACGGAATCGAAACTCAACAAGAAACAGCTCGTGCCTGGGAAGTCGAGGTCAGACCAAGAGAGGGAGGCAGACAATAGCTCCGGATAATCGAAACTTAAGAACAGAGCAGCCTGCCTCGTGAAGGTCGAGATAAGGAGGCCGAGGCAGGTGGCAAGGCAAACAAGAATTAAATGCACAAATAGAAGGAAAACCAAGTAGATTCACGGTGTGCTAGCACATGAACAGCCAAGTGAGAAGAGGCACCTACGCCTGGCTGTCTCCCAACCAGAAGATACCATAACTTTTCCTGACAAGAAGCTACAGTTTCGAGGCCGACCACAACCAACTAATTGACACATAGCACTAAAGTACTGATTGATGGAAGGGAGGCTGGGTGAATCGTGGGGCATCCTGCACCTGGTTGACTATTCTATGTGCTGCTAATTAGAGTGGAGATTTATGCATGGGATTGAAGCCAACCCAATCATACTGGACCAAATAATCTAGGGTCCTATAGATAGTAGAACCAATGGGAAGTCGTACTTTGAGTGACGTCCACCGTAGTAATTTTTGAAGGAAGGGCTTAGACGCCCACCTAATGATGTTTATCCAATCCTCACACTCCGTTACCATATATGGAAATAGCACCTATATTTAGGTTACCTTTTCCAACCAATAGAATTGCATGACAAGCTTTTGAGTGTTACACGTCAATGATGATGAATTTTGGGTATAACTGCTACTGTTTGCATGAAGTTGTTGGGAGTTGAAGCGAGACGGGCTATCGCATCACTGTTGATCTCCATGTTTCCCCGTTTTTTGGTGTGTTTGTCAGAAGGTGTTTAATCCACACAAAGCATTAACAAGTGTTATTTAAGAAGAAAGAGAACAGATTTAAGCATGGAAGACATTAGCACACTTTTGCAAGCAATTGCCAAAACACGCACCCAAGCTAAATAAGTATAGCACCGAGTGGGTTAAAGGTACTGCCCACAAGATGGATATGCCATGGCCACAAAATGGGTCTTTATTTAAAGCCGTCTTACAACATATGACGACATATTTGCATGCCACAAATACAGGCAAGAAGCTAGAAAAATGCCTTGCTGTTCTAGAACTTTGGAAGATGAATGAACAAACAAAGGAGGAAGAGCCTCCAGCAGATTGGATACTAAATGTATGTACAGAGGGGGGTGAGATGCCTACTGTGCCACCGGCCCCACCCCAAACAAAAACTGAAGAAAGTAAGGATGAGGGATTATACCCGTTAAGGGAGCTTAAAGCAGCCACGGGGTACAGTAACCCCGTATATGATTCACCTACATATCGTAGTGACGAAAATCAAGGGAAGGATAAGGACAAGGATTTTACCTCCGCAGTCCCAAGAGACAAGCGGAGACGCGATGGCGAAAGGAAGGACCAGCCACAGACAAGTGCATCTCTCAACAAGGAGAGAGAGGGAAAGAAATGGATGAATGGATGGGAGGACAAATCTTATTGATTCTTATTGATATTCCAAGCGCTCGTCCTCCCCCTCTCCTTGGGGCATTTGTTCTAGCCCTATTTCATCATATACTCTATCGATCGTTTCCCTGATGCTTCTGGTGTCGAAGTCATCTTCAATATTCGCCCTAGACGTGCCTGGTACTGAATCGTAGGCAGGAAAGAATTCTTCAATGTCTTCCCAGTCGACAACTGGATCGGGTTTTTTAACTTCCCTCTCAAAATATTCGAGATCGCGTGCCCTCTGACTTCGCTTACGTTCGATATCGTTATCAAATTCTTTGCGCTTCCTCGCCTCTTCTCTGACCCTATCTTCTTCCCTTCTCTTTTCATTTCTACGTTCATCTGCCCTTCGAATTTCCTCATCTCTTTGTCTTCTTATTCTTTTTTCACGTACCCTTTGTTCTTCTTCTAACCTTTAGTGTTTCTGTTTGTCTTGATCATAGGCTGCTCTTTGGTTGTGATCGAGCTGTTTTTCTTGCTCCTTGTGATATAGCTGTTCTCGCCTTAGTCTATCTTTCCTTCTTATCCTTTCGTCTCTTAACTCCTTCTCTTTCTCTTTTCTCTGTGCCTCATCTAACCTCTCCTTTGGTTTTACATCATCACTGCCTTTCCCACTGAGTTTCAATAAGATTTGTCCTCCCATCCATTCATCCATTTCTTTCCCTCTCTCTCCTTGTTGAGAGATGCACTTGTCTGTGGCTGGTCCTTCCTTTCGCCATCGCGTCTCCGCTTGTCTCTTGGGACTTTTGTAAATGCAGTCTTTGAGCAGATTAGCTTGCTGCTTGGTATAAAGCACACGTTCTCGTCGGTGTATCATCCAGAAGGTAATGGGATCTGTGAGAGGCTCAATGGCTTGTTAAAGGAAAAGATAGCCAAGTTGAAGCTTACTCTAAAGAGAGGATGGTTGCACTGCCTTCCACTGGCACTGTATGCTCTTCGGAACCAACCTGGCTCCGACCATCATCTTACGCCACACGAGATAGCCACAGGAAGAAGAATGAGAACTCCCCTCACACCCTCAGATAGAGCTAGATGTGATGCCCAGTCGACAGGAGAGGTTCTAGGATCTCAAATGCAAAGCTATCTGAACTGCATGACATCTTGCCTTACTGTAATTTCAGACCAGCTGCAGCGACGACGAACAGGGTACAGTGCAGCGCAGAACACAGATAGAGACACTACACCAGACTCAGCTCAATGTCTACGTGTTCCATCCATCTTCCCTGGAAACATCAACTTGTTGAAGAATCACACAAAGAAAAAGTGGGACGAGCCAAGGTTTAACGGACCATTCACAGTTGAAGACATAACTCCATCCGCAGTCAAGCTGCAAGGAGGAAGAGCTTGGATCTTGCTGGGTGATATCAAGCCATACATCGGAGGAACCTCTCTGCCTGCACCAAGCTGCGAGGCTGGGAGATCCAAGTCCAGATAATTAACAGTCTTAGGACCCCGAAAGGACTACGGCTGACACCGCTTACATGAGTATAGGATATACGGGAAGAATTTGTTCCAGCGAACGGAAAAACCGGAACGGAGGTGATTGGACCATCTTTCCCGGACAACCACTGGCTTACCGGGGCGAGGTTCCGCTCCGAGTGCCGCATGGACCATGGCAAGCCGAACGCCTTCACAGGCAGACACCGGCTTCACACGCGGTTCCTTTCACAACACGGTCAAGGTAACCCAGTAACGCGGAAGCCAGAGTCCCGCTTCCGAGTTCACCGCCAACACTCACCTTTTGAAAGCGTCACAGAGACCTCGAGGGTGCCAGACCTCTTCGAGACGGCGGTTCCTCATGGGGACCCAGACTTGGCGGGCTGGGCAGGCAATCCTCCTTCAAACCAAAGGAAAGGGGGCAGGGTTTATGGGGATATTTATAGAGAACCAAGCCAAGTCCGTGCTGATTGGCTACCTGGACCCCAACCCCTATATAAGGTAAAAACAAATGATGGACGGTGTGTCTCTTTGCCATTCTCTTCTAGGAATTCGAGAGAGAGAGAGCTGTGCCGGAGACGCTGTGGGCTTACGAGGACTAGCTACAAGGTCGAGAAGCCATATCCGTATTCCAAGAAAAAGAAGAAGCATTCTTGAACTTTTTGTTCCTTTTTGAATTCCTGTATCCTGAATAAAGTTTTTACTTAAGTTCCACTCCGGGCTGGCTGTCCCTCATTCACAATTTTGGTGGCAGCGGTGGGATGTCACAGCACGCCATGGAAGGTATCATTAAAACCCTGGCAGAAGGACAGCAGCAACTTCAGCAGATCATACATGTCCAGTCACATCAGGCGCAGACTGACCGCCAAACCATCCAACAAACCCTTCAGTTGCATGCAGCAAACCAAGATGCACTAAAGAAAATGACGGAGGCTTTGGTAACCAGTAGAGTCAATCCGATGGCTCCTACAGCTGTGTTACAAAAATACCAAACCAGTGAAAACCCCTGTTACTTCTTCACCAATTTTGAAAGAGTGGCACGCAATGCACAATGGCCCATGGAGAAGTGGGGTCACTTCATTGCACCCTTACTGACCGGCAGCATGCAAGGAGCATACCAAGCTGCCAACCCAGCGGGGGACACTGCCTACTCAGACATCAAGAGAGCCATACTTTAACCTATGGGAATGGATGATGAGTCATACCGGATCCGCCTGAGGGATGCTAAACTAAAGACGGGGGAGACACCTCGTCAGCTGTATTATCGGATCCACGACTTGACAGAGAAGTGGCTGAAGCCTTCCAGCAGCAGCATTCAGGAGATGGTGGACAAGATTAAGCTGGAACAGTTCACAGAGGCACTCCCCTCAAAGATGCAGAGGTGGGTGAGGCAACACCACCGGCCCACACTGACCGAAGCCATCGATATCGCTTCTGCCTTCCAGAAAGCAGGTTCAGTCCGAGCATCCATGATTGAACCCTTTCCCAGAGCCGCAACGATGAAACCACAAGGAATGGTTGAACAAAGGCTGGCACGAGGGGAAGCCAAAAACATAACATGGCCCACCGTAACCAGACAGTCCAAATGCTTTGATTGTTGTGAATGGGGCCATATAGCGAGGTTTTGTCCAAAGAAACCTAAACCATCGGAGCCCATGGAAATCGGGTTTGTTCAAGGAAGGGAATAGCGGAGGAGTCGTGAACCGTACTTTCTAGATGTCCGGGTGGACGGAACTACCCAGAAGGCTCTGCTGGACAGCGAAAGCGAACAGACAGCAGTCAGACCGGAAGTAAGTGGGGAGAAGGTCGGGCTGGATATTCGATACCTATAATATGCGTGCATGGCGACACTGTTTCCTATCCTTCTAAGGTAGTTAACATAGAAGTAAAAGGGGTGGAGTCCAGAATGAAGGTTGCCGTCATGCCACACCTGCCAACCCCGGTTCTCATAGGAACGGATCTCCCCTCTTTCTCCGAATGTGTAAGGGACACAGAGTGGTTGCAAACAGCCCTTTTTTCCCGGATGGAGATAAGGCCTCCCATCCCAAAACCCCCCAAGAAAAGCCGAAGCGAAGTAAGAAGGGAAAAGATGAAGTGGGAAAAAGAAAAGAGGTTTGTGGGGGTCATAGATTGGTTACCCGATGACAAACAACCTACATTTCAAGGTGAACTGGGCTTAGATCCTACCCTAAAAACCGCTTGGAACCAGGCCATTCCATACCCAGAGAAGGGAACAGCATATCCTTGGTTCAAATCATCGAAGGGATTGATATATCAGATAACCAAGGACAGGGCTGATCAGGAACTGGAACAACTGTTGGTACCCCAAAGTTTCAGACCCACCGTCCTGAAGCTAGCACATGACGCTACCACAGGAGTACATTTGTCGAGGGAGAAAATGCAGGATAAGGTGCTGAAAAGGTTTTATTGGCCTGGGGTGTTCCGGGACGTGACCAAGTATTGTGAGGAATGTGAGGTTTGCCAGAAAACCAATCCCCGGTTACCACCAAAGGCCCCGCTACAACCGTTACCTTTGATAAAAGAGCTATTTTGCCGGATAGGAATGGACATAGTGGACCATTAGAACCCAACAGCCACGGATATCAGTACATCCTAGTCATCGTAGACTACGCAACACGATACCCCAAAGCTTTTCCCATGAAGGGAACAAGCGCCACACAGGTCTGTAATTTGTTAGTCCCTTTCTTTTGTCGAGTGGGACTCCCAGACGAGATACTGACCGACCAGGGGCGGAATTTCATATCCGGGGTAATGCGGAGAGTCTGCCAACAGCTGAACATAAAACAGATCTGCACCACTGACTATCATCCACAGACGGATGGGTTGGTAGAACGTTATAACAACACTATCAAACAAATGTTAAAAAAGGCAACTGAGCCCATGGGCACTAACTGGGACTGGGTATTACCCTGGGTGCTCATGGTGTTACGTGATACCCCACAATCGTCCACCGGGTTCTCCCCTTTTGAGTTGTTATTTGGTCACAAACCCCGAACAGTACTTGATCTAGCAAGCAGCGAATGGGAAAACCAAGAGGAAGAAACCCAACTCACAGATTATGTGATTAATCTTCGGGATACTCTAACACACATGAGAGAGCTGGCTAGGGAGAACCTGAGCCGGTCACAACCGACACAAGAAAAATATTACAACCGCAACACCCGAGTAAGGTCCTTTCAGAAAGGCGACAAAGTACTGGTACTATTGCCCACGTCTTACAATAAGATGCTGGCCCAATGGAGGGGTCCCTATACCGTACTGGATGTACTCGGGCCGGTCAACTACTTGATAGAACAACCAGATCGAAAGGAGAAAACCAAAAACTATCACATCAACCTACTGAAAGCTTGGAAAGAACCAAGCATAGCTCCAAGCGGAATGAATGTAATGTGTCCCGACACACCAGACAATAGTTCCGAGGTCTCCACCCTGCAGGCAGTGCAATGGGGACCGAACCTGTCTGAAAAAGAAATAACGGAACTCCTAGAAGTCCTTAACCCCCTGAGAGAGGTCTTCTCGTTCTTTCCAGGCAGAACTCCACTAGTAGAACACTGAATCGAGACCCTACCGAATCAGTTCATCCGGTTAAGACCCTACCGACTTCCTGAGGCTAAAAGAGCACTGGTACAAGCGGAAATTGAAGAAATGCTGAAACTGGGCATAATCGAGAGATTGACAAGTCATTGGTCTTCCCCGATAGTCCTGGTGCCCAAACCTGATGGCACGACTCGATTTTGTATGGACTATCGGAAACTTAATGAGATCTCAACCTATCAGGCCTACCCCATGCCTCGGATAGACGAGATACTGGAACGACTTAGAGCCGCCCAATACCAAACCACCATAGACCTTATTAAGAGTTACTGGCAGATACCCTTACGGGAAGAAGATAAGATTAAAACTGCTTTCTCTACCCCGTCAGGTTTGTACAAGTTCACAGTTTTACCATTTGGTCTCCATCGGGCTCCTGCTACGTTCCAAGCATTGATGAACCAAGTACTGAAGTCACACAACGATTACACCTCAGCCTACTTAGACAACATTATAGTGTTCAGCAAGAGCTAGGAAGAACACCTTGAACATCTTGGAAGAGTTATAAAAGAACTGGAGAGGGCCGGACTGAAAATCAACACAAGGAAAACAACCATCGGGGCCCAACAGACACGTTACCTAGGTCATTTAGTGGGCATGGGAAGGATCCGGCCCCAACTTGACATAGTCGAAGCCATTCAAAAACTACCCATGCCTAGCAAACACATACGGACTTATTTGGGTTTTGTGGGTTACTACAGAAGGTTTATACCCATGTTTTCCTCAGTGGCAGCACCACTGACAGAGGCCTTAAAAAGCACCTATAAGAAGGACGTATGTTCCGATCCTGACACAGTCAGGGCATTTAACCATCTGAAGAATTCAATCACAGCCCTACCTTTCCTATGTTGTCCGGAAGAATTCTTCCTACAGACTGATGCGTCTGGTTCTGGTTTAATCGCGGTGCTCTCACAAGGAACAGAGGAGGATCTGTATCCCATCGCCTTTATCAGCCGTAAACTGCTTCCCCACGAAGAGCCGTACTCAACGGTAGAAAAAGAGTGTTTAGCGATCAAGTGGGCAATCGAATCTCTGAGATACTATCTCCTGGGTCGGACATTTACTGTATTTACTGACCATGCACCTTTACAGTGGTTGGCCGTACAGAAAGATTCGAATCAGCGTGTGCTAAGATGGTTCGTCTCTCTACAAGAATATCGCCTTAAAACGTTACACAAGCCCACATCCTTCCAGGTGGTTCCGGATTACCTTTCCAGGAGCCTTGATCGGCCCGAGCGGCTCGATTCCTCGAGGGGAGTGTGTGATCGGAGGGATATGGACGGCATGAAAGGAAAGAGGCGAGAGGAGGGACCACATGAGAAAGAGCACCCGATCGAAGGAAGACCACCTGAGAGGGGGTACCAACCAACCAAGCTGCGAGGCCGGGAGATCCCAGTCCAGATAATTAACAGTCTTAGGACCCCGGAAGACAGCATTAAGAGAGACGTGGACGAAAGGACTACGGCTGACACCGCTTACATGAGTATAGGATACGCGGGAAGAGTTTGTTCCAGCGAACGGAAAAACCGGAACGGAGGCGATTGGACCATCTTTCCCGGACAACCACTGGCTTACCGGGGCGGGGTTCCGCTCCGAGTGCCGCATGGACCATGGCAAGCCGAACGCCTTTACAGGCAGACGCCGTCTTCACACGCGGTTCCTTTCACAACATGGTCAAGGCCGTACCCAGTAACGCGGAAGCCAGAGACCCGCTTCCGAGTTCACCGCCAACGCTCACCTTTTCAAAGCGTCACAGAGACCTCGAGGGTGCCAGACCTCTTCGAGACGGCGGTTCCTCACGGGGACCCGGACTTGGCGGGCCGGGCAGGCAACCCTCCTTCAAACCAAGGGAAAGGGTGCGGGGCTTATGGGGATATTTATAGAGAACCAAGCCAAGTTCGTGCTGATTGGCTACCTGGACCCCAACCCCTATATAAGGTAAAAACAAATGATGGACGGTGTGTCTCTTTGCCATTCTCTTCTAGGACTTTGAGAGAGAGAGAGCTGTGCCGGAGACGCTGTGGGCTTACGAGGACTAGCTACAAGGTCGAGAAGCCACATCTGTATTCCAAGAAAAAGAAGAAGCATTCTTGAACGTTTTGTTCCTTTTTGAATTCCTGTATCCTGAATAAAGGTTTTACTTAAGTTTCACTCCGGGCTGACTGTCCCTCATTCACACTCATCAATACAATTTTCTTTCACGTGATCGAAGACTGTCTATCTATTGTCGGGAGAACAACTGATACATTAAAAGTCCTTCGAGATCCAGCAAACACTGAACATTTGAGCCATCTTTTAAATAAAGTAATTATTCTGGTCGCACTCCACGCGACCGGACAGTGCAGACATTGTTCACGTCAAGGAAAGAACATATAATCCTGAATCTCAACAAAGACTGGACAAATGTCCATGTCACCAGAAGACAGTAGGTTGGCGCACAATGTCCTTTTTCGCCTAGTTACCGACTTTCCGGAATTGGTGGGGAGATCTATCCAGGTTGACGTCCTCACCTTCATCAGAGATCCAGCTAATATCGCACAGATGGGAATGCTCCTGCGTGGAATCATTCTCCAATTGGAACTTTCCAACCATCTGAGAAATTATCTGAGGAGATTCTGAGGAAACTTTCTGCCGAGGAACAGATCGAGGGAGCAGAGTCAAGAACCTTATTTGTTGTAGTTGTTGATATTTTTTCCTTATTTTTTCATACTGACCAATGTCCAACATGTCCTCAGGACTGAAGCAGATTCGGGGAGTGGACTGGGAACTCACATACTTTGAATATGCACAGTAAAGGTGACTCCTCGAAGTGTTATTGTAATCTATTTTTCCCATAGTTTAGCAAAGGAACTGTATCCTGTATAAGGAGACAATCGTCACTCGCAAGAGGGAGAACACTTGTGAAGCACCCAACACTTTTTGACACAGAAATTGAATAACGATAGTGGGTGGGGAAACAATAACATTGACATTGTTGCGAATGATCAAGATGGGGGCCCATAGCAGTATCCTGGTCCTCCCACAAGCAGAGAGGCACCCCCGCTTCTCTGAAAGAAAATACTGTTGCCTTACATATTGAACTATAATGTATTAATGCATTGTATTAATCATTATTTTACTGTCATTAAGGATCAGAGCTGCATTTTTTATTGGTGCTCAAAGCGTTCTGATTTCAGTGCACCCACCTGATGATACACGCATGAAACCCACAAGAGCACCCAGACCTTATATAGTCATTCCAGTCCCTCTGAGATCTGATGGTAGAGTAAATGAACTTGAAATGAACGTGATTAATAGTGATATACACACAGTTATGGTAACAAATGAGCAGGAAAGCCGGAGACAGGGTCGGCATGAAATGAATGAAGGCAAAGCACTGACAACTACACACACACACACACTGAATGCACATGAACCAGGCCTAGCGTCAATGACCAAATAACCTCAAACCAAAGCAGCATAGAAGATGTGACTGCCTACCACAAAAACTTTCACAGGAGACAGTGAGAAAAAATGAGAACAATTAAGAGAAAGGCCAACAGAAGCAGTCATATCAGAAGCCCTCAAGAAAACAGAAGCGGCCTCAGAAAAACTCTCCACAAGGACACAAATGTTAGTAGACTTTCTATTTCCACACATAGCCAGAGCAAGAAAACGACAAGAGAAACTGAAGAACAAAATAACGACAGAGGCTGCATTACCCAGCATATATGTTCCAAGACAAGGGACAAGCATCAGGTCTGCAATACAGCCATATACCGGACCAGTGTCAGGCTGGTTAGTATGGGCACTTGCACACAGCAGAGAAAAGGGGCATGAGGACCAGGAAAGAGCAGCCAGACTCATGTTCACTCAAATGGCGCAGACGAAGAAGCCTGCATCATGGACCAGGATACCTAAGAACCCTCCAGAAAGGAAAAGCCATACAGAGGCATTCAGAGATGTAGTTATAGCAAACTACTGGAAAACATGAAGAAACAAGAGAAGCCTACATGAAGATAATAATGAATTAAACGATTACCTGGACAGCACTGCACATCTAGGGAACAATATTTTGTACCAGCACATGAAAGAAGTAGGCAGACGAAATTCAGAAGGAGAATGCTTCGTTTGTGCACTTCTACCGTACAGCATGGGGAAATCCAAGATCTTCGTGGTTGTAGAAATTGATGTCTCAACAGCACACTGTCTGTTACACGTAGCAATGTGCAACACCAGAGGCCAGTACATGGGAAGTGATGCCTCATTGATATGGGCAACTGAAACATATTATCCCGATGAAGATGATTATGTTCAGGACACTAAGGCTAGAACTAGAGCCCATACTAGGAATCACGTGATCAGGTACGAGAAACCTGAAGTTAAAGGAGCAGGAATAAGATGGGAAGTAAACCCGAGACTAAAGGTCCGAGGAAAAACTCCAGAAGAAGCTAAACTATGGAAAAACAGAGGCCAAATGCAGATTTGCGGAACAATACTTTCACCA
This sequence comes from Ambystoma mexicanum, assembly GCF_040938575.1. Classification (NCBI taxonomy): domain Eukaryota; kingdom Metazoa; phylum Chordata; class Amphibia; order Caudata; family Ambystomatidae; genus Ambystoma; species Ambystoma mexicanum. Next base: position 1,421,867,110 of record NC_090922.1, on the reverse strand, counting down.
ATTGGATGTGAACAAGGAGTAGTGATCTGCCGAGCATGGATGGTCCTTGGAGCCTGCAAGGAAGCAATAGAGAACTCACAGAGACAGTGCAAACCACTATGCCCAAATCTTACAAAATTACTAACATGGGTCAAAGACAGAGGAGGACCCTTGCAGATAGTACCACTTGAAAGCCCAAAATTGTGCTTCAGGAACAATGGCACAAGGAGGATGAGAGAGAATCAGAACTGTGGACCAATTTTTGAAGCTCCAGGAATGACTCATGGAATTGCAGTAATTATGGATCATTATTGGGCATGAGGATCCAAAGCATACATCAGACTGCCAAAAAACTGGGGAGGAATATGCACAATAGTGAATGTCCATGTTCCAGCACTAGTGATCCCAAAAAATGACCTGAATATTGATAAGTTTCCTGAAAGCCGATGCTCACCTGAGGAAGAAGAGATCTGTGGAACTGACAACTCGAGTGAAGAGAGAAAATTATTTATCTGCCAAATCAGAAGAAGCGTTTCATGCAATCCCTTATGAGCACATGCTCTTCAGCCTCACCTTATCAGTGTTCGGGACAATCATCATGCCAAGATTCCAAGTTGGAGCAAATACTAAATGGTTGCAGATAACCATACGGGAGTTACTTCAAACCATCAACTCGACAATAAAAGGATTCAATGTGATCAAGGAAGAGCAAAGAGTCATCTAATGACTCTCCAGAACAGATATGTACTTGACATGATAACAGCGACGAGGAAAATGGAACTTTAACAGAGGCCATAAGTATGCTGACAAACCTGCAGAACCAGATGATCAATGAACCCGATGAAGTTGATGATGACAGCTGGTTTGGATCACTGTTTTCATGGGTTCCACAATGGATGGCGGATACATTCAAGTTCCTAGGAGCCCTGCTAGTAATGATATTACTAGGATTTTGCGTTATCAAGATAGTAATCTTGCAATGCCAGAAAACTGCGAAGAAAGCTATAGGGATGAAGATCATGATTGATGTCAAACCAGGATGGAAACCCAGAGATCTAACTGACAATGAAATAAGAGACTGTGTGAAGGCAAGAGAGCATGCGCCAGAAGGTACGAAGTTTCTTTACCCCAGGAAATGCAGAAATTATGAAGAAAAATGGATCTATTGCAGCCCAAATGGACATAGTCAGCTAATGACATGGAACAAAGACAAACATGTAAAAACAGCAGGAAGCCTGAAAGGAGTGATAAAAATATGGACTCCAAAGAGACATTCCTTCAAACCATAATGTACACACCCAGAAGATGAAAGAGAAATGGATACAGAAGAACCAAGTAAGATGAATCCAAAAGAGGAAGCGGAAGTGGTCGATGAACTGACCAGAGGGGGGAGTGTAGAGGAGGTCCCAAATATAGCCTCCACTCCAGCCGCCCATTTTGAAGTACCAGTAACGGTCACACCGAGATATGTTACGTGTGATGAACAAATAAACCAGCAGAGAGCCGCATTAGGGCTCTGCCCAGTACCTAACAGAAGAGCAATACCTATTGAAGTGCCAATAACCAGACAACCATGGACAGTAAGGTATCCATTAAGAAAACCCTACCAGCAAATGACATGAAATGAACATTGCTTAAACACTGTCCCAGAAGAAACTCAACAGGCCTTAATTGAAGACGAATAGTGACATCCCAAAGGCCCGGACAGACTCACAGATGAAAGAAACGACAATCAAATGATGACACACAGAGACGAAACGTCATGAAAAAGGACCTCATGAACTTAGAAGGAGAGACAATGTTTAAATATAAAGAAACTTAAGCCATAAGCAGGACGAAGCTATTCAACCATGTAAGAGGATTCAATTCAACACCTAAGTCAACGCCTAGTCTATAATACTGAATGAAAACCCTTATTGATATATCTTTATGTCCAGTTCATGCGTTCTGGATGACTACCCCATATAACACCCCTCTGTTGGAATCCCCCTGACCCCACTGAGCCAAGAAGTAGTTCTGTTTTGCAAGTTAAAAGGTTTATTTGAGACTTTAAACAATATAGATATATATATATATATCACACTTTATAATAAATTAATAATTGAATATCACACTTAATCTGATATGATAAATATTAACAACGGAGAATCTGGCACTAGCACACTTCTTTATAATCACTAATGAGTTGACATGAAATGGATAAGATAGCACACTGGTAAATAGGAACAAAAGAAGAAGGTGGTAAAGAATGCTTTATGTAAGCTCAGGTGGATGCACTATTCAATGAATGCAGTACAGAAAATACTCAATATGATTTCAACCAAACAATGTAATCACTTTTCTCTGGCTATTCACTCCCCCCCTTTATGGGATGCAAGGAAATGGGAGGGAAGCACACAGTTCTCAGAAATGCAATCAATGTAATTCAGTTCAATCCCCCCCAAGTACGCTTAAAGAAAACAGATAGGAGTTTTGAAAACACAGGCCCAAATACTTTTATATGTGCTAGCAATGGATGAGAAATATGCTGGAAATGCTTTTAATTCCCTTTCAGAGGTTCAGGGTGAGTGATATCTAGTTAATATTAGCTCAGGCTCACTCTTGCAATGATTCAGGGATAGTTTTTATGAGGCAAACGATTTTCTGGCAAATGGAAGGCAAGCAGCAGCTGATTTTTACACGTGAAGAAATTTGCAAATCGCGGTAAAATTCGCGAATGCGCCGAGCGCTATTACAGAGGAACTACAAGGACTATCACTATGTTTTTGGGGTCCTAAGAAAGCCTGGGATCTCAGCTTCCAGATGAAAGTTACTGCAAGTCTCTAAGACAAACGGTCGCGGAGATATGAGCGATTTAGTAAAGGTTGTTTTTGGTTTTGCAAATTTTAAACGCAGCACTTTTTCAGTTTTAAAAATGATGGCAGGATAACACAATTGCTAAACTGCAGTTCTACTTAGATTAAAAATGGATTGAATTATATGATTTTAACTAAGAGATGTGTGCTGAGTTTTGCTGAGTACTCACAAGAGATTTTAAACAGGAAGGCGGCTTTGTCCCGATCTGGTCAACAGGTCTGGACTTCGGACGGTCTCTGGGCACAGCGTCTGGTCTCTGGAACTGCTAACATGGGTCTGGGTCAGCTCTGCTCTCTCTCTGGGTACAGCACTGCTTCTGGATTCTGGAGATTGATGGATTTGAAGTCTCTAGTTTGTCTCTCTGGAGGTTTGATGGAGGTAAAGTGTGGATTTTTCCGGCAGAGCTTCCAGCTGCAGATGGAAATGAAGGGTCCCTATCTGTCCTGTCTCTCTGCTTTTATGTGTTTTTAAAATGGGTGTGTGTGAGCAGCATCACTAGCCAGCCCCTCTCCACTTATCATTGGCCAAGCTTTCATTTCTCCCCTGATTGGGGGAGCTAAGTTGTGTCAGAGTGATGTCATTTTACAGCCTGCAGAAAGTCCACTCCTCCTGTCAACTTACACACAAATCTAGATTTGAACCAAATACATATTTGCAGAGGTACATATTGTTTTAAAATCATATGCACCCCTCACATATCACAGGAGGTATCTCCTGTTCAAACTCTGCTCTTCCTGGGAGCTTGCATTCAGAAATGGGAATATTTTGCACTTTTTAACTGGTTTGCAATTCCGGACATTACCCCAAATTTACACACATGTGCGCAAGGAGTATGGACATTAATTGATGAAGTGTCAGATTTTTCACATGCACACATTTTGAGTAATATCCTCTTTTCCGCTAAAACCCCCCTGAACATACCACCGGGTCCTAGCACGTCTTAAAATGTGGGCAGAAAAATCACAAGAATTATGGTATCATTTATACAATTTTCACATGTCCGCTCTATGAGTTCTTCATCTTTTTAGAGTTATGTTCTGGCCCCAAAGGGGTGTGGTTTCTCTCCAGCACAAGGTTGAATTTCTGGTTTTTCCAGTTCTGCCAAGCCAGCTTGCTCTCACAGGCAGTGCCCCTCCCCTGTGCTTCCAGGAGAAATCTCCATTTACGACTCCCGTCATAAACCATTTGCCTGAATCAGGACAGGGCTTTGTTCAATTTCCTGCAGAGCCCAGGTAATTCAATCAGGGAAGTGTCATATCCCTTTTGGTGGGAGCAACAAAAGGGCAGCTAGGCCTGGGAACACAGCTGTGACTCAAGTTTCACTCCTGATGGGGGTGGTTGCCAGGCAAAATCCTGTTCCTTAAGCCATTTTTTTTAGCTACATGTCATTTCTGTTCCCCAGTTTCTGCATTCAAATAAACTAACAATTTCACATATGCAGCTAGAATGCTGATTCTAAGTTTAAAACTATGACATTTAAACAATTGCAACCTATGTGACACTCAAAAGTAGGTCACTCATTTCTCTTAAACATTGAGATTTTTAATGTCTTTCAGTCCAAATTTACTTAAACTGATGAAATCCACAGCTCAGCCAGTCTTGTTATAAACCTTCAAGTCACTTCAGAATATAACTTTACATTGGATCCACCTCTCAGTAAGTCTTTCTTTGGCATGTTTTGGGTTCATTTATTCAGTTTTACAAAATCTAAAATCTGGTGTTGTTTTAAAACGCCGGCTTTTGGATAGTGGTGAGTACTGGTACTGCACCCCTTTTTGGGATTTAAGAAAATTAATTCCCAACAGTTATGGGTTTGCTTTTGGCAATCAGCATTGCCATTCCCAATGGTTTCAGACTACTGTGTGGGTAGTCCAATGGTGGTTTTAGGCAGTGTCCTTCTGTGCCCATAACATCGGCAAAAATGGGTGGCCGCCTATTCTTCATGCACTTCCCTGGGCATTTTCTGGGAAGCTCTGGCCATCATGATGTTTTCATGTCAGTACTGCACAGTTTTGAGGTAGGGCTCGGATGCATGGGTAAATACATCCCACAAGCCCCCCTTCTTGCGGTGGCCATCTGATCCTTCACTGGTGGGACCCGCAAGATCTGGGATGTAGTTCTCATCTTCTTCCGGTAGATGGCACAGTTCAGCATCTTTTCCTCCATCCGGTACTGGTCGATCGGTTCTCCTCGCCGGTCCTGATGGGAATATTGGGCGGTACCCCGGGCCCCCTTGCCTCATCCTCCCAGTCTCCGGATCATCCTCCTTGGCCCGTCTCCAGGTTTTCTTTCTCCTAGGACGACAAAGGAAGAGCGGCAATACCTACTCATAGATGTTTTTCCACCACCGTTGAGATAGTGGGGCAGCATATGCAGTTCATCATCACGAAACATTACATTCTTATTTTGAAGAAAAAAAACAGTATAACTAAGAGACAGGTTCATGCGAATCACAATATTTTAGAGCCTAGATGTGGTATGTTTTATGATTGGAACTGAATTAGTCCGAGACAGTACCCGCTAGGATTCCAGAGGATTCCTCCAGTTGTTGCAGAGCGTGCCTGGGATGGCAACACTTCAACTGGTTTATGTGGACCCACTTGTCTTCCCCCGCTGCCAAAGGATCTTTGGGGATGTGGATTTTGTAGGCCACAGGGGAGATTTTGTCGATGATCTCAAAGGGTCCCTTCCATGTAGGCAAAAATTTGCGCTGCTTGGCCTGTTTCCTTTGGAAGTTGTATAGATAGACCCGGTCCCCCACCTGATATTCCTTCCTGGAGGTTTTCAGGTCATAATGGGTCTTCATGCTATCAGCCGATCTTTCTAGATTCCGCTGAGCGTAAGCAAAAGCATGTTGGAGGTGTTTCCTTAAATTCTCCACATACTCATGAGTAGTGGAGGCATTTATCAGTGTCTGCTCTTGGGTCCTGTAGAGCAAATGCTGGGGAAGCACCATCTTGCGCCCAGTCATCAACTCAAATGGTGACATTTTGGTTGCAGATGAAGGGGTAGATCTGATGGCCATTAGGACCAGAGGTAATCGGATATCCCAACTTGGCCCAGAATCTGCCACAAACTTCTTTAACATGCTCACAATGGTTCGGTTATATCTCTCTACTGCCCCAGAAGAAGCTGGCCTGTAAGCAATATGCAACTTCCTTTTGACCCCCAGTATCTCCCACATCTTTGTCATTACTTCACTGGTGAAGTGGCTACCCCTGTCTGACTCAATCCTTTGAGGTAGACCAAAACGAGAAAAGATGTGGTTAATCATCAAGGCAGCTGCCGTTTCTGCCTTGCAATTTGGGGCTGGGAGACATTCCACCCACTTGGTAAACAAGCATGTCACAGTCAACATGTACTTATTCCACCTAGCAGAGCGAATCACAGGGCCTACAAAGTCGATTTGTAAATCTGACCATGGCAGTGTCATCCCCCTCTTTTGGAGAGGCGCACGGTGCGTGAGGGATGATGGCTGAAATTGTGCACACACAAGACACCCCTTCAAGTATTGGTCGAGGTCCTGCCCCATGTGTGGCCAGTATGCAACCTCTCTTAAGATTTCCAATGTGGTGTGAAACCCCCTATGACCGGCGGTGGCCGCATCATGGGCGTGACTTAACATCAGCATTCGGAATGAGGTAGGAACCACCCACTGATCGTGGCCAGCTTTGGATTTCCTTACCAGCAAACCGTCTTGGATTCGGAACATTTTTGGACATTTCATCAACACTCTTAGGTCCTCTTTCCCAATGTAATCGGTATCCGTCAGGGGAAAGTTCTCAGGGTCCTCAAGGTGCTGGTAAAATTTACCAATTATTGGATCCCCCTTCTGAGCGGTAATCAAATCAGCATCAGGGGTCTCCTTGCTCCATTGTCCAATTGAAAGGTCGTTGTGAGCATTTGTCTGGGACCTAGTGATAGCAGTGACCTGGATTTCCCCCAACAGGGACTCAATCTCAATTAGATCCCCTTGGATGGCCCCGGTTTTGGCCAACTGATCAGCTAAGTCATTTCCAGTTTTGTCTGGTCCCTCTACTTTGGAATGACCCTTGATCTTCTTCCAATAGATGGTCATCTCATTCGAGGTGACCAGATCATCAATGTTTTGGATCAACTTCCCATGTTTCAAGGGTTTGTTGTTAGCACATAACATGCCTCTGGTTTTCCAATTAATCAGGTGCTCCACGAACCCGTTCCGTACATAATCCGAATCTGTGATTATGACCAGTTCGTGGAGTTGATGCTGGACAGCAGTGAGGATGGCCTGATGCACAGCCATCAATTCTGCCACCTGACTACTTCGGGGACCAATTTTGTATCCAGCGGAGGGTTCTGGGAGCTCCTTCACCCATGCATTCCCTACGCCAGCCACCAGTTCTTTCTCCCCGTTGTTGTCAACATGGTAAGAGCATCCATCCACATACACAGTGGGCATTCCCTCACACGTGTCCTCTTCAAAGACTTTGTGGGGGGAATTAAGGTATGCCTCCGTGTTGTCCTTGATTTTTAGACTTTCGTCCTCGAGACAGTTTTCTCTGGCACAATCATGCAAGTCAGCCAGACCTTGCGCGAGGGGACTCTTCTTGTTTTGGCCATATCTGACCTCCACAGGAAAGCCTTGCATTGACAAAATCCAGGAAGTAATTCGGGAATTACTCACATTTCCGGCCCGGATTCTGTCACTTTGGAGATATTGCAGAGGCTGGTGTGGAGTCTCCACTATGATGTGTTCCCCCTGGATAAACGGGCGGTAATTCTTCAATGCCCACACCGTTGCCAGGGGTGCCTTCTCACAATCGTTGAATTTTTCCTCCACAGAGGATAAAGTTTTGCTCGCATAGGAGATTACTTTATTGACCTTGTCATGCTTTTGGTATAATACTGCCGTCAAGCACGTATTAGAGAACCCTGTCTCCAGGAAGAACTCCTTGTTTCTGACAGGGTACGCTAGGCAAGGCGCTTGTGAGAGGCTTCTTTTGAGTTGTTTTACCGCCTCGGCTTGTTCTGGACCCCATTCCCACTTGACCCCCCCCCTTCAGGAGATGAATCAGGGGTCTGGTGATCTCTGCGTAGCCCTCAATGAACTTTCTGCTGTAATTAGTCAGTCCAAGGAGGCTCCTTAGTTCCCGCAGAGTTGTGGGGTCTTTCAGTTTCTGAAGTGCTTCCACTTTCTTTTCCTGGGGACAGAGACCCTGAGGAGTAATCTCATGCCCCAAGAATTTAACACGGGTTCTACACCACTGTGCTTTCTGAAAGGAAAGTTTTGCTCCGGCGGCCCTCAACTGTGTTAGAACATAACGGATCTCCGCTATGTGTTCCTCCACAGATTAACTTTTGATGAGGACATCATCTACATAAGCCAGGTTACCCCTTGCACCCAAGTCGGGCATGGCCTTGTGTAGAAAAATGTTGAATTCATTGCTGGAGTTGAGGTATCCGAAGGGAGTCCGGGTCCATGTGTACTGCTGGCCCCCAAAGGTAAAAGCCAGTTTGTATTGGTCCTCCCTACTGACAGGCACAGTCCAGTATCCATTGGTCAGGTCTATTGCTGTGAATACCTGTGACCCCTGGATCTGGGCCAGCCCTTGGTCAATGTAGGGCAGAGGTCATCGGGAAGTATGGACCCGTTTGTTGAGCTCCCTGAGGTCAGCACAGAGTCTCCACTGGCCGTTCGGCTTCAATATTCCCAGCACCGGATTATTGAAGGTGCTGTGGACTGGACGGATTATTCCCCGGGACTCAAGGTTCTTAATTATTTCAGTAAGGGACTCCATGGATGCGAGAGGCAAGCGATATTGCTTCACAAACACTGGGGTCATGCCAGGGTCCGTGGGGATTGTTGTTGTGTGGATGTCAGTGCGACCACAGTCATATGAGCCTACCGCAAAGAGATCTTGGAAATCCAAGAAAACTTGTTTCAACTTTTGCTTTTGTTCCAGAGTCACACAGGCATCAGCTAGGTTGACTCTCTCTTCCACCATCTGCCTGAAGCCTGGAAAGACTTCTGGTCTGGCTATCTCCGCTGCCTCCTCCAGCTGGGTGGAGAAGTCCCTGGTCAGAGTGCTGATTTGGACCGGAGGCTTCAGGTAGGAAAGGCAGCCCTCATGGACCTGGAAAATCACCTCATCCCTCCTGAAGTCACAAGTCACATCTTCCTTACCATAGGGGCAAGAAGTGTACACCAGGAAGTTCCCCCCATGCCGGGTAAAAATCCTGTCTGGTGTTGTATGGTCCTCACTGTCACTGTCAAAACAGTCCTTGGGGATTGGTCCTAACAGTTCATTACCTAAATCAATGGAAAAATGTCGGTCATCAACCGCCATTCCAACAATGGTGCCTGCGGCTAGAGTAATACTCTTTAAGTCGCTGTTATCCACCTCTATTAGAATGGTGTCATGTTCTATGTTGACTAATGGAGTTGGGTTTACCCCCAACCCTTGCTGTTGGAGAGAAGGATTTAGATGTATGTAAGCATCAGGGTTTTTCAACTCTTGTCCCCTTTTAACTTTCACTTCCAGGGAGAATTGTCGGGTCCTTTCTGGGATGGTGACTTCCTCTTTAACCTGAATTTCAACTGCATAAGGTAGCAATTGAGCTGACCTAAATGCTTTTTCTGGATCATCAAAGCCCATGGGATTATCCGCTAATCGGGACCAAGCTTTGAAGTTTATTAGGTCCAAACTAATGGCAAAGCGATTGAGAATGTCACTGCCTAAGTAAAAGGCGGCAGTGACGTCTCGCACAACCCAACAATTATGGACTATGCTCTTGTTGCCAATGGAGATTTTGAGCATACACCTGCTTGGCAGGAGATGTTTGGAATTAGGTGCTTCCAGGTCCATTTCCCATTTGTCTATCAGTTTGAAGGTGGCGATGGCTGGATCTTTTGGGAGTTGGCGGAACATGGCTTCGCTGATGAAGCTCTTACTGTTGTTCACACACACTCGAGCGAGAACAGAGTCCTTCCCATCATTTAACTGGACAGGGATGAACAACTGCTCTCCAATTTGCTGAATATGAGCCAGGCTTTGAGCTGATTTCACATGTTTCTGGACTATAGGAGTGGGAGTTTCTGATTGTGAATTAGTATAGAATTTCAGAGTGTTTCCTTCCAGCGTGGAATACCACCTTAAACTGGAAGGAAGGTTGATTTTCAGAAATAGAGAGGACCCCCCATCACCAGTCTGTTGTCCTACTGCTATTACTGTCACGTCTGGAATTTGGTTGTTCTGGAAGTGAAATTCTACTTGGTCAGATTTTTGTTCAACCATGTGGCAGGTGCCGTTTAAACTAACATGGTTGACACTCTTTTTTAATTTTATTGGTCGGCTAGTCTGGGTCCAGAGGACCTTGTTTACGCAATCTATTAGGGGTGACAACCTTCTCAGGAGGTCATTCCCTAGTAAACAAGGGGTGCCCTCTGGGGTCACAACTATGACCGGGTGTTTCAACTTATGTCGCCCAATTTTAATGTCCAAGTCTGCCGTCCCCTCAACGGGAATTTCCTTCCCGTCAAAGTTTGGAGTTGTCCAGGAAGAGAGGTGAGAGGAATTTGGTAATTCTCTCCCCTTCCTGCATTCAGTTCGTCAAAGGCCCTTCTGGACAGAAGGGTAGCTTGAGATCCAGTGTCCACCAGTGCCGAGATTGTACCCTGCCCCTGTACTTGTACCGGGGCATAATATCTTCCCTCCTTCTCCTCAAGGGGGCACAGATAATGTACATTTTTGGACAACTGGTGGGCTAATTTTCTGGTTCTGGACATCGCGAGAGAAGAATTTTGGGCAGAATTCTGTGGAGAGCCTTGGGAATCTGAAAGAAAAATTTGGCAACTGGAGATCAGAGCCAGTGTGGGTTCCCCTGGCTCTGGTTCCGGGCCGCCCCCCCCCTTTTTGGAGGCAGTCACCAGGATGGGTTTGAACCAGGGGATTTTCTTGCTGTTGGTTCTGGGATGAGATGGTGGGCGGCGGTAGCTCAGTCTCCACATCTCCCCAGTCTGGATTTGCATCCTTAGGGACCCATTTTTCTTTGGGAGGAGTTCCCCCCTCTCTGAAGGAGAAGATCCTTTTCCCAGGATCCTCTGAGGATCCCTCTCCCTCAAATTGGAAGATCTGTACCTCCTCCTCAAACTGAGTCTGTTTGGGTCTTTTGTTTCTCCTACCCCCCCTCTGCTCCTTAGGAGGCAGACTTTCCGGGGCAAGAGATTTTGTTTCCGGTTCCTGGGTTTCCAGGGGCTGTTTACAAGTGAGGAAGGAAGCTTCCTCCAAGGCTTTACACCCCCCTTCCCCTTGTGCCTCCTCCCTGGGGACCGGTGTGTTATCGGGGTGCTGCCCCCGTCATTGTTCTGGAGCACCAGGTCCAGAGTTGGGTGCGTTCTGCGCCGGCATGCCGATCTGAGGGTTCTGCTGAGCCCTCAGTATGTGACCCAGATCCCGCGCCATGTTTTGAACCTGGCGCTCTAACTGGGAAACCCGCTCAGGCTGATACGGGGCCCTGTTTTCTCCCCTGGGCTGATCCCGGGAAGGGTAGCTGTCCCTCCTCTGGTAATACCCTGGGTTGGGAAGATTTGGGTACCCCTCCACCCTTGGCCTCCCCTCTCCCGGATTCAGTGGTCTGGGCTCAGGGAATTGGGGAAAGAAGGATGGATGGTTTTGGGGCTGAAAGTCGGGTGGATATCTGGGGAAAAAGTTCTGCCCAGGGTTTGGTAAATTTCTGCCCTCCTGTGGGAAGTTTGGAGGGAAGTTCCCTGGGTTAGGTGCTTGGCTGGATCCCCCCCTTGGGCTGGAGGAGTCCACACATAACCCAGGATGGGTTGATTTCCCTTGTAACGGGGACTTACATAATCAGGAGAGCGAGGGACCCCATTTGTGGGGCTGCCTCCTTGGCTCCCTGTCTGTGACTGACCCGAGGACCTCCTGGGCCTAGCATTATTAGGTGCAGGTAGGTTTTTAGGCCCCCCCATCTCCAAATCCAAAACGGGGGTGACCTTTACCTCTGCCACCTTGGCAGCAGCAGGGGTGCTGTTGGCTTTGGGGTTTTTCTGGGAATTACTTTTGCTATCTATCGGTTTCTGCACCTCATAGATCCGGGTAGCCTGTTCAATGACCCAGTCTAAAGATCTTTTCTCGTGAAAATCCCTCACGAGCTGGGTCATGATATATTTGGGCAAGGCATGGAAAAACGTATTTATAAATTCTCTGCTATCCGTGCGCACCCTTCTTGTGGTCTGTGCAAAAGCACGCTTTAACTCCTGCACAAATTCTTGTGGGGCCTGATCCTCCCCACATTGCAAATTGTAGGCTGCCTTGCGAGCCTCTTGAGGATTTCTGTGAACAGAAAAATGTTTCAAGATGGCCGCCTTATAGGTGGACCATCTTAAATGATTTTGGTCCTCCAGCCCCGCAAAGAAACTGGAGTATTCCGGGGAGAAGGTCCACTTTACATATTTAATACAGCTTTGGCTGTCCTTCAAATGGAAAGTCTCCATCATTTGTTCAAACAACTCTAAGTGCTCCCAAACAGAATACTTAGCGTTCTTATGGTAAGGCGTGATGACGCTCCTGATCACCTTAATCTGCTTTAAGGGGTCCTTAAGCAAGGCCCTTTTTGCCTTATTGGCCTTTTTGGTTCGGGTAACCCTTGTCCATTCGTCCTCGGACTCAGAGGCACTGCTCCCAGAGGTTCCCGTCTGTTCTTCCAGGTTTTCCCGGATTCTGCGAGCCTGGGAATGGCTGGCAGAATGTGGGGACCTGGTCTCCTGTGTCCTGCGCAGTTCAGAGGAGTCTTCAGATTCCTCCTTGCTGCTAGGATTTGATGGGTACCCCCTCCACTGACCTAACTGGGCAGAGGTTTTCAGGATGCCCTTAATGGGCCTACTCTCCTGGGGTTCCCCATTGAACTGTACTGTACTTGGGTGCCCATACCCTGATGCCCACCCCTCCATTCCTGGGTGGTACTGGCCTATGAGCCCCATACTCTTAGCTGGATAGTAATCTGCCATCCCTGTGGCCCTGTGCTCATGTGCGCCAGGGGACATGGGGGTGGTAGAGTCCATGGACTGGGGGAGATGAAGGCCCCTGATGTTAGGGCTCCTGCGGTTATGGTCAGGAGTCTCTCTTTCCCAGCGGACCTCATCTCTATCCGCCCCTGCTCCCTGTTGCAATGCAAGAGCCTGCATTTGTGCTTTCAGTTCCTCAGTCAAGGCCTTACTAGACTCTATCAGTCTCTCCTGCATCGCTACCTGTTGTTGGAGCCTATCATTGTGTTGACAGAGGGCCTCATTTTTCCTCTGTGCTTCCTGGTTGGTCCTGGAGAACTGGGCCGGTCTTTGCTGCAGGAGGTTTACCTCCTGAGTCCCATCCCTACCGGCCTGCTCCTTTCTTGCCAGAGCATCTTCCACCCTTCTGGTGTGCTCTACCAAGTTCTGGTTTTCTTTTTGGAGGTCACCCAGCCCCTGGAGGGCCAGGTGATTTTCTTCAATTTCCTTTTTTAAGTGGCAGACTTTCTGGCCTAAAGTGTCTCTTTCCTGACTGAGAGCCTGCATCTGTGCTGCCAGGTCGTCCCTCTGCCTTTGAAGGGCACCAGCTTTCCGGCGCTCTTCATCAAACTCTGCCTGGGTATCCAGGTCTTTCAGAATCAGTTTATTGCTTTCTGCCTTTTCCCTATCTAGGTGGCCTTGCAGGGTGACTACCTGCTCAGCACATACCCTGTTGAAGTCCAGTTGTTGCTCCAGCTTTTTCTGGCTTTGCAGTAGGGAGTCCAAACCTTCTTGGTGTTCCTTCTGCAAGGCCCGAAATCTGGTATCCTGTTCTGACTTTTCCTTTTGCAGCGCATCCATATCCTCCTTTATTTTAGTGATGTACTATCTGGTCTCATTTTCTGACTCCTGGCTTCTGTGCAGCCTTTGCTCAGAAGAGTCCAGATCAGATTGGGCCTTCTCTAACGCCATCTGTTGCCTTTTTGCCAGATCATGGCCTTCAGCACATTTATTCTGTATGGCTCCCATATATAAATATAAATATGCCGCTATCCTAACAATCTTGTCGTGTTCATCTTTGGCCTTAGGAGCCATATATAGTTCACTCAGGGCCACATGTAATGGACCCTGATCTCTCCATAGGTCTGACCCTGTTTCAGTGACCTGTCGCGTGATGGCCTGCAACCAGGCATCCTGGCCCTGTTCAGTCCATTCACCTCTCGCAAATAGTTTATGTAAGAGGTGCTCTCTGGCTATTTTCATGTCTACTAAGGTCGTCATTCTAGAGATTGGTCTCTGTCCTGACTTACAGAAGTTTGTATTTTATTCTTGCAAAACAGACAGTTTCCTTGGAGCGTTCCTTTAAGGAGTGCTTTACAGCGTAACACAGCGTGGTGATCCGACCGGATATGTGTATCTGGTCAGCTGGCACGCTGTATTAATCTGCACAAATGGTAGATCTAACCCAAACGTCCGGCACGAGCCCCCACTTTGTAAGAGGATTCAATTCAACACCTAAGTCAACGCCTAGTCTATAATACTGAATGAAAACCCTTATTGATATATCTTTATGTCCAGTTCATGCGTTCTGGATGACTACCCCTATATAACACCCCTCTGTTGGAATCCCCCTGACCCCACTGAGCCAAGAAGTAGTTCTGTTTTGCAAGTTAAAAGGTTTATTTGAGACTTTAAACAATATAGATATATATATCACACTTTATAATAAATTAATAATTGAATATCACACTTAATCTGATATGATAAATATTAACAACGGAGAATCTGGCACTAGCACACTTCTTTATAATCACTAATGAGTTGACATGAAATGGATAAGATAGCACACTGGTAAATAGGAACAAAAGAAGAAGGTGGTAAAGAATGCTTTATGTAAGCTCAGGTGGATGCACTATTCAATGAATGCAGTACAGAAAATACTCAATATGATTTCAACCAAACAATGTAATCACTTTTCTCTGGCTATTCACCCCTTCCCCTTTATGGGATGCAAGGAAATGGGAGGAAAGCACACAGTTCTCAGAAATGCAATCAATGTAATTCAGTTCAATCCCCCCCAAGCACGCTTAAAGAAAACAGATAGGAGTTTTGAAAACACAGGCCCAAATACTTTTATATGTGCTAGCAATGGATGAGAAATATGCTGGAAATGCTTTTAATTCCCTTTCAGAGGTTCAGGGTGAGTGATATCTAGTTAATATTAGCTCAGGCTCACTCTTGCAATGATTCAGGGATAGTTTTTATGAGGCAAACGATTTTCTGGCAAATGGAAGGCAAGCAGCAGCTGATTTTTACACGTGAAGAAATTTGCAAATCGCGGTAAAATTTGCGAATGCGCCGAGCGCTATTACACAGGAACTACAAGGACTATCACTATCGTTTTGGGGTCCTAAGAAAGCCTAGGATCTTAGCTTCCAGATGAAAGTTACTGCAAGTCTCTAAGACAAACAGTCGCGGAGATATGAGCGATTTAGTAAAGGTCGTTTTTGGTTTTGCAAATTTTAAACGCAGCACTTTTTCAGTTTTAAAAATGATGGCAGAATAACACAATTGCTAAGCTGCAGTTCTACTTAGATTAAAAATGGATTGAATTATATGATTTTAACTAAGAGATGTGTGCTGAGTTTTGCTGAGTTCTCACAAGAGATTTTAAACAGGAAGGCGGCTTTGTCACGATCTGGTCAACAGGTCTGGACTTCGGACGGTCTCTGGGCACAGCGTCTGGTCTCTGGAACTGCTAACATGGGTCTGGGTCAGCTCTGCTCTCTCTCTGGGTACAGCACTGCTTCTGGATTCTGGAGATTGATGGATTTGAAGTCTCTAGTTTGTCTCTCTGGAGGTTTGATGGAGGTAAAGTGTGGATTTTTCCGGCAGAGCTTCCAGCTGCAGATGTAAATGAAGGGTCCCTATCTGTCCTGTCTCTCTGCTTTTATGTGTTTTTAAAATGGGTGTGTGTGAGCAGCATCACTAGAACATACCACCGGGTCCTAGCACGTCTTAAAATGTGGGCAGAAAAATCACAAGAATTATGGTATCATTTATAAAATTTTCACATGTCCGCTCTATGAGTTATTCATCTTTTTAGAGTTATGTTCTGGCCCCAAAGGGGTGTGGTTTCTCTCCAGCACAAGGTTGAATTTCTGGTTTTTCCAGTTCTGCCAAGCCAGCTTGCTCTCACAGGCAGTGCCCCTCCCCTGTGCTTCCAGGAGAAATCTCCATTTACGACTCCCGTCATAAACCATTTGCCTGAGTCAGGACAGGGCTTTGTTCAATTTCCTGCAGAGCCCAGGTAATTCAATCAGGGAAGTGTCATATCCCTTTTGGTGGGAGCAGCAAAAGGGCAGCTAGGCCTGGGAACACAGCTGTGACTCAAGTTTCACTCCTGATGGGGATGGTTGCCAGGCAAAATCCTGTTCCTTAAGCCATTTTTTTTAGCTACATGTCATTTCTGTTCCCCAGTTTCTGCATTCAAATAAACTAACAATTTCACATATGCAGCTAGAATGCTGATTCTAAGTTTAAAACTATGACATTTAAACAATTGCAACCTATGTGACACTCAAAAGTAGGTCACTCATTTCTCTTAAACATTGAGATTTTTAATGTGTTTCAGTCCAAATTTACTTAAACTGATGAAATCCACAGCTCAGCCAGTCTTGTTATAAACCTTTAAGTCACTTCAGAAAATAACTTTACATTGGATCCACCTCTCAGTAAGTCTTTCTTTGGCATGTTTTGGGTTCATTTATTCAGTTTTACAAAATCTAAAATCTGGTGTTGTTTTAAAACGCCGGCTTTTGGATAGTGGTGAGTACTGGTACTGCACCCATTTTTGGGATTTAAGAAAATTAATTCCCAACAGTTATGGGTTTGCTTTTGGCAATCAGCATTGCCATTCCCAATGGTTTCAGACTACTGTGTGGGTAGTCCAATGGTGGTTTTAGGCAGTGTCCTTCTGTGCCCATAACATCGGCAAAAATGGGTGGCCGCCTATTCTTCATGCACTTCCCTGGGCATTTTCTGGGAAGCTCTGGCCATCATGATGTTTTCATGTCAGTACTGCACAGTTTTGAGGTAGGGCTCGGATGCATGGGTAAATACATCCCACAACCAGCTAACGCCTGTACATATGCCTATAACCGCAAGAAGCTAAGAAAACAGTGTGGCTTGCTATGCTTAGTAGAAAATAGAGCGTCAAGTGTCACCTATATATATATATATATATATATATATATATATATATATATATATATATATATATATATATATATATATATAGGTGGATATATATTATTATATCTACCTCAACGAAGCACACTATATAAGTGCAAGTACACAAAAGCAGAATTAACTCACGTTACTAGAGGTCAAACAGGACAGGATTCGTACACCAGCTAAAAGTGAAAAGAAATGGCGGAATCGAAACTCAGCTAGAAGCAGAACATGCCTGGGAAGTCGAGTTCAGACCAAGAGAGTGAGGCGGACAGTATCTCCGGAGAATTGAAACTTAAGAACAGAGCAGCCTGCCCCATGAAGGTCGAGATAAGGAGGACCAGGCAGGTGGCAAGGCAAATGAGAATTAAATGCACAAATAGAAGATAAACCAAGTAGATTCATAGTGTGCTAGCACGTGACCAGCCAAGCGAGAAGAGGCACCTACGCCTGGCTGTCTCCCAACCATCAGATACCATAACTTTTCCTGACAAGATGCTACACTTTTGAGGCCGACCACAGACAACTAATTGACACAAAGCACTAATGTACTGATTGATGGAAGGGAGGCTCGGTGAATCGTGGGACATCCTGCACCTGGTTGACCATTCTGCATGCTGCTAATTAGATTGGAGATATATGCATGGTGTTGAAGCCAACCCAATCATAGTGGACCAAATAATCTAGAGTCCTATAGATAGTAGATCCAATGGGACGTTGTACTTTTAGTGATGTCCACTGTAGTCATTTTTGAAGGAAGGGCTTAGACGGCCAGCTAATGATGTTTATCCAATCCTCACACTCTGTTACCATATACAGATATAGCACCTATATTTAAGTTACCTTTTCCAACCAATAGAATTTCATGACAAGCTTTTGAGTATTACACATCAATGATGATGAATTTTGGGTATAATTGTTCCTGTTTGCATGAAGCTCTTGGGAGTTGAAGCGAGACGGGCTATCGCATCACTGTTGATCTCCATTTTTTGTACTTGTCATTAAACTGATTCCCCTTTGCCAAACCATTTAGTTGTCCTTATTGATTGGTGTTGGAGTAAGAAATCCTACACCCCCATCCACCTCAAGGTGCAGCTATCTCGTCTTAAAAAGTACTGCAGAGCAAGCTCTGACTATATGGGCCAGTCAGGGGTATCTCGCTCTCCCAGTACACAGTGCTCAGAGTGTCTCACTCTACAGCCTCTATGCAAACCAGGAGAGGAGGCGGGTGTCTGTGCTGTGAATGGACAGCCTCTAGGCAAACCATTAGAGGAGGCTCAGTGTCTGTGGTGTGAATGGACAGCCTGTATGCAATGAATGGACAGCCACTATTGTAATATTTAGACTAATCACGAGAAGGTTGAATAACCGAAAGGTTACCTTAGAGAAACACCAGTTGTTCTCCCTCCTTCGTTTCCTTCTTCGGAAATGGTTTCCCACAGGGGTAGAGAATGAGTGCCTCCCTGAGACCCTTCCTCCGCCTCAAATACAAATATTAAGGAGGGGAAGGACTCCAGGGAAACCCTCTGGGGAAGAAAACCCTGTGTCGAAGGCTACTGGATAGATGTCGTCTGTCCGGAGAGGTTCTTGGTACCCAGAATATCCGCTGAAGCGAAGCCGTCTGAATAAAGACAGAGGAAAGTGGTAAGTTGAAGCAGGGAAACTAGAAGGCAGAATATGGGTTGAGGAAAAGAGGAGTACCTGATTGGAAGGGGGGTACCACCTATCAAGCTATATCGCAGGTCTTCTGATGAGACGCGGACAGGAGTAACCTCGAGGACGTCCCAGTAAGAGAATGGTTCTCATATCTCCATGCTGCGGATCGGAACCTGCATATCCCTGCTTCTGTATAGGTAAGATAATATCCGGTGTCAATTCTGATCTCTTTCTAACCCCCGGATATACTAGGGACTGAATATCAATTCTCACGTACCGCACGCCAGGGAGGGAGTCTCACTAGCGAACCTATCAGTGAGGTTAAGCTCGTAACAAGTGTGGCAGGGGAAATCCACTCGAGTCTTGGATGTCGTGCAAGAGTTGAGAGAAGGATTCAAGTCTGGAAACAGGTGAGTGAAATGGGTAGAGTTACACAGAAGGAATAACAAACAAATGAATAAGTAAATAGATCCTAGTATCGAACTCACGAAGCGTTGTTGTTGAAGAGTAGCAACGCATCCGCGCGTTGTCCGCAGGATCTGATGAACCGGCTCCGGAGTCGGGGGGCGGTCCTACCTCCACGCGGCCATTGTGTAAGTCTAGACCCACACCATCTGTAGCGGCGGCCATCTTGGGAGTAAAGATGGCCGCAATCCGTCTAATAGACCATCTATGCCACAATGACCATGGTCTCCGCAGGGGCGTGACAGTATGCCCCCTCCGAAGGGCAGGGGCCCCCGGCTTCCCCGGATGATTACGGAAGAATCGGCGAATAAGAGCAGGTGCATGCACTGCAGAGGCAGGTTCCCAGGAACGGTCAGCAGGGGAATAACCCTGCCAGTCAATCAAAAACTGAAGGTGACCTCGAAAGATGCGAGAGTCACATATATCCGCCACCTCATATTCAGGACCCGACGGGGTAGACACCGGAGGAGGGTGAGTATTCCTTAATCTCGAAAATCGATCACACACATCTTTCTTCAGCTGGGACACATGAAACACGGGATGAATCCGAGACCAAGAAGGGGGAAGCCTGATCTTGAAAGCAGAGCAACCCAACTTCCGTAGAATGGGAAAAGGTCCGAAATATTTAGGAGACAGTTTGGACGGGACCAGATGCCGTGGTAAGAAACGAGAGGCCATCCATACCAAATCACCCGCCTTCAGGGAGGGCGCTGGAGAAGGGTGCTTGTCCGCAAACCGTTTGACTCTTGCCTGAGCCTCAAGTAGCGAAGATTTGGCCGCCAAATGACCTGTCTGGATGACTTGAAGTAGGTTATCCACATCTGGAAACCGTGACGAAGAAGGAAGGCCAGTAGGACAACAAGAAGGGTGGAATCCATATGAGCAAAAAAAAGGACTGGAACCCAGAGCGGAATGACGGGAGTTGTTGTAGGCAAACTCCGCCAATGGTAATAGAGAAACCCAGTTGTCCTGTGAAGAAGAGATGTAGCAGCGCAAATAGCCCTCCAATGTCTGGTTCAGCCGTTCCGTCTGGCCGTTAGTTTGAGGATGGAATCCAGAACTCAATGCTCGGGAGATTTTGAGGCTCTTACATATCTGTTGCCAATAACGTGAAGTACATTGAGAACCACGATCGGAGATGATAGTTTCTGGAAGCCCATGGAGCGTGAAGATCCGTGAAAGGAAAACTTTCGCCATCTGAGCTGCAGTGGGAATGCAAGGTAGAGGAATAAAGTGTGCCATCTTCGTAAAGTAGTCGATTGTAACCATGATTACTGTACAACCATCCGAGATAGGGAGTTCGACTATAAAATCTGTCGAAATTATCTGCCAGGGTCGATCAGGAATCGGCATCAACGATAGGAGACCCACTGGGGCAGATCGAGGGGTCTTTGTTTGTAAACACATGGCACATGCCGATACATAGTCTCTGATGTCTCTGCTCATCTTTGGCCACAAAAAATGGCGTTGAATCAATTCCTTGGTATTAGCCATACCGCGATGTCCTGCCATTGGAGAATCATGACAGAGTTGAAGTACCACTTTTCCTAATTCTTCGGAAGGAATGAATAACCGTTTGTTTCTATAGAAGCATCCTTGAGATGAGTTAAGCCTCCAGAGAGCGGCAAACCGAGGATTGGTCTGTATAAATCGAGAGGTATCCATAGCTACCAGTTGAAGAAAGGTGGTGATTTCCTGCAAAAATCTGGCTTTGGGAAACAAAGGTTCGGAACGGAAAGGAGTGGTAGAGTTGTAATCCTTTCTAGATAATGCATCTGCTTTGAGGTTAACTCTTCCTGGTATGAAGGAGAAGATGATATCATAGGGTGAAAAAAAATGGGCCCAACGAGCTTGGCGACTATTTCGTGTTTGAGAGTATTGTAAGGCTCGGAGATTGCTGTGATCGGTTCGTACTTCGATGGCATGTTTGGCCCCTAGTAGCAGATGTCGCCACTCCTCAAAGGCTCTCTTAATAGCTAATAATTCCTTTTCGAGGACCGAGTAATTGATCTCTGACGGGGAGAGTGTCTTAGATAGATAGGCCACAGGACACTCGTCTCCTTGTTCATTTTCTTGCAGTAGAACGGCACCTACAGCATGATGCGAGGCGTCCGATTCTACAATGAATTTCTTGTTTTGGTCAGGGGTCAGGAGTATAGGTTCCTTGGTGAATTCTTCCTTGAGACTCTCAAAGGCTATTTGAGCCCTGTCTGACCAAAGGAACCTTGCTTTCTTCTTAAGGAGAGCCGTCATAGGGAGAATCTTCTCCGAATAGTGGGGAATGAAACGCCTATAAAAGTTGGCGAATCCTAAGAATCTCTGCAGATCTTTAACACACAGTGGAACGGGCCATTCCGTTATTGCAGAGACTTTTCTGGGATCCATGGCAACTCCTTCGGCGGATAGTATATAACCCAAATAAGCCACTCTTATCTTTGTGGAATTCACACTTGTCTAATTTACAAAAAAGATGATTCTCCTCCAATCTCTGCAATACTTCCTTCACATGTCGGATATGGTCCGACATGGAAACTGAGAAGACCAGTATGTCATCCAAATAGACAATGACGGTATGTAGAAGGATATCCGAGAATATGTGATCCATAAAACGCTGGAAAACCGCTGGTGCATTGGAAAGTCCGAATGGCATCACTTTGTATTCATAGTGGCCCAAGGGAGTACGAAAGGCGGTTTTCCATTCATCCCCTGCGCGGATTCGGATAAGATGGTAAGTTCCGCGTAGGTCTAGCTTGGTAAATATCTTGGCGCCCTTTACTGCCTCAAGAATATCTGGGATTAATGGCATCGGATAGCGATCCGGAGTGGTGATCTTGTTCAAACCTCGATAGTCTACACATGGTCTGAGTTCTGTCGAATCCTTCTTAGGGATAAAGAACAGTGAGGCGCCGGCAGGAGAAGTGGATTCCTGAATGAGGCCGTTATGTAAATGCTTCTGGAGATACTCCTTTAGGACTTCCCGTTCACAAGCTGATAGTATATACATGCGCCCAAAAGGGATTGGAACACCCGGATCTAGTTCTAGGGCGCAATCATCTCTACGATGGGGAGGTAATTCAGCGAACTCTGAATTGGAAAATACTACTTGAAATTCTTGGTAGTCAGGAGGGATCTCCTGGATGTTATGTAACATCGAAGTAGTGCAATTCCTTTCTTGGACGGAATGTGTAGAACAGATTCCCAACGCTCCACCAGAAAGGCAATGAGTAAGGCAATGTTCAGATCCTAGAAAAATTGTGCCGGCCTTCCAATTGATGTATGGATTATGGGCTCTAAGCCACGGTAAACCCAATATCAAGGGATAATGTGCTGTGCGAATGACATCGAATACAATGGTCTCTTGATGAGAAGCAATCTTCATTTGAATAGGTCTTGTTTGTTCCCGGATAGGACCGGAAGTCAAAGGACTTCCATCAACAGATTCTACTGGAACAGCAATGGTCTTAAGGGAGCATGGTATATTCTTGTCATTCTTCCAAATGGTGTCTACAAAATTCCCCGCAGCTCCGCAATCAATCAATGCGGGAACCAAAATTGGCTCGGAGGTACCCCATTGCATTGAAACCTGTATGACAATCATGGGAGGATCTGGAGTGTCTGTGACTTGAGAAGTTACTGACATGGATGAGGAACCTGTTATTGGCTCCCTAGCCGCGGTTCCCCTTGCGGTTGGGAGGAAGCGTTTCCCTGTTGTTTGGAAGGGGTGATGGGGCAATCCTGTACTGGGTGGTCTTTGGACCCACAATACATACACAAGCCTTTAGCCCTCCGTCGATTACGTTCTTCCAAGGTGAGTCTACCTCTTCCTCTTGTGATTCATATCTGCATAGGTTCATCAATTGGGGTTTTCATAGGACTAGAAGGATGCATAGTCAATGGCCTCACAGAACGATTTTGACATCGTTCTCTGATCCTTTCCTGTAGACGGTAGTCCATCTGCATCACTAATGTAATCATTTCCGCTAGGTTGGGAGGTCGAGACACCCTAGACACCTCGTCTTTAAGTTCCTCATTCAAACCCCTACGAAATAGTGTTATCAGAGCATCATCAGCCCAAGAGGTTCCAGCAGCAAGCTGTTTAAAAGAGGTGATATACGACAGTAGATCCTGTGATCCCTGTTTGAAGTCTAATAATTGCTCTTGGGAAGAAACAGTGATCTCTTGTCTACTAAACATGGACCTAAGATTGTTCAGAAAGGCGGGATAGGAGTCTAGTAGAGCGTTGTTTGTCACAACCAGTGGTGTAGCCCATGCCAATGCCGGTCCCGTCAAGTTAGCTATCATATGTCCCACCTTGTCTCGATCATTCTGAAAGAAAGCCGTTTTAAAGGTAAACTGGACAGTACATGCTTCGATAAAGGCTTTAAGTTTGTGGGGATTCCCATCATATAAACCCCCTGGAATGGGACCGGGAGGTAATTCTGAACAACTAGGTACCCTTCCAACCTGTTGTCTCAAAAAGGCATTTTCCTGCTTTAATGCCTGGACTTCCGCAGTGAAAGACTGGACTGCAGCAACCAATTGCTGCTGTTGGGCTGCGTCCATGGTATCTCCTAGAACTATCGAGTTCTTTAAGGCAACCGTTCAGCACCTGGGAAGCCCCAGTATTACTTTTTGGGCGTTGCTAACTGTAATATTTAGACTAATCACGAGAAGGTTGAATAACCGAAAGGTTACCTTAGAGAAACACCAGTTGTTCTCCCTCCTTCGTTTCCTTCTTCGGAAATGGTTTCCCACAGGGGTAGAGAATGAGTGCCTCCCTGAGACCCTTCCTCCGCCTCAAATACAAATATTAAGGAGGGGAAGGACTCCAGGGAAACCCTCTGGGGAAGAAAACCCTGTGTCGAAGGCTACTGGATAGATGTCGTCTGTCCGGAGAGGTTCTTGGTACCCAGAATATCCGCTGAAGCGAAGCCGTCTGAATAAAGACAGAGGAAAGTGGTAAGTTGAAGCAGGGAAACTAGAAGGCAGAATATGGGTTGAGGAAAAGAGGAGTACCTGATTGGAAGGGGGGTACCACCTATCAAGCTATATCGCAGGTCTTCTGATGAGACGCGGACAGGAGTAACCTCGAGGACGTCCCAGTAAGAGAATGGTTCTCATATCTCCATGCTGCGGATCGGAACCTGCATATCCCTGCTTCTGTATAGGTAAGATAATATCCGGTGTCAATTCTGGTCTCTTTCTAACCCCCGGATATACTAGGGACTGAATATCAATTCTCACGTACCGCACGCCAGGGAGGGAGTCTCACTAGCGAACCGATCAGTGAGGTTAAGCTCGTAACGAGTGGGGCAGGGGAAATCCACTCGAGTCTTGGATGTCGTGCAAGAGTTGAGAGAAGGATTCAAGTCTGGAAACAGGTGAGTGAAATGGGTAGAGTTACACAGAAGGAATAACAAACAAATGAATAAGTAAATAGATCCTAGTATCGAACTCACGAAGCGTTGTTGTTGAAGAGTAGCAACGCATCCGCGCGTTGTCCGCAGGATCTGATGAACCGGCTCCGGAGTCGGGGGGCGGTCCTACCTCCGCGCGGCCATTGTGTAAGTCTAGACCCACACCATCTGTAGCGGCGGCCATCTTGGGAGTAAAGATGGCCGCAATCCGTCTAATAGACCATCTATGCCACAATGACCATGGTCTCCGCAGGGGCGTGACAACTATGCAAACCAGGAGAGGAGGTTGGGTGTCTTTGCTGTGAATGGACAGCCTCTATGTGAACCAGGAGAGGAGGCTGGGTGTCTGTTCTGTGAATGGACAGCCTCTAGGCAAACCAGTAGAGGAGGCTCAGTGTCTGTGGTGTGAATGGACAGCCTGTATGCAATGAAGGGACAGCCACTATGCAAACCACGAGAGGAGGCCGGGTGTCTGTTCTGTGAATGGACAGCATCTAATCAAACCAGGAGAGGAGGCAGGGTGTCTGTGGTGTGAATGCACAGCCTAGGTGCAAACCAGGAGAGGAGGCTGGGTGTCTGTGCTGTGAATGGACAGCCTCTAGGCAAACCAGGAGAGGAGGCCGGGTGTCTGTGCTGTGAATGGACAGCCTCTATGCAAACCAAGAGAGGAGGCAGAGTGTCTGTGGTGTGAATGCACAGCCTCTGTGCCAACCAGGAGAGGAGGCCAGATGTTTGTGCTGTGAATGGACAGCCACTATGCAAACCAGGAGAGGAGGCCGGGTGTCTTTGCTGTGAATGGACAGCCTCTATGTGAACCAGGAGAGGAGGCCGGGTGTCTGTTCTGTGAATGGACAACCTCTAAGCAAACCAGGAGCGGAGGCAGGGTGTCTGTGGTGTGAATGCACAGCCTCTGTGCAACCCAGGAGAGGAGGCTGGGTGTCTGTGCGGTGAATGGACAGCCTCTATGCAAACCAGGAGAGGAGGCCTGGTGTCTGTGCTGTGAATGGACAGCCTCTATGCAAACCAGGAGAGGAGGCAGGGTGTCTGTGGTGTGAATGCACAGCCTCTGTGCCAACCAGGAGAGGAGGCTGGGTGTCTGTGCTGTGAATGGACAGCCTCTGTGCAACCCAGGAGAGGAGGCTGGGTGTCTGTGCGGTGAATGGACAACCTCTAGGCAAACCAGGAGAGGAGGCCGGGTGTCTGTGCTGTGAATGGACAGCCTCTATGCAAACCAGGAGAGGAGGCAGTGTGTCTGTGCTGTGAATGGACAGCCTCTAGGCAAACCAGGAGAGGAAGTCGGGAGTCTGTGCTCTGAATGGACAGCCTCTATGCAAACCAGGAGAGTTGGCAGGGTGTCTGTGGTGTGAATGCACAGCCTCTGTGCAACACAGGAGAGGAGGCAGGGTGTCTGTGGTGTGAATGCACAGCCTCTGTGCCAACCAGGAGAGGAGGCTGGGTGTCTGTGCTGTGAATGGACAGCCTCTATGCAAACCAGGAGAGGAGGTAGGGTGTCTGTGGTGTGAATGCACAGCCTCTGTGCAACACAGGAGAGGAGGCAGGGTGTCTGTGGTGTGAATGCACAGCCTCTGTGCCAACCAGGAGAGGAGGCCAGATGTTTGTGCTGTGAATGGACGGCCACTATGCAAACCAGGAGAGGAGGCCGGGTGTCTTTGCTGTGAATGGACAGCCTCTATGTGAACTTAGAGAGGAGGCCGGGTGTCTGTTCTGTGAATGGACAACCTCTAAGCAAACCAGGAGAGGAGGCAGGGTGTCTGTGGTGTGAATGCACAGCCTCTGTGCAACCCAGGAGAGGAGGCTGGGTGTCTGTGCGGTGAATGGACAGCCTCTAGGCAAACCAGGAGAGGAGGCCGGGTGTCTGTTCTGTGAATGGACAACCTCTAAGCAAACCAGGAGAGGAGGCAGGGTGTCTGTGGTGTGAATGCACAGCCTCTGTGCAACCCAGGAGAGGAGGCTGGCTGTCTGTGCTGTGAATGGACAGCCTCTATGCAAACCAGGAGAGGAGGCAGGGTGTCTGTGGTGTGAATGCACAGCCTCTGTGCAACACAGGAGAGGAGGCAGGGTGTCTGTGGTGTGAATGCACAGCCTCTGTGCCAACCAGGAGAGGAGGCTGGGTGTCTGTGCTGTGAATGGACAGCCTCTGTGCAACCCAGGAGAGGAGGCTGGGTGTCTGTGCGGTGAATGGACAACCTCTAGGCAAACCAGGAGAGGAGGCCGGGTGTCTGTGCAGTGAATGGACAGCCTCTATGCAAACCAGGAGAGGAGGCCGGGTGTCTTTGCTGTGAATGGACAGCCTCTATGAAAACCAGGAGAGGAGGCAGTGTGTCTGTGGTGTGTATGCACAGCCTCTGTGCCAACCAGGAGAGGAGGCCGGGTGTCTGTGCTGTGAATGGACAGCCTCTATGCAAACCAGGAGAGGAGGCCGGGTGTCTGTGGTGTGCATGCACAGCCTCTATGCAAACCAGGAGAGGAGGCGGGGTATCTGTGCTGTGAATGGACAGCCTCTATGCCAACCAGGAGAGGAGGCAGACCCAAGAGAAGGCAAGATGTGCTGGTTTTGATTTGTAATATCATAGTCACATTCAAACTTACATTTTGAAATTCAATTTATTGTGGCCATACGTTATATTTAAGGCTAGGAGTACAGCATGAACACAGTCTATGGCAGTGGCATACACAAACCTTTCATGCTAAGCCCCACCTTGAGTAGAGATATTGCTGCTGAGCCCCCCGTGTGTAAGAATATTGGTACTGGCCCCCCTAGATGCCATATCTGCTATATTTTCTATTATACGCTGCCACCGTAATCCCTTTTTGAAGAGCCTCGCACCCCCCACGACCCCCAGGCATCCTTCAGGTCCCTTTAGGGGGACAAGTCCCACAGTTTGAAGCCCACAGGTCTATGGTATTATACCTGCGTATAACGTATGGCTACAGTAAATTGAATTTCAAAACTGGAATTTGAATGTGATTATGATATTACAAATCAAACCCAGCACATCCTACCTATTTGTTTTGCAAATAATCTATGTGTTATGGATGCATGGTGAATAGTAGCCTTACCTAGGCAATTGCAGAAGGGTCTTACTAATATTTTAATTGTATTTCTCAACATATGTTTTTAATTTGAATTCAAGGGTTGGCACACGTTTTGAAATTCACAACTTTATTCACACTAAAAATCAAGCATGAGCTCACACCTAAACTCACACTGCGCTATTAACTAAGACCAACTTTGTATAGGAGTTCACACCCTCGGAAGGGTGCTCAGCCAATCAGGTGGCTGGAAACGTGGGCGAGAACTGCCAGTGTACCGCCTGTGTTTTTCCAGCCATGCAACGCCTTTCCCCGGGTGCCGCCATCTCTTTTCGGTGCACCAAGCCGTGATTGCCAGTCCCTCCCGCAGCCCACCTCCCAACCTCCCCTCTGCCCCAAGTCACTATCAATACCCAAACCCTGCCCCCACCCCCAACTGACCTACAGGCCCTCATCGGAAAATGGATATAGAAAGGGGACTCTGATCTATTTTCTACGGCAGTGGCCATCTTGTTTTTTTTTATTTCCACAAAAGATTGCACTCCCACAATAGCTTCAGAGCCCCTCTCAAGTGAAAATAAAAAAGTGAAAACTATTTGCACCCATGAAGGCGCACCAGAATGCGAATAGCTATCATCTCCTTGTCGGTTGGGTTTACCAGAGCAGGGGATGGCCATGAGACCTCGCTGAGGCCCTCTCTTCGCCCAAGCCTGCCCAGGCTTGTGCTGCCTGGCCAGTACCGGCCCTGATACCGTCCTTGACATGGGGTTGATTGCCATAGTAACCTGAACTCATTCATGTATTTAACACTGCTGGTTAGTTACGGTTGCATGACACTTTACACAGGAAAATTAGAAATTGATCTCCTCTGAAACATTTGACTGTCCATGAAATTTCACCAGATACGGCAATCAAATGATCGAACACCATACAAAAATAAAGACACATTTGGTGAAATGTCATGAACGGTTTCATGTATAAAAGGAATGTTGTAAGATTTTGTTTATTTTGCATTGTGTTTTCCAAAGGTGCCAAATAAATTACACGTTTGAACGTATATATCTCAAAATTGCCTGCTTCAATTTTAAAAATCGGTTCAGCCAAACTTAAGCACTTTATTTATTTCATTTCATGGTTTAAAGCGAGGAGCTAGCTCGAAAGCATTGTTACAGTGTGTGGGTAGCTCGCGTTTGAGCTGGCATATTTTAACAGTAGCGCAGCACTGTGAGTTACCCTCTGTTTATCAGTCTGTGTCACTGGGATTAATCCTTTGTCAGGTATTGTTAAAATAACACGTTTTGAGACATTTGTGAAATTGGAGAATTTGGCGGGCATTCTAAGCCAATACAGGGATCGAGATCATGCCCCAATAGTGCTACGGGTATCCCTTCTGATGGTGCATCGCCCGGCTCTACCCTGGAGCCTGAATCTAGCAACTCTGCAATATCCTGACTTTGTACAACACTTGGGGCAGTACACAGATGTATTTAGGGAAGAAAATCAGACAGATGGCTTTACTGCTCTGAGATGCATATAAAGCTTTGCTAAAGCGACAATGTATCGCCAAATGGGCTCCTAAATTAAAGGGTTGGAAGCAAACCAAAAAAGCAGCTATAAGAGGATCTCCTGGACCTTGTGCGGGCACATAAAGCTATGCATGACCGATCCATCCTAGGCGAAATAAAACACTGCTGAAGGGAACTCAAGGAAATCACCTTGCTGAGACCCCAGACGTTTTTCGCTAAATGTCAGAATAATAACTGCCCCTTACAACCAATGGCTGTCCTATTGAGGAGGCGCCGGCGAGCACAACTCATTGATGATATCAAATCAAGGTCTGGAACCCTGATTTCTGATAGTAAGGAAATAAATGATTGCATCATGGAGTTCTAGCAAGAGCTCTATGCCAAACCATTTAAGGATGAAACTAGCATGATTCTGGATATTCTCAATGGGCTCAGTCTGCCTACTATATCTCAGACAGGCTTGCGTATGCTGAATGCCCCGATTGTAGATGGTGAGGTAACGGCTGCCATGGTGGGATTAACTGGGGGAAGGCTACTGGCCCAGACGGTCTCCAAACTGATGTCTATAAAGCACTGGTAGATAAAGTGGCTCCAAAGCTTGCAGCCATTTTCAATGAGGCAAGAGATGCAGTCTCCCTTCCCAACCCTTTGCTTGTGCTAATATTGTCAGCCCCTACAGACCAATATCCCTTATCAATACAGATACAAAAATGTTAGCTAAATGTTTGGCGTGATGACTGGAACTTATTCTTCCAAATCTGGTCCACTCGGATCAGACGGGTTTAATTTGCGGCCGACTTTCCAGTGAGAATATGAGACGAATGCTAAATATAATTGCAAATGAGGCAGACCGGGATGGTATTATCCTATCCCTCGATACTGTGAAGGCATTTGATAAAGTCTAATAAGACTATATGTTTTCCATGTTGCATGTTTTCGGCATTGAGGGATATTTCCTGAACATGGTGGGACTCCTGTATCGAGATCCACAGGTGTCAGTGGTCATTACTAGGTTTACTTTGTCATCCTTTCATCTCTATTCAGATAAGCAACAAGGTTTTCCATTGTCAGTGCTTCTTTAAGCCTCAGCCGCTGAACCACTTGCAGCCAGGATTCAATTGGATCCAAATCTAGAGGGTATTTCACGAGCAGGGAGCGGACATTGCATATCTTCATATGAGGATGACGTCCTTATATGCAGGTGACATCCTTATATGTGGATGATGTCGTTTTGGCCCGATTGCTGGATATAAAGTTAAGAGAGGTGCTACTGCTGTGCATTGATATCCCTTGAGATCTTGGGAAGGTGGTCCCATTTCGATTGAAAAAGAATACCATTAAATATTTGGGGATTCACATTAGCTGTCAAATTGAAATCCTGGCTTACAATAATTATCCAGCACTGGTGTCGACAATTCAAGTGGACCTGCAGAGGTGGAACATCCTGCCCCTATCTTTTGCAGGGGAGAATACCCTCCCTAATTTGGTTTATCTGGCACAAATGGTTCCCTAACCTATGCCTCGGCAGATGACACAGGAGTTTGAAAGACACCTTGGGAATTTCATATGGAGACATACGACAGCCAGATAAAACACAGAGTGGTTCTACGCTTCCAAACTTGATGGGTTTTTGATCTTCGTTCGTGGCCAACCTACTTCTTGGAAGCACAGGCGTGCTGGATCAAGAGATGGTTGAATCCAAATGAGATGGCCAGCTGGCACATAACCGAACTGGCGATATTGCAGCCCCTCACTCCACAAGATGCTATGGCTCTCAAATGTTCCAGTCTTCCACGTTACATTGTAGACCTCCCAAATGTGGAGCCCTCCCTATGACATTGGTCAAAATTACTGAAGAAATCTGCTGTTCACACTAAATCAATCCCTTACTGGCTTAGTCTAAGAGCTCTGCTCTTGACATGCCCAAAAGGTAAGGGAAAAATGGTCTTGGTTCAAATCCTGGCGACAGGTGCGCCAATCGGATCCGTTCAAAGATACAGCTTGTTGACCTTCACAGAGGCCAAGTCAGTACTGGCAATTGAGCAAACGGCTAGATTACACAGCAGTGATATCTCACATTCAATCCAAGATCACTGAGGCTACTTTTACTCAAAATCCCTCAAGTTGCGAATAAGAATAAGAAGCCAACATGCTCGAATTTCCAAAATTAAAGTCCTTTCAACTACTTCAGATCCCAAACAATTTGGGGAGGAATATGATATTGGCAGTGGAATTAGATATCCATTTGTACTGTGCAAATATATTCTAAGGGAGCTACAGTATAACATTTTCAGAGGTATTACTAAACGCCGGTCAAGATGGGCGCAATAAAATGATCAGCATCTGCCGACTAATGGTGGGGCTGTGCATGGCGAGGGTGTGGGGTACATTTACCAGCCCTCACAGAAATTCGCTTCACCACAAAACCGCATTTCAACATTTCACCCAAAAACCGTGGTGTTGTGTTCTCCTTGGTACATGTGTGGCGAGCTTTGAACACTGCCACCCCAGAGAATGGCTGCATTTATTTTTGCTTCAAATCAAGCACAAGAAAATGACCTGCAGTCAAGACGGAATTACAATGTGTTCCTCCTTTCATTTTAAACACCACAAAGTTTTGCTCTGTTTAACACAGCGCTGCTTGTGTATTTCATCTGATTGCAATGAAGTGAGGCAATACAGTTCCAGAACGGCATTGTTTTCACTAATAAAGTCCTTGAAGAGCAAAGAATGCTGTATTCAGTCAACACAGCTTTGATTTCCTTTTTGAAATAAACCAGTGTCCTCAAATTATTGCCATGGCTGCACTTTGCAGTATCTCTTTGTGTCCATAAACCTAAAATCTAATGTAAAAGCCCTCCAGAAGGTTAATTAACAATGTGAGCGGCAGAAACCGCATTTGTGAAATGAACCTAAAAAGAAAGAAATACACATGTAGATCTGCTATTGTTCTGATTAGGACAATGTCATTTTAAAACTAAATGTTAAATGACACCCTGGGCTTGCACAGAAACATGACTGTTTATGTGGGTGGAGGCGCTGCAAAGCCATGCACATTATGCTGTTCCCCCAAAAGACTTCAATCAGCCTGGCTGAGGCCCAGGAATTCCAGTCAAACCAGTGTAAAATTCTATGATGTCACTTTGACTATATAAGCAGGAGACAGAGAAACACAAGGGAGATTCAGACTCAAAAAAAGATCCAGGCAGAACACTCATCCAGATCCTGCCCTACCCAAGCATCCAGGGATAAAGGAGGAAAGGCAGCTGATCCCAATAAGGAGAGCAGAGTGACCAGACCCCTTGCCCTGCTGACCCATCCATCTGTCCACAGTGACCTGGCCTTGCCCGCCTGATCCCGTCCAGGAGAGCCCAGCTGTCCCAGAGACCAGATCTCTTGGCCCTGCTGTCGCAGAGACAAGATCCCTGTCCAAATTCCCATGCTTACATTGTAAGTATCACCTCACTCAGTCACAAAACTGCATATCCCGCTCTTTTAATTTTGCATCTCGTAGAAAATCCCATTGGAAGTCCCAAATTGCCAGTATCATCTGTTTGCTTTTCCATGGAAGAATTTGTGTTAGTCTATGTCCGTTAGCGCATTTCCTTTTCTATTTCTTTCAGTTATCTGTGTATAAATATAGTATAATTTGAAGTAGATCTTATTTATTTATTTATTTATTCAAATTTGTTGAGCGCACATCAGCCCAGAAGCATCGTGGCGCTTGTTACAGACATCTTAGTTGCAAAGGAAACTGTAGTTACAAGCAGTACATAAATTACAGAGGAAATATATACAATAGCAAGGCAGTATATTTACATGGCTTCCTGAAGTTTGCTAGTTATTTAGCAAGGAACAAGGTTTTCAGTTTCCTGCGAAAGATGGGGAGTGAGTTTTCCGTTCGGATGTCTGAAGGGAGAGCGTTCCATGTCTGTGCTGCAATGTAGGGAAAACCTAGACCTCCGGCTTTGGCTTTTTTGATGCGTGGGGTGCAGAGTAGGTTAGCGTATTGCGTCCTAGTAGGACGTGTGGAGGTAGGTTTGAGGATGGAATCTGAAAGGTAGGGTGGGGCGGAGAGGGAGAGGCATTTGTGAGTGAGGGTGAGGATTTTGAGGGTGATCCGTTCTTTGACTGGGAGCCATTGGGCTGAGATCCTGGCCTGGGTGATATGCTCTCTTCTTGGGATACTAAGAGCGGCCCGTAGAGCGTTGTTCTGTGTGATTTGTAGTCTAGTTATGTTTTTGGCTGATGTGCCTGCTAGGAGAGCATTGCAGTAGTCCAATTTGGCTCCAATGGTTGCCCTCGCTATGGAGAGGCAGTTAGGTTTAGAGAGGTAGGGCTTGATGGCGTTTATAAGTTTGGTGGTGTGTGCGGATGCGGAAGTGATAGCGCTGACTTGTCTAGTCATAGATAGCGAAGAGTCAAGGTATACTCCCAGTGTCTTGACGGCTGTGGACACGGGGATGATGGAGTTGTCAATTGAGAAGTTAGTGTACAGTTTGTCCAGTTTGTCTAAGGTGTTCTGTTGACCTAGTATCAAGATTTCGGTCTTGTCACCATTGAGGCAGAGGCCATTAATTGCCATCCATGCCTTGATTATGGAGTAGATAGTGTGGAGTGCCTTTGCGTCTTCATTGTATAAGCCTGAGAGGGGTAGAAGTACTTGTGTGTCGTCCGCGTAGTTCGTGTAGGTGATGCCGTATGAGTCAAGTTTGTCAAAGAGGGGCTTGGTGAACAAGTTATAGAGTGTGGGTGCAGTGCAGGAACCTTGAGGGACCCCGCAGTGGATTGTCGTGGGTGTGGCGTTAGCGATGTCCGAGAAGACTTTCATGGCCCTGCCTTCGAGGAAGGAAGTGATCCAGGCGGCTGCTTCTTTGGAGAAGTTGGCTGAGTGCGTGAGGTGGGAGGTGAGAATCTTGTGATCAACCAGATCAAACGCGGCTGAGAGATCTAGAAGAAGCAGAAGAGCCTGCTTGCCTTTGTCCATGATTTGGGTGATCTGGCTCTTCAGATCTACCAGGGCTGTTTCTGTGCCATGTCCTTTCCGGAAGCCCGATTGCCTCGTCCCGAGGATGGAGTGGGTTTCCAGAAAGTGTTGGATTTGGCAGTGTGCGGCTTTGTCCAGTAATTTCAGCAAGAATGGCACAGTGGTTATTGGTCTATAGTTGTTGGGTTGTGAGGGGTCAAGAGTCGTTTTTTTTAGGAGAGGCCGGACCCAAGCCTCTTTGAGGTTGGCTGGGATGATGCCTGTTTTAAAGGACGCATTGATAAATGCCGTGAGGAACAGCCAAGGCAGTCTGCGCAGTCTTTGACTAGTTTAGGTGGGCAAATGTCGCCTTTGCATGGGGAGGGTTTGAGGTTTATTAGAAGGTTAATAACTTCTGTTTCAGTGACATCTCTGAAGGAGAAGTCAGGTATGGTGGGCTTGGAGGAAGTGGGTGGGGTGTTGGTCGGTTTGGTTCCTGTCTGGTGAGGAAGTGCTTTGCAGTGGTCTTTGATTTTCTTTTGGAGAAGGTCAATTTTGTGAAGCATGGCAGCTTGAATGCTGGTACACCACGCTTCATCTTTGATTATTTCATCTGGAGTATTAGGGGGGGAGATGAGCTCATTAAAGATTGTGAAAATCTCTTTGGAGTGAGACTTGGCATTGGCGATACGAGTGTTGAAGGCGTTGGCTTTGGCATTGGAGATAGCTCTCTTGTATTGGTGGGAGATTAAATTGAATATGTTTTTGGTATTGGTGCAGGGATCAGATTGCCAGTTTTTTAGTGCTGCTCTTGTGTGGGATCGCATTGAGTGCAGTTCTTCAGTAAACCAGGAGTTGGAGTGTAAGGATTTCTTTTCTGTTTTCCATTCAAGTGGTGCTATTTCATCGATAGCTTTGGTGAGGACATCTTTGTATATGTCTGCTAGGATATTGGGGTCGCTAGCGAATGGGGGGGCTAACACTGGGGTATTGAGGTATGGGCGTAGGTTCTCCTCTGTGAGTTTTTTTGAGCTTCTGACTTGTGCAGCGCTGGCAGGGGTCAGAGTCTTAAGGT